>NC_087213.1:66679625-66718533 GCF_015104395.2 Macrobrachium nipponense | reverse complement strand
TGATTGTAAGGTATATTATCCTTTAAAAGAAATTTTCAACTCATATAAATACATACATACATAACCATACATACATCCAATACAACTAATTATATATATATATATATATATATAATTATATTATATATTTAATAATTATATATAAATATATATATATATATATATATATAAAATATAATAATATATAATTAACTCATAATTAATATACTTTCTGGGCCTCAGCTCGTGTCGGCCTATGAAAGGATCCTTAATATCATTCTTTCTAGGTAAAATTCAATCTAAAAGTTACCAGAGAAAAACAAAATTAAGAAAATGTCAGTAAAACTGACTCGCTCACTCTTAAAAAAGAAAGTGTCGGTATGGTAATAGGGGCGAGTGGGAATCACTACCACGAGACATTCACCAATTAGAACTTCCAATCAGAATCCCCTTAAGAGAGAAGCTGATACCAACGGGCGATGCAGCCACTACTACTACTACTAGAGGACGCCACGGACAGCAGCGCCCCTAGCGGACATCCTTAATTATTAGCGCTAGCGTCCAGACGCATTATTTTTCTGTTTGGCTGCTTATTTCGGGATTTATCCTATTCTTCACCATGGAACGCTCTGCAATTGCAACGGCTAAGTTAAGTAACTCATAAGTAATGTTTTACCACATTTTTATCTTCCGGTACCAGTATTTTCCTCCCTCAATAGGTCATATACGGTTTCCCGGTTGTCTCGTGGTGGCGCCATGCTGCCTCGTTAAGAATTCCCGGTCCTCCATACTGGGACTTCTTATTACTTATTGGGCCTTACTATATTACGTTCATTGTCTTTTACATCGAGTTTTAGCTAGTTTAGCCCCCTACCATCTCTCTTAGTTTGGTATTTAGGGCTATTATTGTTATTCCTGCCCAGCATCCCGGCTCTTGCTCTTCATCGGCTATCGCTGGCTCCGAGTAGGCTTCTGTTTCTTGGAACAGTCTGCTCCTCCTGGGCTTCTTTCTTTTCTTTTACTAAAAGTGTCTTTTCCATCTTTTCGATGTAATATTTATTATATTTAGGGTGTTAGGCTAGCCTAGGTGCATGTTCTTGTATTGGTACAGCCTGGTTCACGTGGCACTCCCACGGTTGTGTTGCTCGCGGCCTAGGCCACTTGCGGTCACGTGTTCCATCGCACCTTACCCTGCCCCTGCCCTCCCTACCTGGTATAGGGAGGTGCTGGGGGACCCCTTGGTTGTCATGACAACCTCAGTCGCCTTCTCTCTCCCTCTCTGAGGTGGCCAGGGGTTCCTCCCTGCCCGGGTCGGGGGGTATAGGGCGACCACTCATGAGGTACCGGGTCTCCGAGCAGGGTAGTCGGTGAGGCGGGGAGGAGTATGGCCATCCCCCCCCTCTCTCTCTCCCGCCGTGTTACGCCGAGACCTTCCTCCCCCCTCCCCAGTTGCTCAGGCCACCTTCCCTCGCTATAACGAAAGGAGCCTTCCGTCGCAGCCGGGGCACCTTTGGGTTATAGATTACTGGCTCCGCCAGCGGGCGGGGTGGGCAACTACTAGTGGTCGGTTGCTTGCCTACTATATCCTTACATCTCTCCCCCGCTACCGGAAGGGAGCTTGCTTCTTACCCGGGCACTCTTCTAGTAGACGGGTGGGGAAAGGTTTGTTATATTGTTTATTTTAAGGATATACCCTAATTTTACGATGAATTGTTTAATTTTGTTTTATTTATTTGATATATCTACCATCCCCGCCATTTTCCGTCGTGGTTTCCAATTACCACCACTCCTGGTTGGTTTCTTTTTGTGTCCCCGCCATCAGCGGAGCTATAGCCTAGGACACCCAACCAACCTTGTTACCACACGTATTATGGCGGGGCTCTGGTTTAATCTAACTTTATCGCTCCGGCACCAGCGGAGCAACTGTTAGGCTGTAAGTGTTTTCCTGATACTCATGTATCTTTCCACTTACAGGCTACCAACTGTCAGGTCCCGGCGTGCAAACGCGACGTGTACGACCCCTGCGAGATGATCGTCTGGCACCCAGAAGCAAAGCCTGCGCCATCTGCTACGACCTAGTCGGTCAGCTGGGAGATGGGTAAGTCCATTATAGGCTTCCTTATCATTTTACTAAGAACTCTTAGTCATAAGTTTGTTAACCCCGTTCCGCCATTAGAAGCTCATCTTGCCCTTTCTTTCAGGCTACTGGTGTGAGGAGGGTCGCCCTCGCCACCCTGAAAGCGTGGGTGGGCGGGCTTCGGCGAAGAACGCCGCCAAAGGCCAGCCGTACATCCTGGACAAGAAGCTGGCCGTCCAGATCTTCCCTGCGGGCAAGTCAACTGGGTATGTTGACCCCTTGTCCGCAGCCCTCTAATAGCCTCCATCCAGCAAGACCTCCAGCAATCTTTTTTTGGGGGTCGTAGCTTCCCAGGAGTCGGTCCCGGAACGTCGCTGCCCTGGACCTAAACATCGAGCCCATGGCGGTAGGGGCAGAGGATTTGTTGGTTGAGGTAGGTGTGTCGGGCGCCCAAGGTCTTTCCTTGGGTGCTCCTGGATCTTCTCCTGTCCCTTCTTCGAGCGCTTCTTTCCAAGGCTTTGGGTGGGATCTGAGATCCCTACCCGCTCTCTCTGTACCCCCAAAGGTGAAGGGGACAGAGAGAACCGAAGACTCTAGCTAAGACAACTTCTAGGAAGTCGTCTTCGTCTTCTTCGGCTAGGAAGTCTTCGACTTCCTACGCCGACGCGGTGAAAGCAAGCCGAGTTCTTCTCACTCGAAGAGCTCTAGAAAGCAAGGCTTCTAAGGAGAAGGCTCGCGCTCCCGCCGAGCCAATGCCTTCTCCTGCCTCCACCGCTTCCACTCCGGCAACGCCGGTTGGGAGGAGCAGGACTAGCACCTTTGATCCCACTGCTTTCTCAGCAGTGGTGATGCAACAGGTGGGTCGAGTTGGTTGGCTCGCAAGTCTCCGCCCTGGGGACGATATTTCGAGCAGATGTTCGCACAACTGTCGAGCACTCTGTCTCAATCAGGCCAGTCCATACAAGTCTCTCTAACAGGGTTAGAGAGAATGAGGACCGAGTAGCTGGGCTCTCTCAGTCCCTCTTCCAGTCTCCCCTCAGTTGCCAAGCACTGGCATTCTCCAACTCCCGCCATACGACTCTCTGCCAGCTTTCTCCATGGAGAATCCATGGAGAGTAGCTGCCTACGCTCCTTTTAAGGATGGGATGATCTCTATCCCGGAGTGTGGAACTCGGAGGATTGAGGACTTCGAGTTTTACCCTCCGGGGTCTGACGCAGCCTTTCATCGGTTATGCTAGGCTGACTGTAACGGCTCTTACTAGGGAAGACAAGATCTCTAGAGAGTCTGTTCTATACAGTAGGGATCATGCCCAGCGGGAATGGGTTCACTGCCTTGAGGAACTGGGAGTGCACGAAAACAACCTAAGCTCCAGGCCTATAAGAGTCCTTTTCTATTTTTCGCGACGGAAGAGGAGGCTTCTCTTCCGTTCGCCACGAAAATAGTAGAGAAGACCCTTCAGGCAGTCCTCAAGGATGAGCCATGCCACAGTTAAGGGAGGCGGAGTCTACTTCTCCGCTCTTCCCGGCTTTCGGAGAATTGTGGGAGAACTTGCCAGCTACGTTTCACGCTTGGTAAGCTCAAAACGGACGCGCCATGGACCAGTTCGGCGAGAAGCTGCCAAGGCTGCCTGATTCCCTGATTCAGGCAGAGTTCACGAACGCGCGAACCAGGTTTGGGGCAGGTCCCTCAATTCTCTTGTAATAACGGAAATGGCTGCTCTCTCATATGCGACGGAACGCTGTTTAAGATCTTGGCAAAACAAAATCCCAGTTTCAGACGGTCCTAACAGATGCTTTCGACTTCTTCCAAGCTAGGAGGAATTGCCGAAAGCACGTTCTGCAGGAGTGCACTATTAGGCACGAGCCTAATAGACTCTTGGCTTCTAGCATGTGGGGAGCGGATCTCTTCCCAGAGTCCGCTGTTAAATGAAGTGCACCACGAGGCTGCTAGCTCAACCAGAGCCTTAGAGCTAGGTGGGGTATTTCGTCAAAGAGGAAACAAGAATCCGTCCCCACTGCTGGTAGAAACCAAAGAAGGCTGGTAAGAGGTTCCAGCCGTATCAGAAACACCAGCAACAGCAGCAATTTGTGCAGGCCGTCCCCGGTACCCAACAGGGACAACCTGCTAGTTCGAAACAGAACCAGCCCATCCTCCTGTTGTCTCCTCAATCACAGCCGTCGACCTCCTACGCAATCTCGCGGCCTTCAACCCTACATTTGAGGCTCAAGGCTACAAACAACCGAGAGGTAGGGCGAGAGGTTACTTTCGCCAGCGTGGCGCAGGAAGGGCGACAAGGAGCAGGCAGTTCAGAGGAGGGCGTGGTGGTCAACAACCCGCCCATCAACAATGAGGCTCCCCAGGTAGGAGGGAGGCTGTTCCTCTTCCGCCACAGGTGGGGTTCAGCAATTGGGCACAGAGCATAGTGTCCAAAGGATTGGGTTGGAGTTGATCAAAGATCCGCCTCCAATCAAATCAATTCCACCAAATACCATCAGAGGAATGACAGATTACGCGGAGGAAAACTCCTTCAGAAAGGAGCTATTGCGAGAGTCAAGCATCTAAAATTTCAAGGTCGCTTATTCAGCGTGCCAAAGAAAGGGCTCAACAAAAAGAATGGGTAATCTTAGACTTGTCAAGCTAAACTCTTTCATTCGTTGCGACAAGTTCAAGATGTTACCCTCTCGCAAGTAAGGACCTTACTTCCGCGTGGAGCCGTCACATGCTCCATCGATCTTACAGACGCATACTATCATATCCCTATAGCCAGGCACTTCCGCCCATTCCTAGGATTCAGGCTATGGAAATCAGACATTCTCATTCAAAGTGATGCCCTTCGGTCTGAATGTAGCCCCCAGGGTATTCACGAAAATAGCAGAAGTGGTTGTACAGCAATTGAGAACTCAGGGAATCATGGTAGCAGCATACCTCGACGATTGGTTGATCTGGGCACCAACCGTCGAGGAATGTCTCGAAGCCACCAAAAAAGGTAGTTCACTTTCTGGAACATCTGGGGATTCCAGATAAACAAAACGAAATCCAGACTTACCCCGGAGTCTTGTTTTCAGTGGCTGGGAATCCAATGGGATTTGTCTTCCCCACAATCTGTCAATTCCAGTGGCCAAACGGAAGGAAATAGCAAAATCTGTCAGGCAATTTCTCAAATGCAAACAACATCAAGGAGAAACCAGGAGAGAATCCTAGGGTCCCTTCAGTTTGCTTCGGTAACAGATATCCTCCTGAAAGCAAGGCTAAAAGATTTAAATCGAATTTGGCGATCGAGAGCAAACACAAAACTCTCGAGACAAGTTGTCAGTAATCCCACAGATCCTCCGCAATCAACTCCGTCCATGGTCAAAAGTAAAGAACTTAGCCAAGAAGGTACCCCTTCAATATCCCCTTCCAGTGTTAACCATTCACATGGATGCCTCCCTGTCCGGGTCGGGGGGGGGGATACTCTCAGTTCAAACAGGTTCAGGGGACTTGGTCAGTTCAATTTCGCCAGCTTCACATAAAACGTTCTGGAAGCAATGGCAGTATTTCTTACCTTGAAGAGACTGCTTCCCCCCGAGAGTCTCATCTAAGGCTAGTTTTGGACAGTGCAGTGGTAGTTCATTGCATCAACAGAGGAGGGTCCAAATCCAAGCTGTGATCATGTCATGATAGCCATCTTTGCCCTAGCAAACAAACACAAATGGCATCTGTCTGCCACTCACCTGGCAGGGGTAAGAAATGTGATAGCAGACGCTCTGTCCCGGTCAGTTCCTCTGGAATCAGAATGGTCTCTAGACGACGGGTCATTCCAGTGGATAAGCCTGAGAGTCCCAGGTCTCCAAGTGGATCTCTTCGCCTCAAAAGCGAACCACAAGCTCCCTTGCTATGTGGCCCCCAACCTGGACCCTCTGGCTTTATGCCACGGACGCCCTGTCGTTGGATTGGAATCAGTGGAGGAAAATTTATGTTTTTCCTCCAGTGAATCTTCTCTTGAAAGTCCTAAGCAAACTAAGGTCTTTCAAAGGGATAGTAGCTCTGATTGCACCGGACTGGCCCAAGAGCAACTGGTATCCTCTTCTTCTGGAATTGGGCCTCCGACCTCAACGGATCCCCAATCCCAAGCTATCACAATCAGTACAAATGAGGACTGTGTTCGCTTCCTCAGGATTCTCCAGACCCTAACTTTATGGACTTCATGAAGTTTGCGGCTAATAAAGATGCTAATATTGATCCACAGAATATTCTCTTCCTAGAATCAGATAAGAGAGAGTCAACCATTAGACAATATACTCAGCTGTTAAAAAATTAGCATCTTTCCTGAAAGAATCGAACACTACAACCATGAACATTAATCTAGCTATATCCTTTTTCAGATCCTTGTTTGAAAAAGGTTTAGCAGCTAGCACTATTACCACTCATAAATCGGCTTTGAAGAAGATCTTTCAAGTAGGTTTCAGATAGATCTGACTGAATCTTATTTCACGTCTATCCCTAAAGCCTGTGCTAGACTAGACCTTCTCAAAGGCCTACTGCAGTTTCATGGTTCTTAAAATGATGTCCTCAAACTAGCTTCAGATACTGACAAACTCGTCTTGTACATTCATAATGCTCCTGAGAAAGACATTATTCTTATTAAGCCTAGCTTCAGGAGCTAGAATTTCAGAACTGTCGGCTCTATCCAGGGATGCGGGTCATGTGGAATTCCTCCCATCAGGAGAAGTTCTACTTGCTCCGGATCGTAGCTTTTTAGCCAAAATGAGGATCCTCTTGCAAGGTGGGCCCCTTGGAAAGTTATCCCACTTCCCCAGGATCCTTCTCTCTGCCCAGTATCAACTCTTAGAGCCTTTCTATCTCGTACTTCATCAAGATCCTCAGGTGCTCTCTTCATGAGAGAAAAAGGTGGTACTTTGTCAGTAAAAGGTATTAGGCAACAAATCCTTTACTTCATTAACAAGCCAATCCTGATTCATTCCCAAAAGCACATGATATCAGGGGAGTAGCCACCTCAATTAATTACTTTCAACATATGAACTTTGAGGATTCAAAAAGTATACTGGATGGAAATCCCCGACAGTCTTTAAACGTCATTATCTAAAGTCCTTGGAATCTTTAAAATTTTCAGCAGTAGCAGCGGGAAACATTGTTTCCCCTGATACTGTATAGTAGTTGTAGTATAGATCCAGGTCTCTCCTTTTTACCTACATCTCCAACATGCCTCACCCTATCGCCATGCTACTCGGATATCCTAGCCTTAGCCGCTGAATCATATAGTGGATTGTCCCTTATTTTTTTGCTAGGGACATCCACACTTGTACTGATGGTGTACTTCAGTGTACCTACCCTTATTTTTATGCTAGGGTAGGACACAATGTGTTTGTATATTTTGTAAATATTTTCAAGTAAATTCCTTTTGTTTATATTACACTGCATCATTGTAATTTACTGTGATTACTGTTTTAAGTACTTTAAATTACTAACGTTCTGTTATATTACTGTTTAGAATAAGTTAGTTTAAGTACTTAGTTTGTATGCTGTAATTGATTTACTTTATATTATATCCATCATTTTACAACTGCTTTTCATTTGTTCCTTTTTTTCCCATCTTGTCTGTTTCTCTGGTACTCTTTCATAGGCCGACACGAGCTGAGCCCAGAAAAGGGATTTTGACGAAGGAAAAATCTATTTCTGGGTGATTGGACTCGTGTCGCCCTATGAAACCCACCCTATAGTATTGTTTTCCCCCCCCCCATGCAGGACAAGATGTTTTTAGATTAAGGATGTCCGCTAGGGGCGCTGCTGTCCGTGGCGTCCTCTAGTAGTAGTAGTAGCGGCTGCATCGCCCGTTGGTATCAGCTCTCTCTTAAGGGGATTCTGATTGGAAGTTCTAATTGGTGAATGTCCTCGTGGTAGTGATTCCACTCGCCCCTTATTTACCATACCGACACTTCTTTTTAAGAGTGAGCGAGTCAGTTTTACTGACATTTTCTTAATTTTTTTTTTTGTTTTGTTTTTCTCTGGTAATTTTAGATTAATTTTACCTAGAAAGAATGATATTAAGGATCCTTTCATAGGGCGACACGAGCCAATCACCCAGAAATAGATTTTTCCTTCGTCAAAATCCCTTATATATATATATATATATATATATCTATATATATATATAATATATATATATATATATATATATATATATATATATATATATATATATATATATATATATATATATAAAATTTACAGGTCATTTGAGTAAACATAAAATAAATACATACACACACACACACACACATATATATATATAAATAAAGGTTTTTTTTGCCACAAAGGAAAAAAATTAAAAAGCGAGATAGCGAAGTACTTTCGGTCCGAAAGTACTTGGCTATCTCGCTTTTTCATTTTTTCCTTTGTGGCAAAAACCTTTATTTAATACATAGCATCACGTTTTATATACTTCGTGATCAAGTTATTCACACACACACACACACACACACATTATATATATATATATATATATATATATATATATATATATATATATATATATATATATATATATAATATATATATATATATAAAGATTATGATAAAAAAGAAACTTATGAACTGTTACCTCTCATTCATATTTCATAAATCTAACTAAACTATAAACTTATCCTGAACTTATTATAAATAAATATAATTACTAATAAACTAAAGTGCAGTTTGTATTTGATTTTGCCATAGTCTACATCGACCTGGGAAAAAGAAAATGTTAATCCTTCCTGTAGAGGTTAGAGCTTCTTGAAAGATTATGATGTAAAAAATTATGTAATCAAAGGTTGAAAAATCCTCTCCTTCGATGATTATTAATACACATTATTGATACAACAAAATGTCATTATTCCTTTATGACAACATAGGCCTCATATCGAAACAAATTCGTTGTATCCTCTTTTCAGTCTTGCAACACTCGGCTGATTGTATGCATACAGTGCACAGCGTACAAGTTTGATTGTATTGCCGTTTTTCTATATTTTACCACATGATGAAAAACAAATCTATGGTATGCATTATATATATATATATATATTTACATATTTATATATATCTAAAGATTTACGTACAGTTATTTCTTGTTACCAT
Source organism: Macrobrachium nipponense (assembly GCF_015104395.2). Lineage (NCBI taxonomy): Eukaryota > Metazoa > Arthropoda > Malacostraca > Decapoda > Palaemonidae > Macrobrachium > Macrobrachium nipponense. Next base: position 66,709,363 of record NC_087213.1, on the reverse strand, counting down.
GTACACTAATATACACTTTATTACAGTTATTTTGCATTTTGTTATTAATTTGAGGTATTGAATGGTCCAAATTGTTGTAGTATATCATTGTTATAGGCGGTCAATTTAGCTCATTATGAAATTTACTGGGGTGTTTTTGGAGGGCTTGGAACGTATTAAACCATTTTTATTTTACATGTAAAATGTGGTCCAAGATACGAAAACCTCATGATACAAAAGGCGCCTCGCAACAGATTAATTTCGTATCTCGAGGTACTTCTGTGTGTGTGTGTGTGTTTGTTTATATATATATATGTATATATATATATATATATATATATATATATATATATATATATATATATATATATGTATATATTGTATATGTATATGTATATGTATATGTATATATATATATATATATATATATATATATATATATATATATATATATATATATATATATATATATATATACACAGTAGTACCTCGAGATACGAAAGGCTCAACTTACGAAAATCCAAGTTACGAAAGCAAAGACGAAAATTTTACTGCTCTACATACGAAAAGTTTTCAAGATACGAAAGGTTTCTGAAAGTCCAAGATTCGCCCCATAACAATTTTGAAACTCGCGCCGCACACCGCCATCTTAGTTATCGTAGACTCGCCACCATCCTCCTGCTCTCCCATTGGTTCCTGATGCTAGCCAAGCCATGGGATCCTTCTCTCTAATTGGACAGCATCCCTCCCATCATGCATCTTCTATACATACGTACTACGTGTTGGCGTGCTTTAGCTCGGCCACTTCGCACCCGAAACTTTACCATACGCAGTTCGGCATTTGTTCGCATCCAACGATTTCGTTTAGTAACGTAAATTCACTAGTGATTCGTTGGCAGTACATATTATCGTTGTGCGAAGACTGTATTATTACGTATTTGTGTAACTTTACATAAATTAACGTTAGTCATGGGTCCCAAGAAAGTTGAAATTCACGGAAAGAAGTGCATGCTGTCTCTGGAGACAAAGATGGAGATCATCAAGAAGTACGAAACTGGTATGCGATTGAGTGTGATCGCAAAGGAATACTGCCGTAATCCGTCGACAATAGGCACCATCCTTAAACAGAAGGATGCCATCAAAGCAACTACACCATCGAAGGACATCACTACAGGCGATCCCCGGCTTACGACGGTTCCGGCTTACGACGTTCCGAGGTTACGACGCTTTTTCTTAAATATTCAATGGAAAATCCGTCCTGGGTTACGACGCTTGTTCCGAGGTTACGACTCTGACGCTTCCGACGCTCCGAGTTAATGACACTTAAAAAACGCATGCTATGATAAAAGTCCTTTATAGTTTAGCACAGTAGTATATAATAAAAAAGGGATTTTGACGTAGGAAAAATCTATTTCTGGGTGATTGGCTTGTGTCGCCCTATGAAAGTATCCTTAATATCATTCTTTCTAGGCAAAATTAATCTAAAATTACCAGAGAAAAACAAAATTAAGAAAATGTCAGTAAAACTGACTCGCTCACTCTATAAAAGAAGTGTCGGTATGGGAATATAGGCGAGTGGGATCACTACCACTAGTCATTCACCATTTAGACCTTCCAACATAAAATCCCCACCAGAGAGAGCTGATACGAAAGGGTGATGCGGCCGCTACTACTACTACTACTGACGCCACGGACAGCAGCGCCCCTAGCGGTCATCCTTAATCATTAGGTTTGCAACGCTTGAGTGCTTTTTTCTCTCGTGTTGTGTTTTTCGTAATTCTACCTCGTCTTTACGATGGAACGTGCAGCTATCGCATCGGCTAAGTTAAGTGCCTCATAAGTAGTATTTTACTGTGTTTTAGTCTTCCAGGGACCAGTATTTTCCTTCTTAATAGGTCATATACGGTCTCCCGGTTGACTCGTGTTATACTTATGGGCTTACTATATTACGTTCATCGTTTATTACATCGTTTTTATAGCTAGGACAGCCCTTTTACCATTTCTCTTAGTTTGGTATTTAGGGCTATACCGTGTTTCTGGCCCAGCATCCCGGCTCTTGATCTTCATGGGCCATACCGCTGGCTCCGAGTAGTCAACTGTTCCTCGGAACAGCTCTGCCTCCTCCTGGGCTCTTTCTCTTTTACTAAAAGTGTCTTTTCCCCCTTTACGATGTATTATTAGTTTTATTTAGGGTGTTAGGCTAGCCTAGGTGCATGTACCATGTGTTGGTACAGTCTGGTTCACGTGGCCCCTCCATGGTTGTGTTGCTATCGTGGCTTAGGCCACCTGCGATCACGTGTCCCATAGCACCTTACCCTTCCCCTTCCCTCCCTACCAGGTATAGGGAGGGGTCTGGGGGACTCCTTGGTTGCCATGACAACCACAGTAGCCTTCCTCCCTCTCTCTCTGAGGAGGCCAGGAGCTCCCTCCCAGCTGGGGTACAGGGCGACCACTTGTCTCGGGTACCGGGTCACCGAGCGGGTAGCTGTAGGGACGGGGAGGGGTAGGCCACCCCCCCTCTCTCTCTCTCCCGCCGCGTTACGCCGGGACCCCCCACCTATTGCTCAGTCCCACCCTTCCCCTACTGTAATGAACGGAGCCTCCGATGAAGCCGGTGGCCCCTTTGGTTATAGTTTCGTCTGGCTCCGCCAGCGGGCGGGGTGGTCATTACTAGTGGTCTGTTGCTTGCCTACTATATCCTTTTTTCCGCTACCGGAGGAGAGCTCGCTCCTTACCTGGGCACTCTTCTAGTAGATGGAAAAAATTTATACTTCGTTATATATATAAGGATATACCCTAATTTTACGGTGAATTTTAGTTTTAATTTATTTATGTGTACCATCTCCGTCGTTCTCCGTCGTGGTTTCATGGCTCCCCACCACACCTGGTTGGAATCTTTCTCCTGTCTCCGGCGTAGCCTTAGACAACTCCAACCGCCTAGTTACCACACGTATTATGGCAGGGCTCTGGTTTAATCTAACTTTCACGCTCCGGCATGCAGCGGAGCAATTGTTAGGCTGTAAGTGTGCACCTGATACTTATGTATCTTTCCACTTACAGGCTACCAACTGTCAGGTCCTGGGGTGCAACGCGACTCTCTACGACCCCTGCGCCCCATGAGGATGTGATGGACTCACGCCCCGTGTGCCACTACCCACAATGGTCTGATCGTCTGGCACCCAGAAGCCTGCACCATATGCTACGACCTTGTTAGTCAGCTGTTGGGTGGGGTAAGTCTACTCTTAGACTTCTTGGTCGTATCACTAATAACACTTAGTTATAAGCTTGTTCAACCCTGTCTCCGCCGCTAGAAGCTTCATTTCGCCTTCTCTTTCAGGCTGCCGCCGTGAAGGAAGTCGCCTTGGCAACCCTGAAGGCTTGGGTGGGCGGCTTCGGGAAGAACGCCGCCAAGGGCCAGCCATACATTCTTGACAAGAAGCTGGCCGTTCAGATCTTCCCCTGGTGGCAAGTCGACGGCTATGTTGACCCCATCTCGGCAGCCCCTCTCATAGCTTCGATACAGCAGGAGGTGCAGCAGGCGTTCGGGTCCGTCTCCACGCAGGAGCCGGTCCCAGATGTGGCGAACTTGGACCTGAACATCGAGCCTATGGCGGTAGGGGCAGAGGATTTGTTGGTTGAGGTAGGTGTGTCGGGCGCCCAAGGTCTTTCCTTGGGCGCTCCTGGATCTTCTTCTCCTGTCCTTTCTACTGCTTCTTTCCAAGGCTTTACGGGATCTGAGATCCCTGCCCGCTCTCCCGCTCTTTCTGTACCCCGAAGGTGAAGGGACAGAGAGAACAGAAGACCCTCCACAAGACGACTTCTAAGAAGTCGTCGTCGTCTTCTTCAGCTAAGAAGTCTACGACTTTCTACGCTGACGCGGTGAAGGCAAAGCCGAGCTCTTCGTACTCTAAGAGCTCTAGAAGCAAGGCTTCTAAGGAGAAGGCTCGCGCTCCAGCCGAGCCAACGCCTTCTCCGGCATCCACCGCATCCACTCCGGTAACCCCGGTTGGGGTGGCGGGACCAGGCTCCTTTGATCCCACCACCTTCTCGGCAGTGGTGATGCAGCAAGTGGGAGAGTGGTTTGGCTCGAGGATGTCCGCCCTCGGGACCAGGTTTGAACAGATGTTTGGGCTGCTGTCAAACACCATCAATCAGTCTGGCCAATCCATTCAGGATCTCTCAACAGAGTTAGAGAGCAAGAGGACCGTGTTGCTGGGCTTTCTCAGGTTCCTCAGCCAAGCTCCCCCCCCGTAGCAGGTACTGGCATTCTGCAGTTACCTCCATACGAATCCCTACCCAGCCTTCTTCCCATGGCTAACCCATGGAGAGTGGCGCTTATGCTCCCATTCAAGGACGGCATGATCTCCTGTCACTTGAATGTGGAACTCGAAGAATTGAGGAATTCGAGTTCTATCCTCCTGGATTGACTCAGCCTTTCATTGGGTATGCTAGGCTGACCGTGGCTGCTCTCACTAGAGAGGACAAGATTTCCCGAGAGAACGTGCTGTATAGTAGGGAGCACGCACAGCGGGAATGGGTTCACTGCCTAGAGGATTGGGAGTGTACCAACACTAAGCTCCAAGCTTTCAAGAGTCCTTTCACTATTTTCGCGACGGAGGAGGACGACTCTGATGCTTCCGACGCTCCGAGTTAATGACACTTAAAAAACGCATGCTATGATAAAAGTCCTTTATAGTTTAGCACAGTAGTTTAAGTAATTTATAATAAAAATATGTTTTTGGTTACATTACAACAAAAATTTTGAGGTTATGATGATTTTCGACACTTTTTTTTTTCGTGATTTTTTTAATTTTTTAGTGACGCTGCATACGCAGAACTAGTTTGCGGCGAATGAATACACTAGCTTGGGATGCGCAGTTTAAAACAGTCCAAAAGCGCAAATAATGAAAAAATCATTGCTTGTTTCCAGTACATAATTAAAAAAACTAAGTTTCTGGTTAGATTACAACGCAAATTCCAAGGTTTCAACGTTTTATTATGCTTTTTAACGATACTTCATACGCAGAACTAGTTTTTGAGCGGAGGCGCATAAATTAATTAACGCTATTAAACTGTATGGTAAATTGACCGAACAACGACCTCGGACGGTCGAGGACGCTAAGCGTAACAATACCAAAGGACGCCACTTCAATCGCGTGTCTGCCTGAAGTTCAGGCGGTTTGTGTGCTAAGACGTTGCTGATTTTCCTTGCCATTTTCGCAAATTTACAATGGCTCCTAAACGCCAAAGTACTTCCTCCGATGATAGCATCCAAGAAGAGGAAGGTCATCACGATGGAGGTAAAATATGACGTGGTGAAGCGTTCGGAGAAGGGAGAAACTAACACCGAAATAGGCCGTTCTTTAGGCTTGAGCAGGACCACGGTGGTAACCATTGTGAAGCACGTTAAGGATGCTGCACCGATGAAGTCAACGGTGATAAACGAGAAGCAACGTAGCCAGAGCATTGTTGAAATGGAGAAATTGCTCATGATCTGGCTGGAGGACCACAACCAGCGACGTGTTCCGGTGAGCTTAAGTGTGATCCAGGAGAAGGGCTAGAGCGCTGCATGAGGCAGTAGTGAAAAAGTTTGGCGAAGGCAGTGCTGGTGGTGAATTTTCCGCGAGTAGAGGTTGGTTTAACCGTTTTAAGGCTCGTGCAAATTTGCATAATGTGAAGCTGCAAGGTGAAGCTGCTAGTGCTGATAGCAAAGCAGCAGGTAGTTTTCCTGGTGGTTTGGCCGAGATAATTAAGGATGTTGGCTACACGGCTGACCAAGTCTTTAATGTGGATGAGACTGGATTATTTTGGAAAAGAATGCCAAATCAAACGTACCTTTCCAAGAAGGAGAAGTAGTCAGCACCTGGCCATAAAGCTGGAAAGGAGCGACTGACTTTGCTGTTTGGGGCCAATGCAAGTGGCGATTTGAAACTGAAGCCCTTGCTGGTGTATTTGGCCGAGAATCCCAGGGCATTCAAGGGCATTTTCAAGAGTCAACTCCCTGTGATTTGGAAATCAAATAAGAAGGCTTGGGTTACCTTGATGGTCTTTGAAGATTGGTTCAATGACCATTTCGTGCCAGCAGTGGAACAGTATTTGACTTCGAAGGGTCTGCCTTTTAAGGCCCTCTTAGTCCTGGACAATGCCCCTGGTCACCCTTCAAATTTGAGCGACATGCACCCTAATGTGAAGGTGGTGTACCTCCCACCCAATACCACATCGCTGATACAGCCAATGGACCAGGGAGTAATAGCTAATTTCAAGGCTTACTACCTTAGAAGGACCATACGTTTTGCTTTGAGGGCCATAGAAGCTAACAAGGAGTTGACACTGAAGCAATTCTGGAAGGGCTACAACATTGCTGATGCAGTGAAAAATATTGCAAGTGCTTGGGACGAGGTGAAGACGACCACTATAAATGGGGCCTGGAAGAAACTGTGTCCACAGTTTGTGCACAGTTTTGAAGGCTTTGACCAGGCAGAAGACGTCGAGACTGTGACGAGGAAGATCATAGGGCTAAGCAAGAGGCTGAAACTAGATCTTGAACCTGATGATGTAACAGAGCTGCTGGCACCCCATGGAGAGGAATTGTCTACAGCAGGACTTACTTGAACTTGAACAGCAAATGATTGAGGAAGAGGAGGCGGCACCAGAGCCAAAAGCCAGGTCATTAACTGTGAAAGGCTTGTCAGAGGGGTTTTACTCATCTGGAGAGAGCCTTGGCTTCTTTTGAGGCAGAAGACCCATAACGTTGCCAGGTTTGACAAAATAAAAACGTGGAATGTTAGACTTAGTAACTTTCTACAAGGAGACCCTGAAGGAGAAGCAGACGAAGAGAAGTGTGCAGTCCAGGCTTGACACTTTCTTTCACAAGTCTCCAGTACCACACCTCCCCACTCCTAGTCCTGGTAAGGAATTCTGAACAGTTTTACTAATTTATGTGTTTACATTGTGTACATATAAAATGTGTTAATTTTTTAATGTAACAACTAAATGTAAGAGTAAATTGTAACTTCATTAATTTTCATCATTTGTAATTTATTGCAGAGTGGTGACAGTTCAGATCCCCCTGTACTACCTGTGACAGTTCCAGATCTCCCTGTACTACCTGTGACAGTTCCAGATCCCCCTGTACCTGGACCCTCTGTAGCAGCCCGTCCACCTGTACATGTACAATCAGGTAAGCAATTTCATTTTTCTCATTTTCATGTTGGAAATTGTTTACACCCTACATACATACGTACACTAACTTACATAGTGGTACAATGTGTTTGATGTTGCATAACCTTATTATTTTTTTTTTTTATTTCAGACCCCTTTGATAGTGACAGCGACCCAGATGACCCTGAGCCTTTCCATGGTTTTGATGCCTCGCCCTATTCATCAGGTAAGGAATCCTTAACAAATTTGTATAAAATGTTTTATAAATTGCTAATAGAAATTTTATTAAAAGTGTACATATGCTACAGTTACATTTATGTACCCTATCATTCTTTCCAGATCTAGATGTTCCCTCATCAGTTGATATGAGTAGTATCACCTCTCCAGAGCCCAAATCAGTGATACGAGTAGTACTCACCTCTCCCATTCTTCAGGTAAAAGAATTCTTCATTTTTTGATATTGTACCTACGTATATTACACACTACATATGTCAAACAGTAATAACATGTGCAGTAGTTACAGTAGTAACTCTATCATTTTATATATTTTTTATCATTCCAGACTCCCAAGCACCTGCCCATCCCACTCCATAGTCCAGCCACCCACTCATCTACCATATGCCCATCCCAGTAAGCAAGCCAACCACTAGAATTTGGTAAGGACATTTTTTTTATTAATGTTTTATTATTACATATGTAATAACCATGTTATGTATGTAACATACATACTATAATCATATGTATTAACATTATCATTCCAGACTGGCATGCACCTGTGACTTACATAAACCAGACCTCTACATAGCCTACATGTCTTCATTTTGCTGAAGGTAAGGAATTATCAGTTGTGTTTAATTTTTGCATACGTACAATAAATTTTGTACACCTAAGTGGTTACATACTGTCCTTTAATATTAATTCTTCATTCCAGACTGACCATCATCCTAGCCTGTTATCTGTGATAAAGCACACTGAAGTTAGGTTTGGAATGCATCCTTATCAAGAATGCTCTACACCTCCACCTCCATCTCCCACAACCTAGGTAACAGCTTTGAGACTCACTAAAAGTTGGTAAGTTATGTAAGGAATTTCTAAATTAAGTTTTATACTACATGTTATATGTGATATTAAACCACTGTATGGTGCATATTACTGTATGTAACTTACTCTGCATAGAGGACTTACTGACAAAATTATTTTTTGTACATTCCAGAGTCCCCTGAATGATGTAGGCTATGGGGCCACATAAGACTTTGTGCATCCAGGGTTACATAGAACGACAACTTTAAACTAAAAGTAAGGAATTAATTAACATACGTTAACTCTTTTAGTATTCTTGATATATCAGTAATTAACATATTGCATTCATGACTTTCTGTAGTGTATATTTTGTACACTAATTTTGTTACTTTTTCCTTCCAGAACCAACATTTTTCACACAACTCCAGGTTGTTACTAACAAATTACAAGTGTCATCAAGGGATAACTACAAGTAGAAGCACCATTTTTGGATGGAAAAAAACCCTTCAGGAAAGTATACGTATCAAATGTAACATGTAGTGTAACAAAGTATGAACAGTAAGGTTTTTACCTACAGTAGTATTACATACGTACATAACTTTTTTTTACAGGAATTTCCAACCAAGTTTGATTATGTACATACATGTTATAAACCACTGTACGTATGGTTACTGTATGTAACTTACTAAACATACATACATGACTTAACTTTGATACTTTTTTGGTACATTCCAGAAAACCAGGACCCCCTCCATGATGCAGGCTATGGGGCCACATAAAACTTTGTCCAGGGTTTACTACTACATAACAATAGCACGACAACAGCTAAAACTAACTACAGTACTAAAGGTAAGGAATTATACATAGTAGTAATTATACATTAAAGTAAGTTTATACTAAACAAAAAAAGTGACCAAGATCTCTCACATGGGATAAGTGATCAAGGTCCCTCATGGAATTAATACGTACACTCCCTGCTGAACAGGGGTGTAGACCAATCATTTACAACATGCATACCAGTTGATATTAAACCACATGTAGGGTGGCATATTACTGTTATTTTGGTTACTTACTAGGCATTAGAGTAATTACTAGAATGTAACCCTACTTTAAATTGCAATAGAGTACTACTAGGCATAGAGCTTTACTGACAAAATTATTTTTTGTACATTCCAGAACCCCCTGAATGATGTAGGCTATGGGGCCACATAAGACTTGTGCATCCAGGGTTACATAGAATGACAAATTTAAACTAAAAGTAAGGAATTAATTAACATACATTAACTAAGTTTTATACATGTTATATATGATATTAAACCACCTGTATGGTGCATATTACTGTATGTAACTTACTATGCATAGAGTACTTACTGACATAATTATTTTTTGTACATTCCAGAAAACCCCCTGAATGATGTAGGCTATGGGGCCACATAAGACTTTGGTGCATCCAGGGTTACATAGAACGACAAATTTAACTAAAACGTAAGGAATTAATTAACATACATTAACTAAGTTTTATACATGTTATATATGGTGATATTAAAACCACTGTATTGGTGATATTACTGTATGTAACTTACTATGCATAGAGTACTTAACTGACATAATTATTTTTGTACATTCCAGAACCCCTGAATGATGTAGGCTATGGGGCCACAAGACGTTTGTGCATCCAGGGTTACATAGAACGACAAATTTAAACTAAAAGTAAGGAATTAATTCACATACATTAACTTTTTTACTCTTGATATAACTCAAAAGTAAGGAATTATAAACTAAAAGTAAGGAATTAATTAAACATACATTAACTCTTTTACTCTTGATATCTATAATTTACATATTGCTTCAGGACTTTGTGTAGTATTTTGTACTAATTGTGTTATACTTTTACCTTCCAGAGCTACCAGACTGGGATTTTAATGTACTCCAGGATGTACTACCAAAGGATTATAGTACAGTGTAATAGTGTATAGTGTATAATCTAACCTAAGGATTAAGTGTATTAGTGTACGTATATTAAAGTCAACTAAGGACTTGGTAATACTTCAAGATTGTGCTTTAGTGTCACAAGAGTATAATAAAGAATATATACCTTCAAGAACCATCCTTTGGCATTGAAATAACCACACTACACATCATGCAATACTTGCATGTCACACAGGTAAGGTCTCTTTAACTTTTTCTTAGTTTAAGCCATATTTCCAAGTGTCGTTCTGGCTTACGATGATTTTCGGCTTACGACGCGCCTCAAGAACGGAACCCCCGTCGTAACCCGGGGACTGCCTGTAGTTAGTTGAGAGAGAGAGAGAGAGAGAGAGAGAGAGAGAGAGAGAGAGAGAGAGAGAGAGAGAGAGAGAGAGAGAGTTCAGCGATGGTTCATCTCTATAATCTCTTGAAGAATGTTAAGATTTGTTCCCTGCTCTTGTAAATTTAGTCCATGCGACTGACAACAACAAAATTCATATTTGTTTTTTTGTCCTCCAGATATGAATTACCAGTACTGCACATTTTTTAACAAGCATGAACACACTGCCTGCATATGTACTAATGCCCACTGGTTAAATATACTCTCTCTCTCTCTCTCTCTCTCTCTCTCTCTCTCTCTCTCTCTCTCTCTCTCTCTCTCTCTCTCTCTCTCTCTATCAGGAAAGATACCATCAATTCAAATTATCAGTATCTTTTCCTGATAGACAGACAGACAGACAGACAGACAGACAGACAGACAGACAGACAGACAGACAGACAGACAGACAGACAGATGACAGACAGCATAAATATTTAGGGCTTGGCATATGTCAATTATTCTATTATCTTGGGATTTTCCATGGTCAATTCTTGGGATTAGTAAGAAAAATGCCATAATTTGAGCAGTAGCAACTGCAGCGCACACCCAAATGAATCGGTTAAGCCTAGCACGCCAAACTATAGTATTTACAAAATGAACGGAGCTCTCTGGCTAGGGTATTTTGGTCCTCCAACATGTTTGATCTCCGCATATCTGCCAAATTTATAACAACAACAGAGATAAAACAATTTCTCCCATTACAGATATCAAATATTATCTTTTCCGTTACCAAGAATTCTAATTAAATTATGTAGGTAACAGTTGATAGTTTTTTTATGCAATAAATAGAAACAAAGTCAGATTTTCTATCCACATGGCATATCATTTTGGTGCTGTTGCGATTATTTCAACCAGTTCCACGTGCATTTAAATTCACACTGTACAGTCTGGAGGCAGTTCTCCCTTCTACACATATCTTGATTTCTTAATATTGTAGGTATGGAATAAATTGGTGAGCAAGGAAATATGAAATAAAGCATAACAGAGTAAGTTTGACGAGTGAGAAAATAAACAATCATATACAGACAGATTCTCTCTCTCTCTCTCTCTCTCTCTCTCTCTCTCTCTCTCTCTCTCTCTCTCTCTCTCTCTCTCTCTCTCTGACAAAATAATAGATAGGAAACAATGACTGAATGTTGCTTGAATGTGATATGGCAAAGTTTTGGCCTGACTGAAGTGTGGAGTGACTTTGACACCGACTTACTAGTTATCCCTGGTCATCTCACTGCCATGGACAGACATCAACTTCACAGCCGAGAAAGGGCAATCATATACAAAATAAATAGGTATGGAAAATGCGAAATGTGGGCCTATTGTGATGGTAATTGCTTCCTAGCAAAGAAAGATAAAGGAAAGGAGAATGCATTTTCGAGAAGTTCAGCAGTAAGGAGGTTTTCGCGCCCGTGTTGGAGGCGCCTTTTTCTCGCGGCTGTTCTGGAATTGTCGGGCGTGTTGTGGAGCACAAAAACACGCCAATGTGACATGAGAAATGCATGATTTCTGATGCAATACCTCATCTAGATTCATCTAGGAAACTCTGGAAATCTCGCGAGTCTGTGACCCTCGCCGTAGGCTTCGCCCCCAGAGTGCCGTATAAATACGACGAACGAACTTTGGAGAGCAGTGATCGTAAGAGAAGGAAGAGATCGTAAAAGAGAGAGATCACCAGTTAGTCACAGAGAGATATCCTCAGTAAGAGCCACAGATCAGATTATCAGTGAGAGATCAGCAGCAGTGATCGTCAGAGAGAGACTAGAGACGAAGGAACCGATGAAGTATCAATCAAAAGAAGAATTGTTCGAGAGTTGGTTGGATACTGGTCTAATCGTCTTCAGGAGTGGACGACCGAGTTGTCTCTACGTTGAGCAGACTTCGGAGAAGAAAAGGGGGGAGTTCCTGCCTTAGAAATAGGCTATTTTCTGCAATATGGAGTCAAGAGGACGACTGCAATTGCCGCTCTACATTCATGAAGCCAGCGCGTCGAATTGCCAAATTGACTAGCAAGTATTTGAATTGCCTCACTGTTCCCCCAGTTCATGCAGTGTAAGATTCTATCTTTTTATGTAAATAGGAGATACCATTCTGCATTTACCTTTGTTAGTAAGCTTATAAATAAACCTTTGTTGTGTTAGTGTTTCTTTCTATATTCGTATCCCCATTTTCAACTGTTGGTGTTGAAATATTTTTTTTAATTTATTATTTCATATCAAACCTGAAGCGGACCTCTCTCAGAGGCCGTAACATTGTGTCGACCCTTTCCAGGATATTTCGACACCGTAACATGGTCTCTGAGATCTCAGAGTCCGTAACACCTATGTTGTCCCATGAAAAAGCTCTCACTCGGACAGCAGTAAGATTTAAGAGAGAGAGAAAGAGAGCTAACTTTTAAATGAAATTCCAGGATATAATTTTAATTTCATTTAAAAGTTAGCTTAATACTCAGGTAACCACTACTCACTTTCTCTCTCATTCTTAGTTAGTGGTAGACAATTTTCAATAGATCTATTGTAAATGAGCTGTTCTAAAACACAGACACATAACTAAGAATTATATTAGTCCAAATAAAAAGCATTGTTTGTTCATGGAAAGGAATTTCAGAACAAAGAGAAAAAGACAGAATAAAGAATTTCTTAAAAGTGGCAGAGAAAACTTTAAAAAACAGATCAGTCAGTAAGAAGGGGGAAAGAAGAGAGAAATACGCTGTACTTATGTAATTTTCACACTCCTCTATTTTAACCAACCATTTATTTATCTTTTTAAGGGTAATGTATTAAGCTAACTTTTAAATTAAATTACAGTAACTTTAATTTCATTTAAAAGTTAGTTTAATACTTAGGGAGCATGATTAGAGTTATATATCTAGTGTTTAAATTCTAAAAGTAAGCATTTATTAGCATTTTTAGAGACTATGCCAAATTTACGCAAAAATTCCCCTTGCAAAAAGGGATCTGGAACCTAACTTCGCATAAGTTCGGGGTATTACTGTAGAGTTAGTTAGCAGTACTTAACAGACATTCTACAACAAATAAAACTATTCTTTAAATGAAAATGAGCACCACATTAAAGAGAAGACAATTTTAAATTGATACACAAAAGCCTTACACAGGTACAGTAAAACAGTCTGTCTTACCTCTTCCAGTCTGTATCCTACCTCATGTTGTGTGCAGTATAATACAAGACACCAGGTAAAGCCCTTTTCATGTTGCTAATGTAATCTATAGTTGCAAGTGATGAACCCATTGCATTGCACCTGAAAAAAGTTAACAAGGTATTGTAAGTGATACATATAACCAGTGGAATGTCTGTGCAAAAATGGAAAGAAATAAAAACAAATATTATAGCAAAATTCAATAACAGACTAAGGGGCAAATCAAGCAAAAAAATTTGAGACAATCTTTGAAAGACAACACTTCTGCATTTTTAGTTAACTGTATTTTTTGTAAGCTGAAATAAGTCAATGGTATGTATATATTGTAAATCAAGACACATATTTCACAATATAAGCAGTTAAAAAGCATGATAAAGAAATCTCCAGAAACACCGGCTACAACTATGATAATTTAAACCAGTCGGCAGATCATATAAATATTCATCAATACCACAAGTTTCACATCAATTTACAATGTTGAGTTCTTGAATAATTATGTTAGCCTGCAAGAATTTTGCTAAGAATATTGAATTTTATGATTATTTTAATCACATTTTAGTAACATTGCTCAACTTCTATAATTATAATACTGAGTAACTAGTATGCAATGCATAAAGCTCCTACATTTTCTTGAACTATACAATGAACATGTTATGCTAATGAACATCTACCATAATTACAGAACAGCATTAATACAGCTACATAAACTGAAGCTAGATTGGTGTATGAAGCTCTTTCCTGCATTGCAGGTAGTTAACAATTTGATAAACAACCATAGTTAATTTGTCTGCAGTCAATTTCCACAGCAAAATTGTTCAAACTTTACAGTGACTAGCGTACTACAGTATATTTAAACAAAATTAGCACATTATAATTCTATAGTACTACTAAAAAGTGATTAGCAAAATGATTATCTATTAACTTTAATTAAGAAGCCAACAAATAATACTAGATAAAAGTGCTTCCTTCCAATTTCAGAATATAAGGATATATTTATGCATCTTGTATATTTTGACTACTATAATGTTTCAAGTTCTGAACTCAACCACTAGTTATGACATAAATAATATTCCAATAGTACATATACAGAAGTACATACAGTTGAGAGTAAGCAGACTGGATACAAAACTCTTTTCAGTACAAAAAGCTTGATTCATATATAGTGTATAAGATAGCAACAGATGACATATATTAGCATTAACTTAAGGACTTTTCTCATGACCTTTAGATTTCACCTTAAAATATTTTTTCTATATATGCTTAACTAAGTTATTAATGTTTTGGTGTGGCGCTTTCAAGCCAGTCAAACATCAGATGTATGCATAATATGTCAGATGACTTAAAAGTTTCACTAAATGTATTACTTAATTGTTTTCTACCACAACTAGTGGAAAAAAGGACTACCACTTCCACTACATGAGTACAACATGTCAAAATAAAATTAAATCAATATATCATAGATTTATAAGCTTCCTTCATCAAGAATGACACAGAATTATATCTGTTGAATTTAAGTCTACAAACAATAAAACAAATAGAACACTAGATTGCTGTACCTTGCAGATGCATCAAAAAATGAAGCTGCCGGCGTCACTGAGAAATTGTAATATCGATCATGCTGATCTGATAAGACGAAGTTGGCAGGAGCAGGCAGAACTGACAATATAGAAAAAGTATTACATAATACACAATAGCATAAATCATAAATCACCATAATCAAGAGCAATTAAAACCCCACACAAAAAGAAACATATTAACAATTCATAGATTACCTAAAAGTGAAAGTTTCTAATCAAAAAGAAACATATTAACAATTCATAGATTACCTAAAAGTGAAAGTTTCTAATCAGTCTCCACACCAAAAGAATACATAAAAGGGAAAGTTAGAGAAAAACTAGTAATGGATGTAATTGTATCAATTACTACGTAAGTTAAAAGGAAAAAGTAAATTCCTCAATAATAAAAATGCAATTTACCAAGAGCAAATACAGTATCAAAGAATGTTTCATGAAATGTATTCAGTACTGTACAGTTCATTTGTCCTAAGTTCATTAAATAGTTATATGTCCTTAATCATTACAATACTAGATGATTCTTTCTTATCATTTCATTCATTTTGATTCTTGATTATGGTTCCTTCTGCTGATGTAATGAGTAATGAGCTGTGTTGGAGTCACTTTTACCCTTACTCTGGGGCCTCGGTGGTGTAAGTTTGTATATTTCCATTCCTTAAATAATTGAGGTGTTTCTCAGCCATGTTTGCCTTCCTCTTACCCATAGCAATGATTTCATAATAACTGACACTTGATTCCTTTTACATGTGACTACTGTTGTAGTGTTTCATTTTGCTACAACAATGAGTGATGTAATCAATCCTGTTGGCATTCATTGTTTATCCCAGACAGTAAGAATAGAGGTTGTACATGCATTCTCCTTTCTATGTCCTAAATTTGGTCTATGTTGCATAAACTACAAATACATCTGTCCTACAATGCCAATCTGTAGGGCAAGTGTATTTAGACCACCCCCACATAGATAGCTCAGTTGAAATTATGACAAACCATTTCAAATTTTCTGATCAACCTGTCTGAGGACGGGCACCTTACCACCTCAGCAATTACAAAGTATATAAGGCTGCGCTGTCAGAGCCCTTGTTCTATGGGTTTTACATAAATTCAACCGCTGAAGTTGTAGATCCTTCCTCCGGTCCTTTGCACTGCAAAGACCAGCTTCTTCACAGGCTCCTATTACGTGGTCCTTGAATAAGGTCCTAGAACTCCTGCTATCACTTCAATTCAATGGTCCCAAAGAGACCACACATACTTCATAATGTGGTCTTCTTGACCATCTTGCCATAGGAGGTTCGTATCAGTGAACTCAGTTCTTTTAGTCAGGGACAACAATTCATTACCCACAAACCTAGCAGTCACTTGCCCATCATTCTTGGCCAAGGATGAGGACCCACTGAAGAGGAAATCCCATTTTTCTGCAAGAACTCAGCAATACAGAACATTATGATTTGCCTGGTAACTTCTCCACACCAAAAGAATACATAAAAGGGAAAGTTAGAGAAAAACTAGTAATGGATGTAATTGTATCAATTACTACGTAAGTTAAAAGGAAAAAGTAAATTCCTCAAATAATAAAAAAATGCAATTTACCAAGAGCAAATACAGTATCAAAAGAATGTTCATGAAATGTCATTCAGTACTGTACAGTTCATTTGTCCTAAGTTCATTAAATAGTTATATGTCCTTAATCATTACAATACTAGATGATTCTTTCTTATCATTTCATTCATTTTGATTCTTGATTATGGTTCCTTCTGCTGAATGTAATGAGTAATGAGCTGTGTGGAGTCACTTTTACCCTTACTCTGGGCCTCGGTGGTGTAGTTTGTATATCCATTAAATAATTGAGGTGTTTTCTCAGCCATGTTTGCCTTCCTCTTACCCATAGCAATGATTTCATAATAACTGACACTTGATTCCTTTTACATGTGACTACTGTTGTAGTGTTTCATTTTGCTACAACAATGAGTGATGTAATCAATCCTGTTGGCATTCATTGTTTATCCCAGACAGTAAGAATAGAGGTTGTACATGCATTCTCCTTTCTATGTCCTAAATTTGGTCTATGTTGCATAAACTACAAATTCATCTGTCCTCCAATGCCAATCTGTAGGGCAAGTGTATTTAGACCACCCCCACATAGATAGCTCAGTTGAAATTATGACAAACCATTTCAAATTTTCTGATCAACCTGTCTGAGGACGGGCACCTTACCACCTCAGCAATTACAAAGTATATAAGGCTGCGCTGTCAGAGCCCTTGTTCTATGGGTTTTACATAAATTCAACCGCTGAAGTTGTAGATCCTTCCTCCGGTCCTTTGCACTGCAAAGACCAGCTTCTTCACAGGCTCCTATTACTTGGTCCTTGAATAAGGTCCTAGAACTCCTGCTATCACTTCAATTCAATGGTCCCAAAGAGACCACAACCCACATACTTCATAATGTGGTCTTCTTGACCATCTTGCCATTAGGAGTTCGTATCAGTGAACTCAGTTCTTTTAGTCAGGGACAACAATTCATTACCCACAAACCTAGCAGTCACTTGCCCATCATTCTTGGCCAAGGATGAGGACCCACTGAAGAGGAAATCCCATTTTTCTGCAAGAACTCAGCAATACAGAACATTATGATTTGCCTGGTAACTTCACTTTCACTTAGATGTTACGGTTTACATCCCAGATGGTCATGTTTTCTTACAACCTATAATTAACAACCTGTTCTTATTAAATGGAATGAAAATAGTGTTACTGTCCCACTTCAACAAGGCAGACCCCACTCCTTCCCTACACAAAAAATGTCCATCGGGTGAGCAACTCACTGTTTTTCTTTGGAAACGTCTTTTGTTTTTATGAGGAGACATGAGGAACCATATGTGCATGCACCAACATACTGAAGGTCTTCTGTTAATGTTTAAACATTTGCTGTTCACTCATCCATCTTAACTTCTGCATCAATCAATAATCTAAAATACCTCCATCTAAAATACCTCCAGCCACCTCTTCAATCTAATCTTTCCTGAAACATAATCTAACAAAATCTTCATCACAATATTGTTTTTCAATAGTACACATTTTTCTTTGGATACAATGTGTATACTATATGTAAAGCACATGTACATAGTATATATGTAGCATAAATATTATTTCAATATTAACTTACTTTTGCATGGAAGTACAAATCTTCTCGTCCAATTCAAAACTCCTCCAATCAACTGACAGGATGAACTTCCTGCTGTTGAAAGCACTCCATTTTCTTGAATTTCATAATAAAGAGTTCCTGAGCAAGTAAAGTTAACTTTAACACCAACAGTTCTTATTGTAGTTGTGAATACTGTTGTGTGGGTGTCCCCTAAAGGTGTAACCAGGAATGGTGGGCAGTTGTATGCTGTAGAAATATCAATAAGTCACTGATTAGAACAGATAAATTTTCCTAAAAAATTTGGGCGCTATTATTGTTGATAATTGCATCTACTTTCTGATCATGCAGGACAACCAAAAGAACACAAATGAGCACCTTTCTACAATATATACTGTGTATGTAAAGTAGTCTCTTAATAAAGAAAATAAAAAATACTCAATATAATTCTGAACTTCAGCGCTAACAAAACAAATTTAATTTACATGATGTTGCTGATACTCCTTTGGAATATGGAAAATGATGCTGAACATTATAGTTAACTATTGTATCAAGGCAGATTGTCTCTCCTATTTGCATGTATTCACAGGACTAATCCCTAGCATATATTATTTTAATTTTCATGAGATTTATGGGTGTCAAGCCAAGCACTGGGGAACCTTCAGACATTCACCAATTATGACTGTGAAAAGAGGGAGTTGTGTGTTTGGACAACCTAGATAAAAAGATCTACCAAATGAAAAATGAAGAACAAGGATCCAAAACTGGAACTTGGAGAAAAAGCCACACTGCACTAAGAAGTACGTAATACTTAAAGAGGTTGGACAGCAAGATTGGAGAAAGGACGTGGGGATGAGGGTAGGGCAAAAAAAAAAAAAAAAAAAAAAAAAAAAAAAAAAAAAAAAAAAAAAAAAAAAAAAAAAAACAAAAAAAAAAAAAAAAAAAAAAAAAAAAAAAAAAAAAAAAAAAAAAAAAAAAAGATTTTGACGAAGGAAAAATCTATTTCTGGGGGGAAACCTGTGTCGCCCACTGAAATGTTCCTGTAGCACACATTTCTAGGTATAAATAGATGCTAAATATACCGGAAAAAAAAGCTAAATGGAATGCTGAAGTTACTACCTCCAGCTCGCTCACCCATAAAGGGTGTCGGTATAAGCCAAGGGTGAGTGGAAGCCACTACCACAGATATTCTGCCAATTAGAAGTCTCCTCTCAAAAACCCTCTCTAGATAGGTGCCGTTACAACGTCTACCTTCCGCTCGCTACTACTACAACTTCTGCCCGAAAGCTTCATTCCTGAATTACGCACCCAAGCTTGGGCCAGCTAAAGGGCGGGGGACCAGGAGAAGAGATGGATGGGTTCACCGGGCGACACAGGTCTTCCCCCAGAAATAGATTTTTCCTTCGTCAAAATCCCATTTTTCTGGGTTCGACCTGTGTCCGCCGGTGAAATAGTATCAGAAAATTGGCCATACAAGCTTGGTAAATCACAAAATTTCATAGATATATAAGAAAATATAAAATTTTTTCTTAAAATCATGTTTTAATAACCAATGTAGACTAGTAAGTTACAAATGGTGAAAAAGGGATCAAATATGACCAAATCCATACTATCCTGGGTTTTTTTTTTTTTTGAAAAAACAGGTAAGGAATACAAAAACAAACAATTATATATGAACTATGTACATGTCCAGGAGTGGGTTGATGAGCAATCCAGACCGGAACATAAGGTAGACAGGCAGGGATTAATTATATATGAACTATGTACATGTCCAGGAGTGGGTTGATGAGCAATCCAGACCAGAACATAAGGTAGACAGGCAGGGATTACAAGCGAGGCAGGTAGGTGAGAGTGAGCATCAAAAGAAAAATTAATAGCAAAATAATAGAATACAAATATAGAGTTACAAAACTAGCCGTATCAGGGGAGACAATGTCTCCCTGCAGCCACTGCGAATATTTAAGGGCCTCTAAATTCTTCAGATAAGTGGCGTTTAAATACTGTCGGGGATTTCCAACCCGTATATTTTTTAAGATCCTCGAAGTTCATATTATGAAAATAATAACTGAGGCAGCCACTGCCCGGATATCATGGACATGAGGGACTGAATCCGGATTGGCTTGTTTAATAAAATAAAGAATTTGTTGTCGGATTCCTTTCAAGGAAATGGTTCCACCTTTTTCTCTAATAAAAAGAGGAACTGAAGACTTTTCAGAAGTTCTGCCCATATAAGATTTTAATGTGACGATAGGACATAATGATGGGTCCTGTGTGAGAGGTATAATCTTCCATGGAGACCACTGTTTTGTGGGTCTTCATTCTTTGCTAGGAATTTCCAATCTGGGGAGAGCAAAATTTCACCTGACGGGAGGAAATCAATATGATTTGGTTCTCTAGAGAAAGCCAACAGTTCAGATTTCTGGCGCCTGAGGCCAGACTCATTAAAAATAATGTTTTCCTGAGAAGGGTTATATATGAGCATGATTCATTATCAGTATCTGAAGCCAACTTAAGTACATCGTTTAAAAACCAGGAGACCGTGTGAGGACGGTCCACTGGTCTCAGACGAGCACATGCTCGAGGGATAGACGAGAAGTACAAATCTGCCAAATCAATATTAAAGCCAAACTGAGATATCTTCCTTAAGACAGATTTAGTCGTAGTAATGGTACTAGTGGCTAGGCCTTTTTCGAACAGAGTTCTATAGAATGAAATTGCCTGATTCGTAGTCATCTTCTGGACATCTGATTCTTTTAGAAAGATGGCCAACTTCTTTACTGCTGAATCATACTGTCTGAGTGTTGATTCTCTTTTGTCTGACTCCACAAACAGGATGTTTAGTGGGTCAATACTAGCATCCTTCTGTGCCGCAAACTTCATGAAGTCCATAAAGTTAGGGCATTCAGAATTCTTGAGGAAGCTGACACAGTCCGAGTTTGTACTATTAGAGTCAGTTCTGGGTTAGGAATCCATCTAAGACGGAGATTCAACTCAAGTAGAAGAGGAAACCAATTGCTCTTTGGCCAGTTGGGTGCTACAATGCCTACCTGTCCTGTGAAAGATCTGAGTTTGTGCAGAACTTTCATCAGGAGGTTTACTGGCGGAAATAGGTAAATCTTCTGCCAACTTTGTTCCAGGTTCCCCCCCCCCTTTTTAATGGCCGAAAAAAAAAAACATCGCATCTGTGGCGTGAGCTAGAGGGTCCAGATTGGGAGCCACATAACACGGAAGTTTGTGATTAGACTCCGTGGCGAACAGGTCTACCTGAAGGCCCGGGATTTGTTGGCAAATCCAACGGAATGATTTTGTGTCCAAGGACCACTCCGACTCCAGCGGAGTTGTTTTGGATAGAGAGTCTGCAATGACATTCCGTACTCCTGCCAGGTGAGTAGCTGACAGGTGCCAAAGATTTTTCGTTGTTAACAAAAAAATTGCAATCATTACATGATTTACTTTGCTCGACTTGGAGCCCCCCTGTTTATGCAATGAACTATCACTGCGCTGTCCGAGACTAGTCTTACGTGAATGTTCTTGACTGGAGCTAGTCGTTTCAAGGTCAGAAAATGTGAAACTGGCGGAATGTTTTCGACCACATTCCCTGAACCTTCTTGTACTGGGAGTAGCCCCCCCAATCACTCAGAGAGGTGTCTGTGTGGACTATCAGAGACGGCAGGGGAAATTGTAGTGGCACTGATTTGGAGAGACTCCGGACTTCCGTCCATGGACGGAGTCTTTTCTTTAATATCGGCAGAATCAGAGATTTTTTGCCTCTGAACTTGTTGTTGGCTCTTTTCCGCCAGACTCGAATATCCTTCTGTCTGGCTTTCAACAAAACATCTGTTATTGAGGCAAACTGAAGAGAACCTAGAATTCTCTCTAGAATTCTCTCTTGGGTATGGCGCGAAGCCCGTTTGTTCTTGAGGAATTGTCTCGTAGCCTTCGCTATCTCTCTGCACTGTTTTGGTGGGAGAGATAGTTTGTGTGTGGTTAGGTCCCATTGAATTCCCAACCATTGAAAGCGGGACGCCGGAATGAGACGGGACTTTTCCTTGTTTATCTGGAAACCCAGATATTCTAGGAATTCTATTACTTTGGCTGTTGCCTTGCGACATTCCTCGTCGTTGGTTGCCCAAATAAGCCAGTCGTCTAGGTAAGCTACTAACATTACCCCTGAGCTCTTAGTTCTTGAACTACTGTCTCCTAGTTTGGTGAATATTCTGGGCGCTATGTTGAGCCCGAATGGCATGACTCTGAACGAGTAAGCTTGTTTTCCTAGCTTGAAGCCTAGGTATGGAGAGAAGTTTCTTGCTATCGGTACATGATAGTAAGCGTCTGTAAGATCGATAGAGGTGGCGACGACCCCACGGGGAAGTAAGGTCCACACCTGCGAGATGGTCAGCATGCGGAACTTGTCACATTGAATGTATGAGTTGAGACGGGACAGGTCCAGAATCACTCTTCGTTTTGTCCGAGTCCTTCTTTGGTACACTTTCTTTCTTTATTGCCTTCTTTTGAGGAAGATCTTTGGCATAGTCTAGTATGTCTGTCGTTGGAATCTGGTGAAAAACTGACTGGTGGAGGAGGCCCTTTCTTACCTTATTTCCACCCCAGACCTTTCGATACAATACTGTGCACCATGAACTGAAGGTTCAATGGTCCCGGAGATATTACAGTCCCTCCTGCCCACCCTGCAGAGCCTCACTGACTGGTTGAGGTCTTCTTACTTCCTCTGCCTCCTCTGAAGCCTCTGCCTCTAGAGCCAGCTCTCTGTTGGAAGGCACCTCTGGCTCTGCTCCTCCTTACGTGCCTATTGAAGCCTCGAAATGCCTTGTGATTCAAAGGAGCGTTGAAAAGCTGGGGAGTTACAAAGGTGGCCGAACTTGAAGGCTGTTGAGTCGATTACTCTGTAGCAGAACAAACTGTTGTTGTGGCTGTGCCTTAGATGTCGAAGGCTTGTTGATCTGAGAGACTGGAACAGCTTGCACTACTGTCTGAGGCTGAGAGGACTGGAAAGGCTGGTACTTCCTAGGCCTCTTCCTACCTTTGGATTGTGGTCCGGGGGTCTTAAACTTCCTTTTGAAGGGAAGTACGGACACGAAGGTTCTGGTTAGCTCTAGCCGCCTCGCTGAGGACGCTGTTAACCATGTCCTCAGGAAAGAGGTTGGCTCCCCAGATCGACGCCTTTATGAGCCTGTTCGGTTCATGCCTGATGGAAGCATTAGCAAAGACATGCTTCCTGCAGGCTCGTCTAGCCACTATAAAGTCATACAAGTCCGACTGAAAAGCCTGTAATAGTGACTTTGTCAGGACCCGGAATAGAGGCTCATCTGCAAAGGTCGTAGCAGTCAACTCTGCAGTGGTGACTGAGTTATTGACCTGCTCAGCCTGCATCTTGCTTCGAATTCCGCCTTAACCATGGGGTCTGGAACTCTAGGCAAACATTCACTGAATTGTGTGGAGGCACACTTCAGGTCGAGTTTGCCCACCGTGAACGTTGCTGGAGTGCCAGCCCAACACTCTAGATCCCTGGGGAAGAGCAAAGAGGTAGCCTCCGTCTCTTTTAGCTGAGGCATAGGTTTGTCCTCCATTCCGGCTTGCAGTGTCAATTCTGCAATCTTTGACATGCAAGGAGTCGGAACTTCATTCGGCACTACAAACATGGTATAGCAACCTTTGTGGGGTGTCAACTTGGTGTTGACACACTCCCATTCCGTGAGGGTGCGGACCCATGCAGACTGAGCCTGGTCCCTAGGGTAGATAACAGTCTCTTTCGGGACTTTGTCTACCCTGACCAGGGGGGGGGGGGGGGGGGGGGGCGCCTCCTGGCGGATACGCTCGATGATGGGAGCCGCCACTGCCGCCGAAACTGGAGCGTTAGGGTAGAGGAGAGTGCACAGCTCCTCCGACAGCATGTAGGGTTGGCCCGCTGCCACGTTCCTGCCGAAGCCCCCTACCCAGGCCTTAAGGGCCGCCATCGAGGAAGACTCGAGCGCCAGACTAACCTGTAAGAAATAACCAAATTAGGTTCCCCCAGTGTCGGAATTTTTCCCCAAACCAAATGTGTAACAAAAATTTCACATTAACAATGAGGCGAGTATGTTACCTACCGACTCGTCTGTTGCGATCTTAACAAGAGTGTAGCACACCGTACAGGCTTCCGGGTGCCAGACCGCACTTCCCTCCACATGGATGTCGCAGTTGGCATGGGACCAGCAATACCGTCATGCCATACGGCTTGTACAGAACGGCCGGACAACCCGTCATCTGGCAACGGACCATCTGCAAGTTAAAAAGGTAAAAGAGTATCGTCAGATAATGCTGCCGGAGTTAATTCCGGCGGTGTGAGTACACTTCAACTAGATACTTAACCAGTTAAAGGCAAAATCGGATATAATTTTCAACTTACTTGTTATTAATAAACCCCTGAATGTCTCCGCCTGCTCTGGAATCCATACTTGGGATCGACAAAGCTATACAAGCGGAGAGGGCCGTGATGCGAGCAGAACAAGGGAATAAGGTAAAATCTAAGCCTGAGTCTGATTGCACCAAAGCAGAGTAGTGAAACCTAACCAATTGTAGGTGCATTTTCTGAGCCCAGTTCAGCCCCCACCTGAGTGCGAAGCAGCGACAGCATAGAAGATGGAAAACAGAGCTGCGGAAACAACGGTACGTGAAACTCCGGTGTATACTTTCTGGCATGTGTGATGGTAGACCACACTTCGTCGGAACAAATACGGGCCCGGAGACATACCAACAGAGGCTAAATAAAACATTCTCTAACAAAATCTCTAAAAGATTTCGCCTACTCCAGAATCCATAATCTCGTTATCACAATAGCTAAAGCTGGCGGGGTCAGGCTGATACGAACAGAACACGGGAAAATAGGTAAAAAACCTAGGCCTGAGTCTGATCGCACCGGGAAAGAGAAGCAGTCCAAGGTAATTAGAAACGCAGCTCTAAGCCCAGTTCCACCCCCACGAGTGAGGAAAGCAGTGCTAACAATAGAGGAGAACGGAAAACAGAGCGGCAGAACAGTGGTGCGTACAATCCGGCGCATAGCCTACTGGCTGGTGTGATGGTAGACCCCACCTGGCCAGAGGACCCACAGGCCCGGAGACATATCAATAGAGATTACATAATCTACTAATCACCCAATCTCCTCCGACTAATCCCCTGGATTAAGCTGTACACTCTACCTGTCTTTCATCGGTAGGATTACTTGAGCAGCGAGCTAGCTAGGCAGCGCCGGAACGAGTCCAGGGCAGGGGGGGAGTGTTTGGAGGAGAGTGGACGAGTTAGGATCGCCTGGCCACAGCAACCGATCAGTGGCCAACCACCTCTCGAGAGCTGTAACTAGCCTACCACTAAAGGGGCAGAAGACGGTAGGCCAACTGACACCCTAAAGGGAGCAAAGGCCCAGGGTACACTCACCAAGACAATTCATAAAATAATTGATGAGGAATTACTGGAAGAACTGCGAAAAGGTGGGGGGGGGGGGGGGGAACGCACCCAGCTAAGATCCCAGTCTAACCCTCCGAGATCGGTACAGATCTGGTCAGGTAGGCTAGCATGGCCTCCAAAGGACGTCATGAAGAGGATGGATAGATCCTAACTCAACCCTCCAAAATTGAATCTTCCGATCTGGTCAGTTACGATAGGTCTAGGCCCTACAAACATGACACGAGAGAGACTCTCTGTCCTGGACCACCCTCCAAGCAAACATAACTGCCTGGTCGGGAGGCGGTAAGGGTGGGGCCGTAAGACCGCCTGGTCTACCTTCCAAAAACCTAGCCTAGTCTGGTCGGATAGGCAGGGAAGGACATCGCGAAGGACTTCCAACCTCAACAAAAGTAAAAACATTATCTGAATAGTTTATCACAAAGGTGCATATAATCGAGTGCATTACTGACTAAAATCGAATAACACACTAAAAGTATACATGCATGAGTACCGCGAGAGAGAGAGAGGGGAATCGTCCTCTCCCAAAAACTGGCGTACTGCTAGGCTAGCCTAGAAGCCAAAAACACACTACTCGTGTATAACATATGAAGTATAAAACCGTACGCACGAAGGGGAACCAACACACTCTTGAGGGGCTTAGGATAACAAAAGGTTGCCCCAAAAGGCTAAAAACAAAAGATAATCATAAAAGAAAGGGCCTTAGAGTACGTCAGGAACGAGTTGGGCCCTACAATAGACTAAAGACGTAAGGATAAAACTTGTAAAACTAATGCTCCAGAAAACGACAGGAGAGAGAATAATGAAAAAGCATACGAAAACAGTAGTCAAAATAGTGAAGTGCTAAACGGTGGACAAAATCCATCATGAGATGATAACTGGGAAAATTACGCACGCCGCGAATGATGCACCCAAAATGGCGGATGTAAGGAGCGTCACTCCCGGTTCGCGAGAACAAAAGGATTTAATAAAGGACTAAAAAGAGATGCATTGGTGCCCTCACGAGATTCAAAAAAACAAAAAATGGAATACTCAACTTAGATGAAGAAGCTTGGGGCTCTGGGGCAGATATGCTTCGCCAAAAAACTCTTCTTGAGGACAGCGAAAAAAGCGTGTGCGAACACTAGCCGTGCTAATACAGGAATAAAGCTTTCGGACAGAAGTTGTAGTAGTAGCGAGCGGAAGGTAGACGTAACGGCACCTATCTAGAGAGGGGTTTGAGAGGAGACTTCTAATTGGCAGAATATCTGTGGTAGTGGCTTCCACTGCCCTTGTCCTTATACGACACCCGGCTTTATGGGTGAGCGAGCTGGAGGTAGTAACTTCAGCATTCCATTTAGCTTTTTTCTCTGGTATATTTAGCATCTATTTAGACCTAGAAATGTGTGCTACAGGAACATTTCACCGGCTGACACAGGTCGAACCCAGAAAACTAAGGCAGAAGGGACTCTGTCAACACCCTTTCTTTAGTAGTTTGCTTACCCAGAGGCAAGCAGCTTAACCCCCAAAAAAGGCATTATTTTACGTAATTGCTATTGTCATAAATAATGACATTCATTATGGTTAGCTATCTAATGCAAGACTGTAGCCACTAAACTACTGTATTTGACAATTATAGTTGCTGAGAGAAAATTTAATGTAAAATACTAGTGTACTTGTAGTATAAGTTTTTTACACTGTTTAACCCTCTTACGCCGATTGGACGTATTAAACGTCGAGTCAAAATGTCTCCCGTATGCCGATTGGACGTATCATACGTCGGCTCAAAAAAGTTTTTGTTTTTTTAAAAATTCGCGGAAAATACTTATAGGCCTACCAGCCGAAAACTTTTGTATCACGCGCCTGTGGGATGCTGGGAGTTCACGGATCAAGGCGTTGTTTTGTTTACAATCGCTACGCAGGCGCGCAAGCGCGAATTTCTTTAATCTATCGCACTAAAAAGTATCAGTGACACATCTCGGAAATTATTTCGTCACTTTGACATAATTATTGCACCATTTTAAATTATCCTTTACATGAAGTATTATATATGAAAATGTGCGCAATTTCATGCAAAAAACAATACAACTAAAAAAATACTCATGATTGTAGCTTTTATCAATTTTGAAATATTTTCATATAAATAACGATAAGTGCAAAAATTTCAACCTTCGGTCAACTTTGACTCTACAGAATGGTCGAGAAACGGCAATTTGTAAGCTAAAATTCTTATATTATAGTAATATTCAATCATTTGCCTTTATTTTGCAACAAATTGGACGTCTCTAGCACAATATTTCGATTTATGGTGAATTTATGAAAAAACTTTTTTCCTTACGTTCGTGCGATAACTCTTCCGATAAATTTTTTCGTGCGATTGTCCTAATGTTTGCACCCTTTTAAATTTGCCGTTACATAAAGTTTTATATATGGAAATGTGCGCAATTTCATGCACAATACAACAAAAAAAAAAACAACCCATGGTTGTAGCTTTTACAGTTTTGAAATATTTTTATATAAATAACGTTAAGTGCAAAAATTTCAACTTTCGGTCAGCTTTGACTCTACCGAAATGGTCGAAAAACGCAATTGTAAGCTAAAACTCTTATATTCTAGTAATATTCAATCATTTACCTTCATTTTGCAACGACTTGGAAGTCTCTAGCACAATATTTCGATTTATGGTGAATTTATGAAAAAAAAAAAAATACGTTCGCGCGGAATACTCTTCCGAAAAAAATCAGAATTTTTTTGTGCAATTGTCGAAATGTTTGCACCATTTAAAATTAGCTGTTACATAAAGTTTTATATATGAAAATGTGCGCAATTTCATGTAGAATACAACTAAAAATGATTGAAGGTTGTATTTTCTTTTCTCTTTTTTCGAAATATTTGCATATAAATCACGATAAATAGAAAAAAAACCACGTTTTCGGTCAAATTTGACTCTACCGAAATAGTTGAAAAAACGCAATTGTAAGCTAAAACTCTTACGGCCTAGAAATATCCGTCATTTTTTGTTTTCTTCATTTTGAAACAAATTTGAAGTCTCTAAAACAATATTGTGATTATGGTGAATTTTTTGTAAAATATATTTACCTTCACTCCGAGCGCCGATTCGCGGCGCAAGTCTCCGAAATACGTACATGGCATTATCCTAATGATCTCCTTTTCATATTAGCCTTTTTATAGAGTTTCATATATCAAAAGTGCGCAAATTCATGAAAGAATACAATACAAAATATTGAAGGTTGTAGCTTTTTCCATCTTCGAAATATGTGCATATAAAAAAATATATATTAATTAAAATTTCGACATTCGGTCAAATTTAACTGGTCCGAAATGGTCGAAATCTGCAATTATAATCTAAAAACTCTTACAGTATCGTAATATTCAATCATTTGTCTTAATTTTGAAACAAATTGGAAGTCTCTAGAACATTATTTAGAATTACGGTGAATTTTTGAAAAAAATATTTTTTTTGCGTCCGCAGCGTTACGATTCGTACTCATTTTGTGATAATATTTTTCCGGTGTTGCTTTTATTGTTTTACAATGTATTATATATCAAAAATGATCGCAATTTAGTGTACAATACAAACCGAAAACAAAGTAACTGGTTAGCTTTTGACCGTTTTTTTTGCACAGCGTGATTTGAATACAATTATGTATGAATTTTTTTTTTTCGCTACCATATATCGCATTATTTACATATGATAATGATATTATTTTCATTCTGATGGTTGCATTCTAAACTTCAGGCAATGAAAAAAAAAGGAGCCAAAAATGAACTCTTAATCTTCAAAAGTACGCGCGCTGTAATTTTTTGAAAAATTATTTTTTCCGGTTTCCGCGCTCACTCCAAACCAGGCCCGGCATACGGGAGACGTTTGATTTTTTAGGGCTCCGGCGTAAGAGGGTTAAGAGCTATTTTTTCTGT
>NC_087213.1:66656016-66679125 GCF_015104395.2 Macrobrachium nipponense | reverse complement strand
ACAGAAAAAATAGCTCTTAAACAGTGTAAAAAACTTATACTACAAGTACACTAGTATTTTACATTAAATTTTCTCTCAGCAACTATAATTGTCAAATACAGTAGTTTAGTGGCTACAGTCTTGCATTAGATAGCTAACCATAATGAATGTCATTATTTATGACAATAGCAATTACGTAAAATAATGCCTTTTTGGGGGTAGCGCTGCCTCTGTAAGCACTACTAAAGGGTGTTTACAGAGTCCCTTCTGCCCTTAGTTTCTGGGTTCGACCTGTGTCAGCCGGTGAAATGTTCCTGTAGCACACATTTCTAGGTCTAAATAGATGCTAAATATACCAGAGAAAAAAGCTAAATGGAATGCTGAAGTTACTACCTCCAGCTCGCTCACCCATAAAGGGTGTCGGTATAAGACAAGGGCGAGTGGAAGCCACTACCACAGATATTCTGCCAATTAGAAGTCTCCTCTCAAAACCCCTCTCTAGATAGGTGCCGTTACGTCTACCTTCCGCTCGCTACTACTACAACTTCTGTCCGAAAGCTTTATTCCTGTATTAGCACGGCTAGTGTTCGCACACGCTTTTTTCGCTGTCCTCAAGAAGAGTTTTTTGGCGAAGCATATCTGCCCCAGAGCCCCAAGCTTCTTCATCTAAGTTGAGTATTCCATTTTTTGTTTTTGAATCTCGTGAGGGCACAATGCATCTCTTTTTAGTCCTTTATTAAATCCTTTTGTTCTCGCGAACCGGGAGTGACGCTCCTTACATCCGCCATTTTGGGTGCATCATTCGCGGCGTGCGTAATTTTCCCAGTTATCATCTCATGATGGATTTTGTCCACCGTTTAGCACTTCACTATTTTGACTACTGTTTTCGTATGCTTTTTCATTATTCTCTCTCCTGTCGTTTTCTGGAGCATTAGTTTTACAAGTTTTATCCTTACGTCTTTAGTCTATTGTAGGGCCCAACTCGTTCCTGACGTACTCTAAGGCCCTTTCTTTTATGATTATCTTTTGTTTTTAGCCTTTTGGGGCAACCTTTTGTTATCCTAAGCCCCTCAAGAGTGTGTTGGTTCCCCTTCGTGCGTACGGTTTTATACTTCATATGTTATACACGAGTAGTGTGTTTTTGGCTTCTAGGCTAGCCTAGCAGTACGCCAGTTTTTGGGAGAGGACGATTCCCCTCTCTCTCTCTCGCGGTACTCATGCATGTATACTTTTAGTGTGTTATTCGATTTTAGTCAGTAATGCACTCGATTATATGCACCTTTGTGATAAACTATTCAGATAATGTTTTTACTTTTGTTGAGGTTGGAAGTCCTTCGCGATGTCCTTCCCTGGCCTATCCGACCAGACCTAGGCTAGGTTTTGGAAGGTAGGCCAGGCGGTCTTACGGCCCCACCCTTACCGCCTCCCGACCAGGCAGTTATGTTTGCTTGGAGGGTGGTCCAGGACAGAGAGTCTCTCTCGTGTCATGTTTGTAGGGCCTAGACCTATCGTAAACTGACCGATCGGAAGATTCAATTTTGGAGGGGTTGAGTTTAGGATCTATCCCATCCTCTTTCCATGGACGTCCTTTGGATGGCCATGCTAGCCTACCTGACCAGATCTGTACCGATCTCGGAGGGTTAGCACTGGATCTAGCTGGTGCGTTCCCCCCCCCCCCCCCCCCCCCCCCCCCCCCCCCCCCCCCCCCCCTCCCCCCCCCCCCCCCCCCCCCCCCGCCGCCTTTTTCGCAGTTCTTCCAGTAATTCCTCATCAAATTATTTTATGAATTGTCTTGGTGAGTGTACCCTGGGCCTTTGCTCCCTTTAGGGTGTCAGTTGGCCTACCGTCTTCTGCCCCTTTAGTGGTAGGCTAGTTACAGCTCTCGAGAGGTGGTTGGCCACTGATCGGTTGCTGTGGCCAGGCGATCCTAACTCGTCCACTCTCCTCCAGACACTCCCCCCCTGCCCTGGACTCGTTCCGGCGCTGCCTAGCTAGCTCGCTGCTCAAGTAATCCTACCGATGAAAGACAGGTAGAGTGTACAGCTTAATCCAGGGGATTAGTCGGAGGAGATTGGGTGATTAGTAGATTATGTAATCTCTATTGATATGTCTCCGGGCCTGTGGGTCCTCTGGCCAGGTGGGGTCTACCATCACACCAGCCAGTAGGCTATGCGCCGGATTGTACGCACCACTGTTCTGCCGCTCTGTTTTCCGTTCTCCTCTATGTTAGCACTGCTTCCTCACTCGTGGGGGTGGAACTGGGCTTAGAGCTGCGTTTCTAATTACCTTGGAACTGCTTCTCTTTCCCGGTGCGATCAGACTCAGGCCTAGGTTTTACCTATTTTCCCTGTTCTGTTCGTATCAGCCTGACCCCGCCGGCTTTAGCTATTGTGATAACGAGATTATGGATTCCGGAGTAGGCGAAATCTTTTAGAGATTTTGTTAGAGAATGTTTTATTTAGCCTCTGTTGGTATGTCTCCGGGCCCGTATTTTGTTCCGACGAAGTTGTGGGTCTACCATCACACATGCCAGAAAGTATACACCGGAGTTTCACGTACCGTTGTTTCCGCAGCTCTGTTTTCCATCTTCTATGCTGTCGCTGCTTCGCACTCAGGTGGGGGCGGAACTGGGCTCAGAAAATGCACCTACAATTGGTTAGGTTTCACTACTCTGCTTTGGTGCAATCAGACTCAGGCTTAGATTTTACCTTATTCCCTTGTTCTGCTCGCATCAGGCCCTCTCCGCTTGTTATAGCTTTGTCGATCCCAAGTATGGATTCCAGAGCAGGCGGAGACATTCAGGGGTTTATTAATAACAAGTAAGTTGAAAATTATATCCGATTTTGCCTTTAACTGGTTAAGTATCTAGTTGAAGTGTACTCACACCGCCGGAATTAACTCCGGCAGCATTATCTGACGATACTCTTTTACCTTTTTAACTTGCAGATGGTCCGTTGCCAGATGACGGGTTGTCCGGCCGTTCTGTACAGGCCGTATGGGCATGAGGTCTGCTGGTCCCATGCCAACTGCGACATCCATGTGGAGGGAAGTGCGGTCTGGCACCCGGAAGCCTGTACGGTGTGCTACACTCTTGTTAAGATCGCAACAGACGAGTCGGTAGGTAACATACTCGCCTCATTGTTAATGTGAAATTTTTGTTACACATTTGGTTTGGGGAAAATTCCCCGACACTGGGGAACCTAATTTGGTTATTTCTTACAGGTTAGTCTGGCGCTCGAGTCTTCCTTGATGGCGGCCCTTAAGGCCTGGGTAGGGGGCTTCGGCAGGAACGTGGCAGCGGGCCAACCTTACATGCTGTCGGAGGAGCTGTGCACTCTCCTCTACCCTAAATGCTCCAGTTTCGGCGCATGTGGCGGCTTCCATCATCGAGCGTATCCGCCAGGAGGCGCCCCCCCCCCCCCCCTGGTCAGGGTAGACAAAGTCCCGAAAGAGACTGTTATCTACCCTAGGGACCAGGCTCAGTCTGCATGGGTCCGCACCCTCACGGAATGGGAGTGTGTCAACACCAAGTTGACACCCCACAAAGGTTGCTATACCATGTTTGTAGTGCCGAATGAAGTTCCGACTCCTTGCATGTCAAAGATTGCAGAATTGACACTGCAAGCCGGAATGGAGGACAAACCTATGCCTCAGCTAAAAGAGACGGAGGCTACCTCTTTGCTCTTCCCCAGGGATCTAGAGTGTTGGGCTGGCACTCCAGCAACGTTCACGGTGGGCAAACTCGACCTGAAGTGTGCCTCCACACAATTCAGTGAATGTTTGCCTAGAGTTCCAGACCCCATGGTTAAGGCGGAATTCGAAGCAAGATGCAGGCTGAGCAGGTCAATAACTCAGTCACCACTGCAGAGTTGACTGCTACGACCTTTGCAGATGAGCCTCTATTCCGGGTCCTGACAAAGTCACTATTACAGGCTTTTCAGTCGGACTTGTATGACTTTATAGTGGCTAGACGAGCCTGCAGGAAGCATGTCTTTGCTAATGCTTCCATCAGGCATGAACCGAACAGGCTCATAAAGGCGTCGATCTGGGGAGCCAACCTCTTTCCTGAGGACATGGTTAACAGCGTCCTCAGCGAGGCGGCTAGAGCTAACCAGAACCTTCGTGTCCGTACTTCCCTTCAAAAGGAAGTTTAAGACCCCCGGACCACAATCCAAAGGTAGGAAGAGGCCTAGGAAGTACCAGCCTTTCCAGTCCTCTCAGCCTCAGACAGTAGTGCAAGCTGTTCCAGTCTCTCAGATCAACAAGCCTTCGACATCTAAGGCACAGCCACAACAACAGTTTGTTCTGCTACAGAGTCAATCGACTCAACAGCCTTCAAGTTCGGCCACCTTTGTAACTTCCCCAGCTTTCAACGCCTCCTTTGAATCACAAGGGGCATTTCGAGGCTTCAATAGGCACGTAAGGAGTAGCAGAGCCAGAGGTGCCTTCCAACAGAGAGCTGGCTCTAGAGGCAGAGGCTTCAGAGGAGGCAGAGGAAGTAAGACCTCAACCAGTCAGTGAGGCTCTGCAGGTGGGCAGGAGACTGTATCTCTCCCGGGACCATTGAACCTTCAGTTCATGGTGCCCACAGTATTGTATCGAAAGGTCTGGGGTGGAAATGGAAGAAAGGGCCTCCTCCACCAGTCAGTTTTCACCAGATTCCAACGACAGACATACTAGACTATGCCAAAGATCTTCCTCAAAAGAAGGCAATAAAGAAAGAAAGTGTACCAAAGAAGGACTCGGACAAACGAAGAGTGATTCTGGACCTGTCCCGTCTCAACTCATACATTCAATGTGACAAGTTCCGCATGCTGACCGTCTCGCAGGTGTGGACCTTACTTCCCCGTGGGGTCGTCGCCACCTCTATCGATCTTACAGACGCTTACTATCATGTACCGATAGCAAGAAACTTCTCTCCATACCTAGGCTTCAAGCTAGGAAAACAAGCTTACTCGTTCAGAGTCATGCCATTCGGGCTCAACATAGCGCCCAGAATATTCACCAAACTAGGAGACAGTAGTTCAAGAACTAAGAGCTCAGGGGTAATGTTAGTAGCTTACCTAGACGACTGGCTTATTTGGGCAACCAACGACGAGGAATGTCGCAAGGCAACAGCCAAAGTAATAGAATTCCTAGAATATCTGGGTTTCCAGATAAACAAGGAAAAGTCCCGTCTCATTCCGGCGTCCCGCTTTCAATGGTTGGGAATTCAATGGGACCTAACCACACACAAACTATCTCTCCCACCAAAACAGTGCAGAGAGATAGCGAAGGCTACGAGACAATTCCTCAAGAACAAACGGGCTTCGCGCCATACCCAAGAGAGAATTCTAGAGAGAATTCTAGGTTCTCTTCAGTTTGCCTCAATAACAGATGTTTTGTTGAAAGCCAGACAGAAGGATATTCGAGTCTGGCGGAAAAGAGCCAACAACAAGTTCAGAGGCAAAAAGAAATCTCTGATTCTGCCGAATATTAAAGAAAAGACTCCGTCCATGGACGGAAGTCCGGAGTCTCTCCAAATCAGTGCCACTACAATTTCCCCTGCCGTCTCTGATAGTCCACACAGACACCTCTCTGAATGTGGTCGAAAACATTCCGCCAGTTTCACATTTTCTGACCTTGAAACGACTAGCTCCAGTCAAGAACATTCACGTAAGACTAGTCTCGGACAGCGCAGTGATAGTTCATTGCATAAACAGGGGGGCTCCAAGTCGAGCAAAGTAAATCATGTAATGATTGCAATTTTTTTGTTAACAACGAAAAATCTTTGGCACCTGTCAGCTACTCACCTGGCAGGAGTACGGAATGTCATTGCAGACTCTCTATCCAAAACAACTCCGCTGGAGTCGGAGTGGTCCTTGGACACAAATCATTCCGTTGGATTTGCCAACAAATCCCGGGCCTTCAGGTAGACCTGTTCGCCACGGAGTCTAATCACAAACTTCCGTGTTATGTGGCTCCCAATCTGGACCCTCTAGCTCACGCCACAGATGCGATGTCCATAGACTGGAACAATTGGCAGAAGATTTACCTATTTCCGCCAGTAAACCTCCTGATGAAAGTTCTGCACAAACTCAGATCTTTCACAGGACAGGTAGCATTGGTAGCACCCAACTGGCCAAAGAGCAATTGGTTTCCTCTTCTACTTGAGTTGAATCTCCGTCTTAGATGGATTCCTAACCCAGAACTGACTCTAATAGTACAAACTCGGACTGTGTCAGCTTCCTCAAGAATTCTGAATGCCCCTAACTTTATGGACTTCATGAAGTTTGCGGCACAGAAGGATGCTAGTATTGACCCACTAAACACCTCCTGTTTGTGAGTCGACAAAAAGAGAATCAACACTCAGACAGTATGATTCAGCAGTAAAGAAGTTGGCCATCTTTCTAAAAGAATCAGATGTCCAGAAGATGACTACGAATCAGGCAATTTCATTCTATAGAACTCTGTTCGAAAAAGGCCTAGCCGCTAGTACCATTACTACGACTAAATCTGTCTTAAGGAAGATATCTCAGTTTGGCTTTAATATTGATTTGGCAGATTTGTACTTCTCGTCTATCCCTCGAGCATGTGCTCGTCTGAGACCAGTGGACCGTCCTCACACGGTCTCCTGGTTTTTAAACGATGTACTTAAGTTGGCTTCAGATACTGATAATGAATCATGCTCATATATAACCCTTCTCAGGAAAACATTATTTTTAATGAGTCTGGCCTCAGGCGCCAGAAATCTGAACTGTTGGCTTTCTCTAGAGAACCAAATCATATTGATTTCCTCCCGTCAGG
The DNA here is from genome assembly GCF_015104395.2 of Macrobrachium nipponense. Lineage (NCBI taxonomy): Eukaryota > Metazoa > Arthropoda > Malacostraca > Decapoda > Palaemonidae > Macrobrachium > Macrobrachium nipponense. The sequence continues at coordinate 66,672,360 of NC_087213.1, read as the reverse complement.
TGAAATTTTGCTCTCCCCAGATTGGAAATTCCTAGCAAAGAATGAAGACCCACAAAACAGTGGTCTCCATGGAAGATTATACCTCTCACACAGGACCCATCATTATGTCCTATCGTCACATTAAAATCTTATATGGGCAGAACTTCTGAAAAGTCTTCAGTTCCTCTTTTTATTAGAGAAAAAGGTGGAACCATTTCCTTGAAAGGAATCAGACAACAAATTCTTTATTTTATTAAACAAGCCAATCCGGATTCAGTCCCTCATGTCCATGATATCCGGGCAGTGGCTGCCTCAGTTATTATTTTCATAATATGAACTTCGAGGATCTTAAAAAATATACGGGTTGGAAATCCCCGACAGTATTTAAACGCCACTTATCTGAAGAATTTAGAGGCCCTTAAATATTCGGCAGTGGCTGCAGGGAGCATTGTCTCCCCTGATACGGCCTAGTTTTGTAACTCTATATTTGTATTCTATTATTTTGCTATTAATTTTTCTTTTGATGCTCACTCTCACCTACCTGCCTCGCTTGTAATCCCTGCCTGTCTACCTTATGTTCTGGTCTGGATTGCTCATCAACCCACTCCTGGACATGTACATAGTTCATATATAATTAATCCCTGCCTGTCTACCTTATGTTCCGGTCTGGATTGCTCATCAACCCACTCCTGGACATGTACATAGTTCATATATAATTGTTTGTTTTTGTATTCCTTACCTGTTGTTTTTCCCAGGATAGTATGGATTTGGTCATATTTGATCCCTTTTTCACCATTTGTAACTTACTAGTCTACATTGGTTATTAAAACATGATTTTAAGAAAAAATTTTATATTTTCTTATATATCTATGAAATTTTGTGATTTACCACGCTTGTTATGGCCAATTTTCTGATACTATTTCAACCGGCGGACACAGGTCGAACCCAAAAAAGGAAAAAATGGGATTTTGACGAAGGAAAAATCTAATTTTCTGGGGGAAGACCTGTGTCGCCCGGTGAACCCATCCCTCTCTTCTCCTGGTCCCCCGCCCTTTAGCTGGCCCAAGCTTGGGTGCGTAATTCAGGAATGAAGCTTTCGGGCAGAAGTTGTAGTAGTAGCGAGCGGAAGGTAGACGTGTAACGGCACCTATCTAGAGAGGGTTTTGAGAGGAGACTTCTAATTGCAGAATATCTGTGTAGTGGCTTCCACTCACCCTTGGCTTATACCGACACCCTTTATGGGTGAGCGAGCTGGAGGTAGTAACTTCAGCATTCCATTTAGCTTTTTTTTCCGGTATATTTAGCATCTATTTATACCTAGAAATGTGTGCTACAGGAACATTTCAGTGGGCGACACAGGTTTTCCCCCAGAAATAGATTTTTCCTTCGTCAAAATCTTTTTTTTTTTTTTTTTTTTTTTTTTTTTTTTTTTTTTTTTTTTGTGTGTGTGTGTGTGTGTGCCCTACCCTCTCCCCATGTCCTTTCTCCAATCTTGCTGTCCAACCTCTTTAAGTATTACGTACTTCTTAGTGCAGTGTGGCTTTGTTCTTCTCCAAGTTCCAGTTTTTGGATCCTTGTTCTTCATTTTTCATTTGGTAGATCTTTTTATCTAGGTTGTCCAAACACACAACCTCTTTTCACAGTCATCATTGGTGAATGTCTGAAGGTTCCCCAGTGCTTGGCTTGACACCCATAAATCTCATGAAAATTAAAATAATATATGGCTAGGGATTAGTCCTGTGAATACATGCAAATAGGAGAGACAATCTGCCTTGATACAATAGTTAAGGGGACCGTCCGCTATGGCGGATGACATGTCAATTTGAAAAAATAAAAAATCGAGTTATTACTTGTATCTATTCAGAAACATGCCGTGCATGCTTTCCAGAAGTTTCAGCCAATTAATTTTCACAAATAATGAAGATATGGCGGTTTTTTAAATGATGACGTCATCGTAACTGCGTCGTCTTTATGACTTGAGTTTGACAGAATCGTTTTTGCGTGTTTATTTTTGCATATATACAGCGATTTTTTAAGATTTTTTTTCGAAATTCTCATACATCTGGTAGCAATGAAAGGTAGTGTGACACTGGGCGAGAAGCGAAGCTGCTCAGAGCGGTTATTTATAGGCGAGACTGGGAGAATGACTCAGTTACGCCACAGACGTCAAAGCGGTTTACATGCGCGTAGGCACTTGCGTTTGGTTTACTAAGCTATTTACGTTGTTTTTATAACTTCTTAGTGAACTTATAGCAATGCGAAGTTACCTAAGATCAAGAAGGCTACTCAGCAACTATGGCTAGCCAAAAATTAGCGAAGGCCCAGGAGGGTTGTGCTGAAAGAAAAACACGAAAATTAATTGTTTTCAGCTGCCCTCATTGTCTCATGTCTCGCCGTCAACATCATTATCTGGTGTCCGGCTGAGGGTACTAACACCACTTTTAGGGGTAGGACCACGATCCTTGATGTAGAAATCAACAATAAAAGTAAAAATAAAGTAATTATAATAATGTTGTTTTGACTTTTATAAGAAAGAAGCAAAATTTACATAGCAAATCTTTGGGAGCTCATAACTCAAAAACATACTTATGCGCATGTCGGTAAAAATTACTCGTTTATTTATTATCCAATTTTAGAGAGAAAGATATCATTGGAAAGAGGAATAAAAATTCCATAATTTTGTGTGACAGAATTTTGATATCTTTTTTTTCTTTTTTTTTTAGAATTTTTTGAGTGTCTAGACTAAAAAAAAAAAAAAAAAAAATCATAAAAAATAAAAAAATTAAAAAATCAAAATTCTGCCACACAGAATTGTTTTGTATATAAAGAAGTTTTTATGGTATGATTTTCAATACAACTGATGTCATATTAGCGGAGAAAACTCTACCAATTTTTTTTTTTTTTAATCAGATTTTTTGCTAATAAAACGAAAAGTTTTTGATCAAATGACTTGAAATTTTTATATGATGAAGGTATTATATATATCTAAAACATATATGAAAATTATGTATTTTGCGTAATAAATAAAAAAAATAGACATCATAGCGGACGGTCCCCTTAACTATAATGTTCAGCATCATTTTCCATATTCCAAAGGAGTATCAGCAACATCATGTAAAATAAATTTGTTTTGTTAGCGCTGAAGTTCAGAATTATATTGAGTATTTTTTATTTTCTTTATTAAGAGACTACTTTACATACACAGTATATATTGTAGAAAGGTGCTCATTTGTGTTCTTTTGGTTGTCCTGCATGATCAGAAAGTAGATGCAATTATCAACAATAATAGCGCCCAAATTTTTTAGGAAAATTTATCTGTTCTAATCAGTGACTTATTGATATTTCTACAGCATACAACTGCCCACCATTCCTGGTTACACCTTTAGGGGACACCCACACAACAGTATTCACAACTACAATAAGAACTGTTGGTGTTAAAGTTAACTTTACTTGCTCAGGAACTCTTTATTATGAAATTCAAGAAAATGGAGTGCTTTCAACAGCAGGAAGTTCATCCTGTCAGTTGATTGGAGGAGTTTTGAATTGGACGAGAAGATTTGTACTTCCATGCAAAAGTAAGTTAATATTGAATAATATTATGCTACATATATACTATGTACATGTGCTTTTACATATAGTATACACATTGTATCCAAAGAAAAATGTGTACTATTGAAAAACAATATTGTGATGAAGATTTTGTTAGATTATGTTTCAGGAAAGATTAGATTGAAGAGGTGGCTGGAGGTATTTTAGATGGAGGTATTTTAGATTATTGACTGATGCAGAAGTTAAGATGGATGAGTGAACAGCAAATGTTTAAACATTAACAGAAGACCTTCAGTATGTTGGTGCATGCACATATGGTTCCTCATGTCTCCTCATAAAAACAAAAGACGTTTCCAAAGAAAAACAGTGAGTTGCTCACCCGATGGACATTTTTTGTGTAGGGAAGGAGTGGGGTCTGCCTTGTTGAAGTGGGACAGTAACACTATTTTCATTCCATGTAATAAGAACAGGTTGTTAAATTATAGGTTGTAAGAAAACATGACTCTGGGGATGTAACCGTAAACATCTAAGTGAAAGTGAAGTTACCAGGCAAATCATAATGTTCTGTATTGCTGAGTTCTTGCAGAAAAATGGGATTTCCTCTTCAGGGGGTGGGTCTCATCCTTGGCCAAGAATGATGGGCAAGTGACTGCTAGGTTTGTGGGTAATGAATTGTTGTCCCTGACTAAAAGAACTGAGTTCACTGATACGAACTCCTAATGGCAAGATGGTCAAGAAGACCACATTATGAAGTATGTGGGTTGTGGTCTCTTTGGGACCATTGAATTGAAGTGATAGCAGGAGTTCTAGGACCTTATTCAAGGACCAAGTAATAGGAGCCTGTGAAGAAGCTGGTCTTTGCAGTGCAAAGGACCGGAGGAAGGATCTACAACTTCAGCGGTTGAATTTATGTAAAACCCATAGAACAAGGGCTCTGACAGCGCAGCCTTATATACTTTTTGTAATTGCTGGAGGTGGTAAGGTGCCCGTCCTCAGACAGGTTGATCAGAAAATTTGAAATGGTTTTGTCATAATTTCAACTGAGCTATCTATGTGGGGGTGGTCTAAATACACTTGCCCTACAGATTAGCATTGTAGGACAGATGAATTTGTAGTTTATGCAACATAGACCAAATTTAGGACATAGAAAGGAGAATGCATGTACAACCTCTATTCTTACTGTCTGGGATAAACAATGATGCCAACAGGATGATTACATCACTCATTGTTGTAGCAAAATGAAACACTACAACAGTAGTCACATGTAAAAGGAATCAAGTGTCAGTTATTATGAAATCATTGCTATGGGTAAGAGGAAGGCAAACATGGCTGAGAAAACACCTCAATTATTTAATGGATATACAAACTACACCACCGAGGCCCAGAGTAAGGGTAAAAGTGACTCCACACAGCTCATTACTCATTACATTCAGCAGAAGGAACCATAATCAAGAATCAAAATGAATGAAATGATATGAAAGAATCATCTAGTATTGTAATGATTAAGGACATATAACTATTTAATGAACTTAGGACAAATGAACTGTACAGTACTGAATACATTTCATGAAACATTCTTTGATACTGTATTTGCTCTTGGTAAATTGCATTTTTATTATTGAGGAATTTACTTTTTCCTTTTAACTTACTCGTAGTAATTGATACAATTACATCCATTACTAGTTTTTTCTCTAACTTCCCTTTTATGTATTCTTTTGTGTGGGAGCTGATTAGAAACTTTCACTTTTATAGGTAATCTATGAATTGTAATATGTTTCTTTTTGATTAGAACTTTCACTTTTAGGTAATCTATGAATTGTTAATAGTTTTTCTTTTTGTGTGGGGGTTTGAATTGCTCTTGATTATGGTGATTTATGATTTATGCTATTGTGTATTATGTAATAATTTTTCTATATTGTCAGTTCTGCCTGCTCCTGCCAACTTCGTCTTATCAGATCAGCATGATCGATATTACAATTTCTCAGTGACGCCGGCAGCTTCATTTTTTGATGCATCTGCAAGGTACAGCAATCTAGTGTTCTATTTGTTTTATTGTTTGTAGACTTAAATTCAACAGATATAATTCTGTGTCATTCTTGATGAAGGAAGTTTATAAATCTATTGATATATTGATTTAATTTTATTTTGACATGTTTGTACTATGTAGTGGAAGTGGTAGTCCTTTTTTCCACTAGTTGTGGTAGAAAACAATTAAGTAATACATTTAGTGAAACTTTTAAGTCATCAGACATATTATGCATACATCTGATGTTTGACTGGCTTGAAAGCGCCACACCAAAACATTAATAACTTAGTTAAGCATATATAGAAAAAATATTTTAAGGTGAAATCTAAAGGTCATGAGAAAAGTCCTTAAGTTAATGCTAATATATGTCATCTGTTGCTATCTTATACACTATATATGAATCAAGCTTTTTGTACTGAAAAGAGTTTTGTATCCAGTCTGCTTACTCTCAACTGTATGTACTTCTGTATATGTACTATTGGAATATTATTTATGTCATAACTAGTGGTTGAGTTCATAACTTGAAACATTATAGTAGTCAAAATATACAAGATGCATAAATATATCCTTATATTCTGAAATTGGAAGGAAGCACTTTTATCTAGTATTATTTGTTGGCTTCTTAATTAAAGTTAATAGATAATCATTTTGCTAATCACTTTTTAGTAGTACTATAGAATTATAATGTGCTAATTTTGTTTAAATATACTGTAGTACCCTAGTCACTGTAAAGTTTGAAAAATTTTGCTGTGGAAATTGACTGCAGACAAATTAACTATGGTTGTTTATCAAATTGTTAACTACCTGCAATGCAGGAAAGAGCTTCATACACCAATCTAGCTTCAGTTTATGTAGCTGTATTAATGCTGTTCTGTAATTATGGTAAATGTTCATTAGCATAACATGTTCATTGTATAGTTCAAGAAAATGTAGGAGCTTTATGCATTGCATACTAGTTACTCAGTATTATAATTATAGAAGTTGAGCAATGTTACTAAAATGTGATTAAAATAATCATAAAATTCAATATTCTTAGCAAAATTCTTGCAGGCTAACATAATTATTCAAGAACTCAACATTGTAAATTGATGTGAAACTTGTGGTATTGATGAATATTTATATGATCTGCCGACTGGTTTAAATTATCATAGTTGTAGCCGGTGTTTCTGGAGATTTCTTTATCATGCTTTTTAACTGCTTATATTGTGAAATATATGTCTTGATTTACAATATATGCATACCATTGACTTATTTCACCTTACAAAAAATACAGTTAACTAAAAATGCAGAAGTGTTGTCTTTCAAAGATTGTGTCTCAAATTTTTTTGCTTGATTTGCCCCTTAGTCTGTTATTGAATTTTGCTATAATATTCGTTTTTATTTCTTTCCATTTTTGCACAGACATTGCACTGGTTATATGTATCACTTACAATACCTTGTTAACTTTTTTCAGGTGCAATACAATGGGTTCATCACTTGCAACTATAGATTACATTAGCAACATGAAAAGGGCTTTACCTGGTGTCTTGTATTATACTGCACACAACATGAGGTAGGATACAGACTGGAAGAGGTAAGACAGACTGTTTTACTGTACCTGTGTAAGGCTTTTGTGTATCAATTTAAAATTGTCTTCTCTTTAATGTGGTGCTCATTTTCATTTAAAGAATAGTTTTATTTGTTGTAGAATGTCTGTTAAGTACTGCCTAACTAACTCTACAGTAATACCCGAACTTATGCAAAGTTAGGTTCCAGATCCCTTTTTGCAAGGGGAATTTTTGCGTAAATTTGGCATAGTCTCTAAAAATGCTAATAAATGCTTACTTTTAGAATTTAAACACTAGATATATAACTCTAATCATGCTCCCTAAGTATTAAACTAACTTTTAAATTGAAATTAAAGTTACTGTAATTTATTTAAAAGTTAGCTTAATACATTACCCTTAAAAAGATAATAAATGGTTGGTTGGTTAAAATAGAGGAGTGTGAAAAATACATAAGCCACAGCGTATTTCTCTGTTCTTTCCCCCTTCTTACTGACTGATCTGTTTTTTAAAGTTTTCTCTGCCACTTTTAAGAAATTCTTTATTCTGTCTTTTTCTCTTTGTTCTGAAATTCCTTTCCATGAACAAACAATGCTTTTTATTTGGACTAATATAATTCTTAGTTATGTGTCTGTGTTTTAGAACAGCTCATTTACAATAGATCTATTGAAAATTGTCTACCACTAACTAAGAATGAGAGAGAAAGTGAGTAGTGGTTACCTGAGTATTAAGCTAACTTTTAAATGAAATTAAAATTATATCCTGAATTTCATTTAAAAGTTAGCTCTCTTTCTCTCTCTCTTAAATCTTACTGCTGTCCGAGTGAGAGCTTTTTTTTTTTTTTTTTTCATGGGACAACAATAGGTGTTACGGACTCTGAGATCTCAGAGACCATGTTACGGTGTCGAAATATCCTGGAAAGGGTCGACACAATGTTACGGCCTCTAGAGAGGTCCGCTTCAGGTTCGATATGAAATAATAAATTAAAAAAAATATGTCAACACCAACAGTTGAAAATGGGGATACGAATATAGAAAGAAACACTAACACAACAAAGGTTATTTATAAGCTTACTAACAAAGGTAAATGCAGAATGGTATCTCCTATTTACATTAAAAGATAGAATCTTACACTGCATGAACTGGGGGAACAGTGAGGCAATTCAAATACTTGCTAGTCAATTTGGCAATTCGACGCGCTGGCTTCATGAATGTAGAGCGGCAATTGCAGTCGTCCTCTTGACTCCATATTGCAGAAAATAGCCTATTTGTAAGGCAGGAACTCCCCCTTTTCTTCTCCGAAGTCTGCTCACGTAGAGACAACTCGGTCGTCCACTCCTGAAGACGATTAGACCAGTATCCAACCAACTCTCGAACAATTCTTCTTTGATTGATACTTCGTCGGTTCCTTCGTCTCTAGTCTCTCTCTGATGATCACTGCTGCTGATCTCTCACTGATAAATCTGCTCTGTGGCTCTTACTGAGGATATCTCTCTGTGACTAACTGGTGATCTCTCTCTTTTACGATCTCTCCTTCTCTTACGATCACTGCTCTCCAAAGTTCGTTCGTCGTATATATGGACTCTGGGGCGAAGCTACGGCGAGCGTCACAGACTCGCGAGATTTCCAGAGTTTCCTAGATGAATCTAGACGAGGTATTGCATCAGAAATCACGCATTTCTCATGTCACATTGGCGTGTTTTTGTGTCCACACACCCGACAATTCCAGAACAGCCGCGAGGAAAAAGGTCGCCTCCAACACGGGCGCGAAAAACCTCCCTTACTGCCGACTTCTCGAAAACAAAATGCATTCTCCTTTCCTTTATCTTTCTTTGCTAGGAAGCAATTACCATTACAATAGGCCACATTTCGCATTTTCCATACCTATTTATTTTGTATATGATTGCCCTTTCTCGGCTGTGAAGTTGATGTCTGTCCATGGCAGTGAGATGACCAGGAATAACTAGTAAGTGGTGTCAAAGTCACTCCACACTTCAGTCAGGCCAAAAACTTTGCCATATCACATTCAAGGCAACATTCAGTCATTGTTTCCTATCTATTATTTTGTCAGAGAGAGAGAGAGAGAGAGAGAGAGAGAGAGAGAGAGAGAGAGAGAGAGAGAGAGAGAGAGAGAGAGAGAGAGAGAGAGAGAGAGAGAATCTGTCTGTATATGATTGTTTATTTCTCACTCGTCAAACTTACTCTGTTATGCTTTGTTTCATATTTCCTTGCTCACCAATTTATTCCATACCTACAATATTAAGAAATCAAGATATGTGTAGAAGGGAGAACTGCCTCCAGACTGTACAGTGTGAATTTAAATGCACGTGGAACTGGTTGAATATCGCAACAGCACCAAAATGATATGCCATGTGGATAGAAAATCTGACTTTGTTTCTATTTATTGCATAAAAAACTATCAACTGTTACCTACATAATTTAATTAGAATTCTTGGTTAACGGAAAAGATAATATTTGATATCTGTAATGGGAGAAATTGTTTTATCTCTGTTGTTGTTATAAATTTGGCAGATATGCGGAGATCAAACATGTTGGAGGACCAAAACACCCTAGCCAGAGAGCTCCGTTCATTTTGTAAATACTATAGTTTGGCGTGCTAGGCTTACCTGATTCATTTGGGTGTGCGCTGCAGTTGCTGCTGCTCAAATTATGGCATTTTTCTTACTAATCCCAAGAATTGACCATGGAAAATCCCAAGATAATAGAATAATTGACATATGCCAAGCCCTAAATATTTATGCTGTCTGTCTGTCTGTCTGTCTGTCTGTCTGTCTGTCTGTCTGTCTGTCTGTGTCTGTCTGTCTGTCTGTCTGTCTGTCTGTCTGTCTGTCTGTCTGTCGTCCTGTCTGTCTATCAGGAAAAGATACTGATAATTTGAATTGATGGTATCTTTCCTGATAGAGAGAGAGAGAGAGAGAGAGAGAGAGAGAGTATATTTAACCAGTGGGCATTAGTACATATGCAGGCAGTGTGTTCATGCTTGTTAAAAAAATGTGCAGTACTGGTAATTCATATCTGGAGGACAAAAAAACAAATATGAATTTTGTTGTTGTCAGTCGCATGGACTAAATTTACAAGAGCAGGGAACAAATCTTAACATTCCTCAAGAGATTATAGAGATGAACCATCGCTGAACTCTCTCTCTCTCTCTCTCTCTCTCTCTCTCTCTCTCTCTCTCTCTCTCTCTCTCTCTCTCAACTAACTACAGGCAGTCCCCGGGTTACGACGGGGGTTCCGTTCTTGAGGCGCGTCGTAAGCCGAAAATCATCGTAAGCCGGAACGACACTTGGAAATATGCCTTAAACTAAGAAAAAGTTAAAGAGGACCTTACCTGTGTGACATGCAAGTATTGCATGATGTGTAGTGTGGTTATTTCAATGCCAAAGGATGGTTCTTGAAGGTATATATTCTTTATTATACTCTTGTGACACTATAAAGCACAATCTTGAAGTATTACCAAGTCCTTAGTTGACTTTAATATACGTACACTAATACACTTAATCCTTAGGTTAGATTATACACTATACACTATTACACTGTACTATAATCCTTTGGTAGTACATCCTGGAGTACATTAAAATCCCAGTCTGGTAGTTCTGGAAGGTAAAAGTATAACACAATTAGTACAAAATACTACACAAAGTCCTGAATGCAATATGTAAATTATAGATATCAAGAGTAAAAGAGTTAATGTATGTTAATTAATTCCTTACTTTTAGTTTATAATTCCTTACTTTGAGTTATATCAAGAGTAAAAAAGTTAATGTATGTGAATTAATTCCTTACTTTTAGTTTAAATTTGTCGTTCTATGTAACCCTGGATGCACAAAGTCTTGTGTGGCCCCATAGCCTACATCATTCAGGGGGTTCTGGAATGTACAAAAAATAATTATGTCAGTAAGTACTCTATGCATAGTAAGTTACATACAGTAATATGCACCATACAGTGGTTTAATATCACATATATAACATGTATAAAAAACTTAGTTAATGTATGTTAATTAATTCCTTACTTTTAGTTAAATTTGTCATTCTATGTAACCCTGGATGCACAAAGTCTATGTGGCATATTAGCTACATCATCAGGGGGGGTTCTGGAATGTACAAAAAATTTTATTTAAAAATGTCCGTAAGGTACTCTTATGCATAGTAAGTTACAATCTATGCATAGTAAGTACATACAGTAATATGCACCATACAGTGGTTTAATATCACATATATAACATGTATAAAAACTTAGTTAATGTATGTTAATTAATTCCTTACTTTTAGTTTAAATTTGTCATTCTATGTAACCCTGGATGCACAAAGTCTTATGTGGCCCCATAGGACCTAACAATCATTCAGGGGGCTTGGGTTATGGGAATGTACAAAAAATAATTTTGTCGTTAAGTACTCTATGCCTAGTAAGGTACATACATAATATTGCACCATACAGTGGTTTAATATCAACTGGTATGCATGTTGTAAATGATTGGTCTACACCCCCTGTTCAGCAGGGAGTGTACGTATTAATTCCATGAGGGACCTTGATCACATTATCCTGTGAGAGATCTTGGTCACTTAGTATAAAACTTACTTAATGTATGTTAATTACTACTATGTATAATTTCTTACCTTTAGTACTGTAGTAGTTTACTGGTTGTCGTGCTATGTTATGTAGTAGTAACCCTGGACAAAGTTTTATGTGGCCCCATAGCCTGCATCATAGAGGGGGTCCTGGTTTTCTGGAATGTACCAAAAAAGTATCAAAGTTAAGTCATGTATGTATGTTTAGTAAGTTACATACAGTAACCATGCGTACAGTGGTTTATAACATGTATGTACACAATCAAACTTGGTTGGAAAATTCCTGTAAAAAAGTTATGTACGTATGTAATACTACTGTATGTAAAACCTTACTGTTCATACTTTGTTACACTACATGTTACATTTGATACGTATACTTTCCTGAAGGGTTTTTTCCATCCAAAAATGGTGCTTCTACTTGTAGTTATCCCTTGATGACACTTGTAATTTGTTAGTAACAACCTGGAGTTGTGTGAAAAATGTTGGTTCTGGAAGGAAAAAGTAACAAAATTAGTGTACAAAATATACACTACAGAAAGTCGTGAATGCAATATGTTAATTACTGTAGATATATCAAGAGTACTAAAAGAGTTAATGTATGTTAATTAATTCCTTACTTTTAGTTTAAAGTTGTCGTTCTATGTAACCCTGGATGCACAAAGTCTTATGTGGCCCCATAGCCTACATCATTCAGGGGACTCTGGAATGTACAAAAAATAATTTGTTCATACACGAAACAAACCTTCGGTCTTAACATTAGGATTTACTAGCGCCAAGCTGGAAACCGGTAGAATTAAAATTACACTTGTGAGATCCAGGGACTAATGGCATCTATTACCAGGTCACGGGGCATGTATACCCAGAATGCCCACGGCTACCTGTGACCCATCAGTTATTTTCCTACCGCCTTTAAGATAAGACGTATTACTGTCTATCTCATTTAAAGCCGGTTTTTCAGTTTGCCCGTTCTTTATCCATTTCATTTTTTATTTTTCATTCCTTTTCTTTCTCCAAGTGTGATCAGTGTGTAGTAAGAGTGTATACGTGGTATGATGGAGAATTTTGCCTCAACATCGGGATCGTCTACCGCTTCGAAGAGGAGACAAAGGAAATGCCCAGGAGTGAGATGGAGTGGAGGTGTAGAGCATCTTGATAAGGATGCATTCCAAACCTAACTTCAGTGTGCTTTATCACAGATAACAGGCTAGGATGATGGTCAGTCTGGAATGAAGAATTAATATTAAAGGACAGTATGTAACCACTTAGGTGTACAAAATTTATTGTACGTATGCAAACATTAAACACAACTGATAATTCCTTACCTTCAGCAAAATGAAGACATGTAGGCTATGTAGAGGTCTGGTTTATGTAAGTCACAGGTGCATGCCAGTCTGGAATGATAATGTAATACATATGATTATAGTATGTATGTTACATACATAACATAGTTATTACATATGTAATAATAAAACATTAATAAAAAAAATGTCCTTACCAAATTCTAGTGGTTGGCTTGCTTACTGGAATGGGGCATATGGTAGATGAGTGGGTGGCTGGATTATGGAGTGGATGGGCACGGTGCTTGGGAGTCTGGAATGATAAAAAAATATATAAAATGATAGAGTTACTACTGTAACTACTGCACATTTTATTACTGTTTGACATATGTAGTGTGTAATATACGTAGTACAATATAAAAAATGAAGAATTCTTTTACCTGAAGGAATGGGAGAGGTGATACTACTCGTATCAACTGATTTGGGCTCTGGAGAGGTGATACTACTCATATCAACTGATGAGGGAACATCTAGATCTGGAAAGAATGATAGGGTACATAAATGTAACTGTAGCATATGTACACTTTTAATAAAATTTCGATTAGCAATTTATAAAACATTTTATACAAATTTGTTAAGGATTCCTTACCTGATGAATAGGGCGTAGGTATCAAAACCATGGAAAGGCTCAGGGTCATCTGGGTCGCTGTCACTATCAAAGGGGTCTGAAATGAAAAAAAAAATAATAAGGTTATGCAACATCAAACACATTGTACCACTATGTAAGTTAGTGTATGTATGTATGTAGGGTGTAAACAATTTCCAACATGAAAATGAGAAAAATGAAATTGCTTACCTGATTGTACACGTACAGGTGGGACGGGCTGCTACAGAGGGTCCAGGTACAGGGGGATCTGGAACTGTCACAGGTAGTACAGGGAGATCTGGAACTGTCACAGGTAGTACAGGGGATCTGGAACTGTCACCACTTCTGCAATAAAATTACAAATAATGAAAATTAATGAAGTTACAATTTACTCTTACATTTAGTTGTTACATTAAAAAAATTAAACATTTTATATGTACACTATGTAACACATAAATTAGTAAAACTGTTCAGAATTCCTTACCAGGACTAGGAGTGGGAGGTGGTGGTACTGGAGACTTGTGAAAGAAAGTGTCAAGCCTGGACTGCACACTTCTCTTCGTCTGCTTCTCCTTCAGGGTCTCCTTGTAGAAAGTTACTAAGTCTAACATTCCACGTTTTATTTTGTCAACCTGGCAACGTTAGGGTCTTCTGCCTCAAAAGAAGCCAAGGCTCTCTCCAGATGAGTAAAACCCTCTGACAAGCCTTTCACAGTTAATGACCTGGCTTTTGGCTCTGGGTGCCACCTCCTCTTCCTCAATCATTTGCTGTTCAAGTTCAAGTAAGTCCTCTGCAGACAATTCCTCTCCATGGGATGCCAGCAGCTCTGTTACATCATCAGGTTCAAGATCTAGTTTCAGCCTCTTGCTTAGCCCTACGATCTTCCTCGTCACAGTCTCGACGTCTTGTGCCTGGTCAAAGCCTTCAAAACTGTGCACAAACTGTGGACACAGTTTCTTCCAGGCCCCATTTAAAGTGTTGTCTTCACCTCGTCCCAAGCACTTGCAATATTTTTCACTGCATCAGCAATGTTGTAGCCCTTCCAGAATTGCTTCAGTGTCAACTCCTTGTTAGCTTCTATGGCCTCAAAGCAAAACGTATGGTCCTTCTAAGGTAGTAAGCCTTGAAATTAGCTATTACTCTGGTGGTCCATTGGCTGTATCAGCGATGTGGTATTGGGTGGGAGGTACACCACCTTCACATTAGGGTGCATGTTGCTCAAATTGAAGGTGACCTAGGGCATTGTCCAGGACTAAGAGGGCCTTAAAAGGCAGACCCTTCGAAGTCAAATACCGTTCCACTGCTGGCACGAAACATGGTCATTGAACCAATCTTCAAAGACCATCAAGGTAACCCAAGCCTTCTTATTTGATTTCCAAATCACAGGGAGTTGACTCTTGAAAATGCCCTTGAATGCCCTGGGATTCCCGGCCAAATACACCAGCAAGGGCTTCAGTTTCAAATCGCCACTTGCATTGGCCCCAAACAGCAAAGTCAGTCGCTCCTTTCCAGCTTTATGGCCAGGTGCTGACTACTTCTCCTTCTTGGAAAGGTACGTTTGATTTGGCATTCTTTTCCAAAATAATCCAGTCTCATCCACATTAAAGACTTGGTCAGCCGTGTAGCCACCATCCTTAATTATCTCGGCCAAACCACCAGGAAAATACCTGCTGCTTTGCTATCAGCACTAGCAGCTTCACCTTGCAGCTTCACATTATGCAAATTTGCACGAGCCTTAAAACGGTTAAACCAACCTCTACTCGCGGAAAATTCACCACCAGCACTGCCTTCGCCAAACTTTTTCACTACTGCCTCCATGCAGCGCTCTAGCCTTCTCCTGGATCACACTTAAGCTCACCGGAACACGTCGCTGGTTGTGGTCCTCCAGCCAGATCATGAGCAATTTCTCCATTTCAACAATGCTCTGGCTACGTTGCTTCTCGTTTATCACCGTTGACTTCATCGGTGCAGCATCCTTAACGTGCTTCAGAATACGTTCCTTGTCCTTCACAATGGTTACCACCGTGGTCCTGCTCAAGCCTAAAGAACGGCCTATTTCGGTGTTAGTTTCTCCCTTCTCCGAACGCTTCACCACGTCATATTTTACCTCCATCGTGATGACCTTCCTCTTCTTGGATGAACTATCATCTGAGGAAGTACTTTGGCGTTTAGGAGCCATTGTAAATTTGCGAAAATGGCAAGGAAAATCAGCAACATCTTAGCACACAACTGACTGAACTTCAGGCAGACACGCGATTGAAGTGGCGTCCTTTGGTATTGTTACGCTTAGCGTCCTCAACCGTCCGAGGTCGTTGTTCGGTCAATTTACCATACAGTTTAATAGCGTTAATTAATTTATGCTCCTCCGCTCAAAAACTAGTTCTGCGTATGAGGTATCGTTAAAAAGCATAATAAAACGTCGTAACCTTGGAATTTGTGTTGTAATCTAACCAGAAACTAGTAATTATGTACTGGAAAACAAGCAATGATTTTTTCTTAATTATTGCCCTTTTTTGGACTGTTTTAAACTGCGCATGCCCAAATTTCCCAAGCTAGTGTATTCATTCGCCCGCAAACTAGTTCCGCATATGCGGCGTCACTAAAAAAATTCAAAAAATATGAAAAAAAAAGTCGAAAATCATCATAACCTCAAAATTTTTGTTGTAATGTAACCAAAAACATATTTTTATTATATACTACTGTGCTAAACTATAAAGGACTTTTATCATAGCAT
>NC_087213.1:66501697-66653016 GCF_015104395.2 Macrobrachium nipponense | reverse complement strand
AGCTATTTTTTCTGTGTCTTATGTGAGAGCAATTAATCTTGGTTACTGGCCATGCATAGGCACACACACATGTACAGTACATACTTTGATATTTGAAATATCACTGAAAGGGCAAATATAAATTTTAATTTTTGCTACTTTTGAGATATTTGACTATTCTATCCTTCAGTTTTTGTTATCTTTTCTAAGGGATAGCAGAGAATTTTTGTTGCTCTTTATTACACTGAAAGGACAATGCTCTACTGGCCAAATTCCCACTTGTGACTTCACTTATTTCAATATACTTCCTTTCACCTGATAAAATTTATGATAATCTGAAAATAAAAATTCAAGAAATATCTAGAAAAATCTAAATTGCTTCACCAAAGATAAGGCTATTAATGATAACACGTATCTGAAATCCAATATACTGTACACTCATTACAATGGAAAACAGTTATAAATAACTGCAAAAACAAAGCAGTTATTTTATACAGCCTTGGAGATAACAGTTCTGGCTTGCTCTCTTTTTCATGATGACTTTCATTGTAAGAATTCCCAACTAATTAAGTGGAGGAAATGAAGATGAATCTTTCCAATTTTTCTCAAAAAGTAGTTCTCGTACGCACAAAACATAGTCATTATTGGGCCTTCCCCAGAGATACATTAAGCTCTTGATTCTCAACCAGACTCCATCACAAGAGACACTTCAAATTTGCATAGATTCTGAATGTGACAATTACAGTCAACTGCCATTTTTCTATTTCTCTGTGTCTGCTGAAAATCTCAAATTCAAGCTCTTTACATTAGCGAAAAATGTATTGACTTGCTAACAGCAAGCATAATTACAGAAAACAATAAGTTGACTTTAATGACTTTCCAGATAGGGGTCCAGCCTAGTTCAAAATTATATTTTTATGATAAAATAGTTTCATATATACATTTACCAGGCATTTACATGAATAAGGTTTCTAACTCAAGTGGCAGCCTTTTTTTAAAAATTCGCAGTAGTGCTTCTAATGTTTTTGATGTAGGTGACAGGCTCCACCCACTATTGGAGCACTTGGGAAAACAACCAGCTAGTTAGCACAATTGTGTTTGTGCCCTTATATTTTTATGATAAAATAGAGGGGAGGAAGGCGGGCTCCGATTCTGTAATTACTTGCTAAGTATATACTATGAACTTTACTTTATCATGAAAATATCATTTTCATATCTTATAAGTAACTAACCAAGTAATTACATACCTGAATCCCACACTGAATGGAGGTGGGATACGTGGACATATTCTACGCCAAAACTTTAAAGCATGTAATGATTTGGAAATAGAAAATTTGGCCAGCATTGATACAATGCTTGTTGTTTCCTTAACTGGTAGACTTACTACAGGTGAATACTGCCTCTGGTTGGTGCTTATCTTCACCTGTACGTAGTGGCGTGGCAGTTAAGTCATGGGTCACCTCTACTTCAGTGGAAGCTATGCAGCAGAGGATAGGCCTGAGGGCTGGCAAGGCATATTAAAATGCCCTTGCCCTGGTACCAAAATTAAAAACAACCAGACAACTCTGTCACCTCCTCTGAAAGCACAACCCATCCACGAAGACTGGTCAGTACTTTAGGTAAACTGTACCTGCAGGTTCCTCAAAAACTTGAAACCATACAACAAGGCAAAAAGATAGAAGGAAAAGAGTGCTTCTACGAGTCCTCCCCCAATACCACGTCATCCACTGATAATGACCCCAAGGTGCTGCAATTTTCAAGCAGTTTCAACTTCTTTCAAATAGTGAGAAACAAAGATAGATTGCACTTCCAGTAGGTCAACTGGTGAATAGAAGTAAGGGACATACTGTGCTTGAAAGCCAAAGAGGCACAGGCTGCTCTGACATCATGAGCTTTCACTTTGAAAGTAGGCAAAATGTCTTCCTGAATCTGAGCGTGTGCCTCAGAAATGAAGTCCTTCAGGAAGAATGAGAATGCGTTCTTAGTTAGAGGACGAGATGGGTTCTTAACCGAACACCAGAGGTTACTGGATGGCCCTCTGTTCTTCTTAGTCCTGCTCATGTACTAACTCGGGGCTCTAAAAGGGCAAAGAATTCTCTCTTCTTCCTCAGAGCCAACGATGTCCACTAAATCCTTGACGGTAAAAGAATGGGGGCCAGGACTTGGATAGGTCCTCATTTTTGGGTAAAAAAAAAACCTAGGGTAAACGGCTTGAATCTCATTATGTTTAGCAGTAGTCAAAGGCACGAGGTAAAGTCTTACAAGTGAGGTCCCTCACAGAAGCAGAGTGAAATGATTCAAAGGAGGGACATGTCAGCCACTTCAGCATTACATCCAGGTTCTAAAAGGCCAGACTGTCCTTGCTTGCACGAGTCAAAGAACTTGACTAGATCACTCAAATCTGAGTCTGACAAAAGATCCATGGCTCTATATCTAAAAACTGAACTAAGCATAGCTCAATATCCCTTGATGGTGGAGGACAACAAGTTCCTAGAGCTCCCCAGATATAGGAGAAAATCTGCAATTCGTGTTATTGATGCCTCATAAGAAGAGATGTTGTGTCTGAGACACCATCTTTGGAAGACTACCCACTTAGCCTGGGAGACACAGCTAGAAGACTGACGCCTGCATCTTGCAATAGCCTCTGCAACTCCTCTTGAAAACTCTTTCACTCTGACAACTTACTGAATAAATGCAGTTTTTGGGGAAGCAGTCTTGGGAAGTCTACCAATAACAGTAGAAGGTCAAGGAACCATTACTTCAAGTGGCCAAAACTGGGCTACAAGGGTCTGGAATTTGTTTATCACCTCCCTGACCTACAAGAGTCTGGAATTTGTTTATCACCTCCCTGACCTTGCTGAAGAGTGGAAAGGCATATAGATCCTGATTGGACCAATCTTGCTGCTTGGTGTCCATTGCCCATTGTCATGGTAATCGCTTCATAGTGCTTCATAGTGACGAATGATAAGTTAAAGGAAATGAAAATGCATTTTCTTCAGGTAGGTCTGCAGCAAAGAGGCATTCACGCACGTGTTGGAGGTGCCTGTTTTCATGATTGTTCTAGAACCGCCAGGTGTGTTGTGGAACGCAACAGGCGCCGACATGTCGTGAGAAATGCAGCGATTTCTGATGCAATATTTCTTCAAGATTCTTCTAAATCGTTCCCGTCGTCTCGGGAGTCTGTGACGTTCGCTGGTAGGCCCCGCCACCAGATTGCCGTATAAATACGACTGACGAAGTAGGAGAAAGGAGAGATCATCAATGAGAGACCAGCAGAGATCATCAGATCATCAGAAGGAACAGACGAAGGATCAGAGAAGAAAAGGCGCTCGAGAGTTTGATCAAAATCTGGTCAAGTCGTCGTCAGGGAGTGGACAACAGTGATATTTCGAAGTTGAGCAAGCATTCAGAGAAGAAACATCCTGCAAGTTGGTTTCGAGGAGTTCCTGCCCTTCGAGTATCAAGAATAGACATTGTTTTCTGCAATATGGAGTCAAGATGTCTGCAATTACAGTTCTCCTTTTGTGAAGCCACCGCTTCGAGCATTGATCTCCGACAGCGGAAAACTGAACAGCAAGTATTTTCATTACCTCACTGTTTCCCTAGTTCATGCAGTGTAAGATTTTACTTTTATGTAAATAGGAGAAACCATTCTTCATTTATCTTTGTTAGTAAGCTTATAAAATAACAATTTGTTGGAAATTGTATTTTTCCTAACTATACAAACCTGAGGTCCTTTAACTATAGGAAGGTACTTAGCGGCAGCTGAAGGTCGTAAGATTCGAACAAGGGGGTTCAGTAGTTAACTACTTGTCCGGCAGTTGGCGGTCAGCTCAACTGCGAGGAGAGGAGTCACTTTGCTTTAGGCACAGGAAACGCGGAGTAAGGGGTGGCATGAGGTGGGACTATATGTAAAGGACCTCAGGTTTGTATAGTTAGGAAAAATACAATTTCCGACAAATTGTTATTTGTTCCGATACGTATACAAACTATCGGTCCTTTAACAATAGGAAGACTCACTTCTTGGTGGGTGGAATCTGAGTCTTATGAACAGACTGGTGTTCGTCCTACCTTGGATTCCCTCCCTGGTCATAAGAGCAGAGGGGGGGATCGTAGCCTCTGCCCAGCTGATCGGGGTGTGCACCGCAGGATCAGTGGTCAGACTTCTGGACCAGATTTATAAGAGGGAGGCAAGCGTACCTCTTATAATTAGCAAAAAGCAAGAACTAGTTCCTACTTCAAGAGCCAAAGTAAAGTCATGGGTTTGTCTCTTGTTGGCTTCCACTTCCCCCCCTTGTTGGGGAGTGGTGGATAAACACTCCTATCCCTACTGAAAGGGATAGAATGGAGCTCGGTTGTGTAGCTTACCTGCATCGGCCTCCTGTTCAGTGTAGTGACGACCGCAGCCCTCTGCCCACAGGTAGAGGAGGAAGAATGAAGGAGGAAGAGAAGCCAGTCACACTCTCTTTCACTCGTCCATTCATGCAGTCACACAGGGATACGATGCTGTTCTGTCTGCTCGGGTGCTGGGTAGACTACACAACTTGTTGAGCAGCCACCACGGGTCCCAAGGAAAAAGTGTCCAAGGACCTGTGGGTGATATCCCGAAGGTAGAATGAAGTGAAGGTGGTCTGGTTGGCCCGAACCCCTGCCTTCAGAACCTGCGCCCGGGAGAAGTTCTTGCGGAACGCAAGGGTTGGACCAATACCTCTGATTTCGTGGGCTCTCGGACGAAGGGTACGGGTGTCGTCACTGTCAGCTGTCTCGTATGCCCTCCTGATCACCTCACGCAGCCAGAAAGAAAGCGTGTTCTTGGAAACTTCATTCTTGGTAACCCCGATGCTAACGAAGAGGTGCCAAGTTCTCTTCTGATAACGCCGTAGTGCCCTCAAAGGATAAAGCAGCATCTCATCTGCATCATTATCGGTGAAATCCTTCAGGGAAGGGATCGTGAGAGACTCGAACCGGTCGTCAGGGACCGAAGGATTCTGAGTCTTCGCTACGAAGTTCGGGACGAAATCGAGCGTCACGGATCCCCATCCCCTCGAATGCTTGACATCGAAGGAAAGACCATGAAGTTCCCCTACTCTCTTCGCCGATGCAAGGGCCAGCAAGAAGAGGGTCTTGAGGGTCAGATTCCTGTCTGACGACTCTCGGAGTGGCTCAAAGGGTCTGCGAGTCAAACTCCTAAGGACGCGAGTCACACCCCACCCCGGGGGCCTGAGTTCCCTGGGTGGGCAAGACCTCTCGAAGTTCTTCATCAGGAGGGAGATCTCGAAAGAAGAGATGTCCACACCTCGCAGTTTAAGGACTAGGGCCAAGGCAGCTCTGTATCCTTTAACTGCAGAGACGGAGTGGAGCTTCTCTCGGCGAAGGAAAACGAGGAAATCCGCTTCCTGCTGAAGAGTGGCTCTGAGAGGAGAGAGACCCCGTCCACGACACCAACCACAGAAGACGGACCACTTCCCCTGGTAGACAGCTGCAGAGGACTGTCTGAGGTATCCAGCCATCTCTGCTGCTGCCCTGCAAGAAAAGCCTCTCGCTCACAAGAGATGGTGGATAACAGCCAGCCGTGAAGACACAGGGACTTGACCGACTGGTGGTACCGTTCTACGTGTGGCTGGCACAGGAGGTTATGCCAGGGGGGAATCTCTCTCAGCGCTTCGGCAAGCAGAGCTAGCAGGTCCGGATACCAAACAGCCTGAGGTCGTTTAGGCGCCACCAGGATCATCCAAAGGTTCGCGGTGATCAGCGCCCTACTGATCACTTTGCGAATCAGACAGAATGGGTCCGGCACAACCGAGTGAAAAACCTGGAGTTTTCTGTTGTGCCAGGTGGCGATCAGATCCACAACTGGACAACCCCATAGGTTGAAGAGTCTTTCCGCCACGTCTGGATGAAGGGACCACTCGGTTCCTATCACCTGATCCCGACGGCTGAGCTTGTCGGCTACCACATTCCTCTTGCCTGGAATGTAGCGGGCCGACAGCTCTACTGAGTGTGCCGCGGCCCACTCGTGCACCTGCAACGTCAACTGGTGCAGCGGGAGGGACACTAGGCCCCCCTGCTTGTTGACGTATGCCACTACTGTGGTGTTGTCGCTCATCACCACCACCGAGTGTCCCACCAGACGGTCCCGGAACTCTTGGAGAGTGAGGAACGCTGCCTTGAGCTCCAGGACGTTTATGTGAAGGTGCTTGTCGCGATGGTCCCACACACCTGCAGTCAGCAACTCCTCCAGGTGTGTGCCCCATCCCTCGGTCGATGTGTCCGAGAAGAGCAACATCTCCGAGGGGAGGGGGGGAGTGCGAAGAGGCACTCCTCTTACGAGGTTCCCGTCGTCCAGCCACCAGGCTAGGTCCTGCCTCACCTCCTCCGTGAGGGACACGGGGAAGAAGGGAGGGTCCCTTACCTGTGACCAACACTCCTTTAGTCTTCACTGAAGAGACCACAGGTGAAGACGCCCGTGAGGGACTAGCTTCTTGAGAGACGACAGGAGACCGATCAAGACTTGCCACTGCTGAGCTGGCTGCTCCTGTAGAGACAGGAACTGTCTTGCTGCCTCCCTGAACCTGCTATCCACGAATCTGCGGGGAAGGCTCGCCCTGCTACCGTGTCGATCAGCATGCCCAGGTACTTCATCCTCTGCTTGGGCTCGAGATCTGACTTCTCGTAATTCACTACGATCCCCAGATCGCGGCAGAATTCAAGGAGTCGATCTCTGTCCTGCAGCAACTGCGAGCAGGAGCTCGCCAGGACTAACCAATCGTCGAGATACCTCAAGAGACATATCCCTACCGAGTGAGCCCAAGCCGACACCAGCGTGAACACCTGTGGGGCGGTTGAGAGACCGAAACAAAGTGCCCGGAATAGGTACACCGTCCCGTCGAGGATGAAGTGGAGGTACTTCCTGGAGGATTGATGGATGGGTATCTGGAAATACGCGTCCTTCAGATCCACCGAAAGCATGAAGTCATCCTCCCTGATGGAATGATGGAATCGAGCACTAAACGTGCTGTTTCCATCGTGAACCGAGTCTGGCGAATCAATCGGTTAAAGGGAGAAAGATCTATCACCAGGCGCCAGCCCCCCCGAGGACTTCTCCACTAGGAAGAGTCGGCTATAGAAGCCCGGCGACTGATCCTGTACGATCTCCACAGCACCTTTGCTCAGCATGGCTTCTACTTCCTGCCGAAGCGTCACATCCTTGGCCGAGCCAGGAACGTAGGTTTGCAGATGGACCGGGTTGGAGGTGAGGGGTGGCTGAGACTCGAAGGGTAGTAGATATCCCTCCCGAAGGACGTTTACTATCCAGGTTTCCGCACCGTAGCGCTGCCATGTTGCCCAATGACTCACCAGGGCACCCCCCCACTTCCGGCAGCAGGTGAGGGGGAACACCGTCCCTAGCGTTTCCCTCCTCTCTTTGACTTCTTCTTCCCAGATCCTCCTCGAGAGAAGGACTGTGAGGAGGGCTGGTTGCGGTCACTCCTTACAGCAGAAGTCGAAGGCAGAGCCTTTCCTCTTGGCTTCGACGAGGCGACAGTCTTGGCAGCAGAGGAAGCGCTAGCTAAGCTCTTGGGCTTAGCCGCAGTCGTCCGAGGTTGCCCAGCCACCTTGGAAACTGCCTGGTGGACAAGACGGTCACTGTCGTCAGTGCACCGCTGTTCCACCATCTCTCTCTGGGGAAGAGAAAGGCGGAACTCTGCATCGGTCTGTTGCGAAGACCCAGAGCCACCTCACGCCCAGCCGCCCTCGTCACTCGGGTGAGAACAGCGTCTCTACGCTGGAGAACCAGGTTGGCCCACAGGTTAGCCGTCTGGTGGGCCAGGTAGGCGATGGCCCTACCCCCAGACTGGCACAGTCTCACAAAAGCTGGGTCCCCTTCAGGAGTGATGTTCCCCAAGAAGGCCGCGGCTTTCGACACTGAGGGACCACAGGTCGAGCCATGAGATTGCTTGGAATGTTGCCATTGTGGTAGATTCCAAGGCAAGTGCCTCCTGCTGTGAGAACCAAAGGTTCTCCAACAGGAGCTGCGGCAGAGACACCCACGGAGTTAGCCTGGCTAGCTCCGGGTTAACCTGTTTGGGTGGCAGAGGGTCCTCTGAAGGCACATAGAAGCGCCTCTGTCGCGGTAGAGGTGGAGGAAGGAGCTTGGCAGACCTACCAGACTGAAGCGAACCCTCCTGTAAGGAGACGAGTGGCCACTTGGTTCAATACGCTGTCAGCCAAGGTCGATCGCGGCAGACCCACCGTCGTCCTGGGTTCCTTCTTAGGTCCAAAGAATGACTCCAAGCCCGATGCGGGCTCGGTAGGTGGGATCCTTCTCTGAGGTCGTTGTGCTGACGAATCAGCGCAATAACCTCCGCGAACGATCTCTGGATCTCAGGAGTGACTGCCTCCTGTGGAGATGGACCATCAAGCCCGTCCAACGAGAATGCCTCCCGAGACCCCCCCCTTCCACTAGAGGAACCACAACAGACCCCTCCTGGTCTCCTCCTGCCACTTGCGCGTACGATCTGGTTGGTCCGAGGACCGTGCCAGGTTCGTAGGGCGTCGTGGCGGGATTGTGAGGAGCGCGGCCCTCGCGATCACTCCTGATTGCCTCGCTCTTCCCGGTGAAGCCCGAGGAAGTTGAAGGGATTGGAGAGGCAGACTTGATGCTCCCCCCGCGCCAACCGGCAGAACCAGTGTGCTGAGGGGGCTGCAAGTGATCGCCAACCCGCGGTGGCGATCGGGCAGCAGGCCTGGTCGAGCGGCGGGACCAAGAACATTGGAGATGGTCCCGAGCGTCAGAAGAGTTGCTGCTGGTCCCTCTCTCTGCCTGGTCCCAGTAGGAGCGGCAGTCAGGGGACCTGCAGTCCGCTGTCGCGGTGGGAGCGAGGCCTGTCCTCACGGCGCATCACGCCGCTTGGTGGTTCAGGCTACCGAGGGGACCACTTCCTCGCCTCAGCCCGCAAGCGGTCTGGGACAGTCGTGTCAACCCTGGGTACCAGCTCGTCGCCACAAGAGCGATCGCGTCTGGTGAGGCGACCCCCGCCAGTCTTCCACTCTGTGCCTGGGTCCTGGCGCCGAGTGGACTCGGTTGCCTGGGTCTTGGCTGTACGGTCACCCGCAGGTGACCATACAGTCGGTGACTCACGAACGAGAGGCCGATGGTACCTGGCGTCGAGGCAGAACCTCTGGCACCGGTGAGGAGGTACCGGTGTTAGACTGCACTCCTCCGGTCCCCGTCTTCTTCTTCCTTGCGGAAGGAACAGGAGGACCGACGGAAGTCCCAATCTGGTGGGACGGACCCTTAGGAGTCTTAGCGCGAGCCTTCTTGGGGAGAGAGAGAGAGAGAGAGAGAGAGAGAGAGAGAGAGAGAGAGAGAGAGAGAGAGAGAGAGAGAGAGAGAGGCAACCTTCTTCTTCTTCAGCTGTGGGGCCTTAGAAGTTGAAGGGGAAGCGGCGGCAGACGACGATGAAGATGAATACGACACCTTCCTCCTCCTCTTCTTCTTCTTCATCAGCTTCCTCAGCACCACCGTCAGGTCTTCCATCCAGGATGGAGCCAGGGCAGTTGCCGATGCAACAGGGCCCGACTGCACCTGTCTGGAAGGACCTGGGGTGGGAGCATCAACACCACGGGCAGGAACGACGGCGGCAGGAAGTGGTACCAGGGCTGGAGCGGCAGCATACTCAGGAACAGGAGGTGGGGCAGGAACTGGCAGCATCCTCTGCACGGGAGGCAGGTCTAGAGGAGAGCTCTTGGGACACCGGAAGTCCAGGGCTGTAGCAGGAGGGGCAAACCCAGGTGGCGGCGTCACAGCGGGCATTGAAACCTCCGGCAGCGGTGCCTGCACAGCGGCTATCGGGGTTACCGTGGCTACGTGCTGAGTGTACACCAGGTGTGGCAGAGCAGTGTAGCCCGGCGTGGACACTGTCGTGGTAGTCGTGGTGGTTGGCCCGTGCGTTACTGGCATGGCCCCTCTCGCCAGGTGACTCAGCAGCTCCTAGAGTGTCGGTGTCCCTTGCAGTCCCAGCGAGTACCAGGCCTGTCCAAGATCGTCCCCCGTGGCCAGCAAGTCTGAGGAAGGAAAAGTTGGGTGAGTCAGTGGGGGGTCTCCCTCGCCCGGGGGGGGGGGGGGGAGGCAGTTCCCAACCCGAGCAAATGGAGGACCCCGAGTACAACTGGATGTCAGGGTATCTTGCCCCCCCCCCCCCCCCCCCCCCCACAACCTCGACTGATCGAGAGAGGAGGAGTGAGAAACCTCCCTCGAAGGGGAAGGAGCCATACGAGGGAGCTGAGATGGAGGGAGAAAAGAGGAAGAAGTGTCTGTGACCAAGGGTGTAGCTGGAGAACCCTCTGACGACTCCTTGGCCGGCTTGCACGGCTTCTTCCTCCCCCCATAGTGCTCCCACTGCTCCTCCAACCAAAAAATACAAGTATCACATGTCTCGGTGCGAGAGCATTCTCGCCCTCTACACCCAGTACAAAAATCATGAGGATCAACCTCTACAGATGATCGGAAGGCCCCACACTTACGGCCCTCCACACCAAGGCACAATCTGCGGCTGATGGGGGGGGGGGGGGTCTCCCCGGCTCTCGTGGTTCCATATCCATAGCAATAAAGCACTTATGAATACAAAACACACACATACTTACTTATATCCTTTGCACTAGCACACAGTAAAAGGAAAAGCAAAAACGCAGTGAAGCAAACCAAGCATACGACAGAAGCAGGCAGAGAGACAAGCAGCACGTCCATCCACTAGCGCGGCCGAAAGCAAAGTGGCTCCTCTCCTCGCAGTCGAGCTGACCGCCAACTGCTGGACAAGTAGTCAACTACGGACCCCCTTGTTTGAAGCTTACGACCGGTTCAGCTGCCTTTAAGTACCTTCCTATTGTTAAAGGACCGAGGGTTTGTATATGTATCGGAACAATAAACCTTTGTTCTGTTAGTGTTTCTTCCTATATTTGTATCCCCAGTTTCAACTGTTGGTGTTGAATTCTTTTTGTTTATCATAATATCAAACTTGAAGCGGACCTCTCTCGGTTCGTAACACCCATGCAAGAGGATCTAGTGCTGGAGAGCAAAAGAGAGGAAGGTGATGGTACCTGGAGGTGGCAAACATGTCAAAGGTTGGCATGCCCCATAGTCTCCAAAGATTCAGGGTCCATTTAGTGGGAAGGAACTGCTTTTGACAACTCAGCTCATCTGTCAATACATTCAATTTCCCCTTGATAAACCAAGAAAACCAAAGTCACTCAAGTTCTGATCCACCCTCAGGAGTAGATCTCTTGCTGTCTGGCAGAGAGAAAGAATGAGTGCTGCCTTGCTTCTGGATGTAGGCTCAAGCTGTGGTGTTGTCTGTGTGCATTACTACTGTCTTGTTGCAGAACTTGCTTGAGAAATACAGAAGGCCCAGGTGAATCACCTTTAGTTACCTGTTATTTATATGCAGACCTTGTTGCTCTGGGGTCCAATTGCCAGATACCTCCTGATTTCCCGATAGGGCTCCCCAGCCTAAGTCCAAGGCATCTGAATACAAGTTGAGGTCAGGGCTCAGAGGTTGAAAGGACTTCCTTTCTGAAAGTCTTCCTTTGGACACCCATCAATGCAGATCTCTAGAGTAATTGGGGACACACAAGAATTTGGTTGTGTTTTCCTGGCCCAGTTGGCCTTTACGAAGAACTGAAGAACTATAATCGGCATAGCTTGACAAACGTCTCGATGGTTGCTAGAGTCCCCACCAGGCTCATCCACTATTGAAAAGAGCATGATGGAAGACCTAGGAAACTACATACCATCTAAATGCAGCTGGAAAATCTCTCGGGTGATGGAAAAGCCCAGAAAGTCCGAGAGTTGAGTCATCTCCATATAGAGGATCTCTTGCAAAGGGATAAACTAGGACTCCTGGAGGTTGAGAATACTCAGCTTTTGAGTGAGAAGAATCTTGTGCAAGTCCTTTGTGCACTTTTCCTTTGAAGGGGATCAAAGAAGCTAGTCATCTAGCTAAATGGAGCCATTTTGCTAGAGGAGCCAGGACTCGAGTGAACACCGGAGGTGCCATAGAGACCAAAGCAAAGAGCCCAAAACTGGAAGACTGTCCTGGAAGACAAATCTTAAACACCTCCTGGAGTCCAGATGAATGGGGATAAGGAAGTATGCATCCTGCACATTCAGGGTTATCATCCAATCACCCTGGTGAATGGATGAAAGGATTGAATTGGTTGTTTCTGTAGGTACATGAAAAAGACGCATTTCACATGTACCAGTATTAATATGTTGTTATTATGTTCAAACATTATTTCACATGTTGCGCACCATTAGAGTATCCCATGTTAAGTTCCAGTAATATGATATGGCAACATTTAAGTATTGGCAACATTGTAATTATTGCCCTCGTGAGGCAGTCTCGTCTCGTCTGTCTATTTGTTAAGCTGGCTGCTGTTTGTCCCCTGGATCTTGTATATATTTCTACAATAGACATTTAGAACCTACATTTAAGTTGTGTCCTTGCCCCTCCACTTAAGGTTAAGGAGTTTACCAACACATACATGGCGCAGTGAACTTTGGAAGTGTCGTATTGTGTGAAGTTTATCAAGACTTGGACATCGGGAACCGGACGGTCATGGCCATATTGGATGTTCAGTTCAAATGTGCTTTCGTGTCCCAGCGGATTTATTCTATGTCATGTACAGTGTAGTGCCTCAAGTACTCAGTGAAGTGTTGTGCAGTGCATTGTGCTTTTATAGTGCCTTTTTTGTGTGCTCTAGTAATTTGTTATGTCATTTTAATGAGTACGCATTTATTCTGTTGTGGCTTTGCCGGAGCACCGACTGTCACACCCGCACTCATGCCATGTCACGGGATGACTGAGTCAACTTGGCAACGTCGCCTTCGATGTGAGCTGCCGTAGGCAGACACTATCGCTCAATAGTCCCCTCGTTGGCTGACGTATTTCTTGCACATACGCACACACTCACGCTTCAACGAATTTTATTTATTATTCTTGTATCAGACGTTTTGGGATAATTTTAATAATTTTGGTACACCTGCAGACCATTTAGAAGAGCCCACAGAACAGTGGCAATTCAGTAATGTGGGCGCCCACACTCTGAGTGTTGGGGGAGTGTTGGAGCATCCAGTCTCTCCCTCCCCACCACTCTTAAGCCCCCACCACCAGCCCCCATCTACCTCTCAAGCTACTGGGACAGATTTCCTCGCTTTGATTAAGTTTTTAGAGGAATCTCGCTTGTATGAGGATGAGAGAAGAAGAAAGGAAAGATGAAACAAGAAGACAAGACAGACAACGTGAAGAAGAAAGAAGAAGGGAAACAAGAAGCAATTCGCCTTAGAGAAGATGATCTTAGAAGAGAAGAGGAGAATGCAAGGTTTACTGCCCTCATTCAAACTCTTGCACCAATCATCCATTCTCATTCAGGTACCCTTACACCTGGCACAGAGGTGGTTTCGAACTCCAGTCAACCCTCTCTTCCACCACCACAGAAAGCAACCGTGCAAACGCCACCCCCACTGAAGGCAGATGCAACATTCCAGATGTTCAGGGAATGGAGATGTCGGTGGGATGACTATGCTGTCATGGTGGATCTTTCTAAGCTTCCACGGGAAAAGCAAATGATTCAGATGAGGATGTGTTTAACCCTGGAAACGCAGCGTGTTTTAGAACACACACTTCAAATATCTCCCTCTACAGATAAGCCTGTAGATGAAGTCCTGGACGCCTTACAGTCACATATAAAGGGTTTAAGGAATGAAGTACTTCGCCGAAGAGAGTTACTTAGCTGCAAGCAATCGGAGGGAGAATCTTTCGCTGATTTCTATGTGAAACTTCGACGCCTTGCGGAAGAGATTGATTTATGCCCAGGTACCGCCGTCGCATGTGAAGAGACCCAGCTGAAAATGATTATCTTGATGGGCATTCGAGACGCGGACTTGGTTCAGAAGTTGATCGCCTTGGATACCAATTCTTCTTTGCAAGATTTCATCACCACCTGTCAGTCATATGAGGCGGCTAAAACTGCAACTTCTGCCATACGTGCCCCACCCAATCAGCTGTGTGCTGTTTCGGCCTACAAGAGAAGCAAGAAGTCAAGCAGAAAGCATCCACCTTCGTCGAAACCCTAACCCAGCAACTTGGTGCCAGTACTGTGCTCGTCAGCATGATCAAGACAAATGCCCTGCGGCCAACAGTACTTGTAAAAGCTGCGACCGCGTTGGCCATTGGTCCAGGACCATGAAGTGTCCTGCCAGCAAGGTCCAGTGCCGTCTGTGTCACCGCATTGGACACTTCGATAAGTGTTGTAGGGAGAATAAGAAGAATCTTCGTCAGGACAGATCTTCAAGCAACAGTGGTGCCTCTTCAGTCAACAACAAATCGCAAGATTCAAGGACCAGCTGTCGTCGCCTAGGATCGCCTCGCACCATTTCCAAGACGCCCAAACCTATCTGTGTCCTCTTATCATTTGGCGATGTTAAGTCTCGCATTGGCATGTTACCAGACACAGGTGCCGATGTCACTGTTATTGGAAAGCAGCACCTTGACACATTGGGTATCTCCAGGAGCTGTTTGCAGACGCCTCCGCAAAGTGCGACGTTCACCGCGGATGGATCTCCAATGTCACCTGCTCTGGGTATATTACAAGCTACCCTTACACTAGGCAAGCGATCCTGTCTCGCCAGGATTCAAGTGCATGAAAATGTGGAATTTCCACTTTTATCCTATGGTCATTGTGAGGAACTGGCCATAATATCTCCTGATTTCCCTAAACCTATTTTAGAAGTCAAACACGTTAATAGAGTCAAGGAGCTACCCATCTCAGCGACCACATCACCTTCAGCAGCAAAGGAATACTTTCTTCAAGAGTTTCAAGATGTGTTGGTCTCGAAAGAAGACTTGAAGACAGCTCCTCTCAAGCCTATGGCTGGTCCTCCCATGAGAATCCACCTTAAGGACGGTGCAGTGCCTTTTGCCATCCACTCCCCAAGACAGATTCCATTCGCTTTTAAGGACCAAGTCAAAGAAGAGCTTGACTCCATGGTGGCCCAAGGGATAATCAAACCTGCTGGTGATGACCCGCCTCAGTTTGGTGCCACCCTCTCGTCGTCGTTCCAAGAATGGGACAGGAGTACGAATTACTGTCGATCTGACCAAGTTGAAATAGCCAGGTTTCTCGTCCAGCCCATCCTTCACCCACACCCTACGCCGCTATTCGCAGTGTAGGCCCGAAGGCTCGTTATTTCACCACAGCTGATGCTCTCTATGGTTACTGGCAGATGGAACTGGCAAAAGAAGATCAGCATTTAACCACCTTTATTACGCCATATGGTCGGTTCATACATTGCAGAGGACCAGATGGGCTTCGCAGCTACTGGAGACGCCATTCTGCTGCGAGGTGATATGGCCCTTCAAGGTGTCCAAAACTGTGTTAAGGTCATAGACGACCTTCTCCTCCACGACGAAGACTACGCTACACACCTTCATCGTATCCACGAAGTGCTCACCCGGTGCCGCAAGTTTGGGATCACACTCAACAAGGATAAATTTGTGGTTGCTGCACCCTCCGTGAATTTCTGTGGGTACAATCTCTCAGGAGACGGCATCTCAGCTGATAAGCAGAAAGTCAGTGCCATCAAGGATTTCCCAACCCCTGCTAACCTGACAGACCTCAGATCGTTTATGGGATTGGTCAACCAGTTAGCGGAGTTCACGCCTGACATCTCCATTGCAGCCCAACCTTTACGTCCCCTGATGAGTCCCAAGAGAACATTTATTTGTTTGGACCCCCGACCATGATGAAGCATTTCAACGTGTCAAGTTAGCTCTCACCAGTCCACCAGTTCTCGCCCTCTTTGACCCAGACCTACCTGTTTTGTTCTTCAGACGGACGCTTCACGCCTCCAACGGCATTGGATATGCCCTCCTGCAGGACCATGGTAATGGACACCTGCGTCTAGTTCAGTGTGGTTCTCGGTTTCTCGCTGACGCAGAGACACGATATGCCACCATCGAGCTTGAGATGCTAGCCGTTGTCTGGGCAATGTCGAAATATAGGCTATATTTAGCAGGCCTACAGAATTTTACTCTGATGACGGATCACCGGCCTCTCAAACCTATTCTGAACAGTTATACGCTGGATGCCATCGAGAACTCTCGTCTCCAGCGCCTCAAGGAGAAAATCTCGCCCTACATCTTTACAGCTGTGTGGCGTGCGGGTAAGTTGCTGTGCATCCCGGATGCATTGTCTCGCGCCCCAGTCAGCCACCCCACACAGGAGGACAAGATCTCGGGTGCTTCTTCCGCTGCTCATCTTCGAACTGTCATGGCTGTGAACGCCGTTACGCTTTCAGACGAGGTATCCAGCTCAGGATCCCGACCAGGATACTTCAGGGATCTTGTGACGCAGCGAAAGCAGATCCTGACGTATATTCATCTACTTCGATTGTGTCACATCAGGATTTCTCGCAACAGATATGACCTTCACAATTCCTTACTTCCTTATTGGAAACTACGTTGAAGATCTCTACGCTGATGGTGACCTTGTCCTGTATGGAGCAAGGGTTGTAGTTCCTGCCGCTCTCCGTCGTCGCACCTTGTCCCACTTGCATGACAGCCACAGAGGTGTGGAAGCAACCAAGCGCAGAGCAAGGCAGTCAGTTTTCTGGCCTGGCATTGACTCTGATATTGCCAACAAAGTCAGAGCTTGTGAGGCATGTCAGACATTGCAGCCATCTCAGCCGCAGGAACCTCTAATGAATGACGACAACCCGACAAGACCTTTCGAGTCCGTCTCAGCCGACTTCTTTGTTGTTGCAGGGAAGTCTTTCCTCGTCGTCGTCGATCGCCTGTCAGGATGGCCTGTTGTCGCACCCTGCCAAGGCGATACTACCGCTTCCAATACTATCAGGATCTTCTGCCGCTATTTCCGTGAAGTTGGTGTCCCCCTTCGCCTAAGGACAGGTGGAGGCCCCCAATTCACCAGCGCAGAGTTCAAGGATTTTATGAAGCGATGGGGAGTTCGACACATGGTAACCTCACCCCACTACCCACAATCGAATGGTCACGCTGAAGCCGCTGTGAAGTCGATCAAGCACCTCATCCTCAAAACAGCCCCATCTGGCAACATTGATTGTGAAGCATTTGACCGAGGCTTATTGGAGCTCAGAAATACTCCTAACTTTACTGGACGCTCTCCTGCCCAGATCCTGTATGGCTGTCCTCTCAGGTCATGTATCCCTGCCCCACCCACCCTCAAGCATTCTCCAAGGAGTGGCAGGTCAAGACCGAAGATTGTGACCGCCTTGCTGCCGCTCGTTACAAGCAGGTAAAGACCAAGTACGACAAGCATGCCCACCCCTTACCCACGTTGAGTGTCGGACAGTAAGTTCGGATTCAAGACCCGACCTCTCATCATTGGGACAAAGTTGGCACTGTCATGGGTCATGGAAGGTCAAGAGACTATCAAATTCGTCTCCCTAGTGGTCGTGTGTGGTGGCGTAATCGTCGTTTTCTTCGCCTGGTGCCACCCACTAATAGTGACCCCTTTCTCCCTGTCCCTGTGGCCCCTAGCCAGGACCTAGAAAGAGAGTCCTTAGTCAGTATTCCTCCAGTAAACCCACGTCGTTCCCAAAGACTCATGGAAAAGGAGTCCGCTCGAGAATGCACTACGAGCGTGAGGGGGAGGGAGGTGTAGGTACATGAAAAAGACGCATTTCACATGTACCAGTATTATTATGTTCAAACATTATTTCACATGTTGCGCGCCATTAGAGTATCCCATGTTAAGTCCAGTAATATGATATGGCAACATTTAAGTATTGGCAACATTGTAATTATTGCCCTCGTGAGGCAGTCTCGTCTCGTCTGTCTATTTGTTAAGCTGGCTGCTGTTTGTCCCCTGGATCTTGTATATATTTCTACAATAGACATTTAGAACCTACATTTAAGTTGTGTCCTTGCCCCTCCACTTAAGGTTAAGGAGTTTACCAACACATACAGTTTCCATATTGAACTTCATCTTCCGGATAGACAGGTTGAGGGTGCTTAGGACATTTAGGACTGGTCTCCAATGCCCAAATGTTTTGGGGACTACAAAAAGATGGCTGTAGAAGCCCTCTGTTCTGATGTCCTCAACTTTTCTATGGCTCTCTTTAGAATGAGGGAGACCTTCTTCAAGGGACCAAATGTTTCTCTGAGTTTCTTGAGTAGGCCATCAATATGATGGAAGAAGTGACTGAAGGGGGTCCCTTCAAGAACATGATGGCATAGCTGTCCCTCAGAACCTTAATAATCCATGGTTCTGCTCCTCTGATCATCCACATCTCTTAAAACTTGAAGAGTCTGGCTCCCATTGGTGCATGAAGGACTTCCTCCTCATTTCTTGAGCAAATACTTGGTTGATCACGTTTTAATGGATCTGGCTGAGAAGCAGACATTGGAACGGAGTGAGTCCTAGGGAGTGACCTGGACTTACTTCCATGAAAGGGTTACTGCTGGAGTGAAGAGGCCATCTTGGGAGCAAACGCAGACGAATCCTTGGGGCGTTTGGAAGATTGCGACAGTAAATGCTGTGTATAGTAGATTTCTTTTGAAGGTTCGAAGCAATTTTCCTTACAGTGTTCTGAGGGGAAAGGTGATGAAAGTCTAACGGCAAAAGCAAATGGGCTGATTTCTAGGTCTGAATGACTCCTTTAGTGGTAAAGGAGCACCAATGTTTTCTCTTCTTTAAAACTCCCAAAGGAAAAAGAGCAGCAAGCTCAAGAGAGCCATCCCTAATAGCCTTGTCTATTGCAGGACAGGACTCTTAGCCAGTCTGAGGCCATGTCTCCTGCAAAGTCCTTGAAATCTTTGATCCTCTTGGCTAGTTCCAAATGTCCAGTCCAAGGAACTAAAAACTTCAAACACTTTGAAGAGGTCCTCCACGTGGTGGTCTAGTTCCACCAACAAAAACATTATCTTCACCAATGAAAACGCAAAACATCAGGACAAGTCAATGAGGCCAGAGGCAGCAACTTCCAATGAAGGAGCTTCCCTGGTGACATAGGACAGACACCTCCTATGGAATAAGCACAAGGGAGGAAAGGTGAAGGATACTTTGCACTGATCCCTCTTGGCAGAAAGCCAATCTCCAATTCCCTTACGAGCCTTCTTAGAAGACTATGAAAGCACCATCTTGGGAAGTCTAATTTTGTTGCAGCTGGTGCAAAAAAGGAGGAAAAGTTTGTCAGGAGATACTGAATAAGCACTGCATAGGCCAAAGGAGGGGTAGCTTCTTAATCAAAGTCCTCTTCTCCTGAGGAAACTGGAGACAGGGTTGTATCATGAGAAGTCTGGGAGATGGAGGGGGCTTTCTTCAGTAAGCTCATTATCACATCCAACTGTTGTTTAATGGGAGCCAATGATGGCTCATCTTGATCAAAAGGAGGAGACCCATGTTTTGAAGTGGATGCTGAATGTTCAGAAGCTGATGAATGGTGCTGAAGAGTTGGCACAGGGACCTCGGGAGCCAGGCGTTTGTACGATGACAATGGGCGCCTGGGGTTCGTTAGGCACTTGGGGGCCAGGTAAGGGTACTCAACAGCTGAGCCCTAGGGAGAGAAGGCCTTCAGACTGTCCCATGTGGGAAGTGGATGCTGGACCAAGGGGTCCACCGTGTAACTGCAGGATGGCTGTGGGCTGAGACTAGCCTTCTTATACCACTTAAGCAGATGTGATGAATCTAGAAAGCCTTGTGGAGCCTCCTGTCTTCACCGGAATGCTCGGAACTAGACAACTGGTGAACAACCAACAAAACGCCTTTCCAGTGGCTGTCTGTTGATACCTGGGAATGTGCAACAGGCTCAAATGAGGGTACTACCTGTGGGCAAACTCAACTGGCCTCCCTTGGACCTCCGATATGTCTTTTCCCAGGTTAAAGGAGTAGGACAGTACTCTGATAGTTGGCAGAGCCTGTCACCTATATAAAAAAGCAATAGAAGCAAATTTTTACGAAAGGCTGCAGTGCAAGTTAAAATACTTAGCTATGTAATTACTTGTTAAGTTACTGATATGAAAAAGATTTTTGTGGTGCTTTTGACTTGAAATGGAGGATGCATACTTGATAGCAACAATCTTTTAAGCTGGTGGTGTTTTAATTTAGTGTTCTGTGACCATTCTTCTTCTAAACCTACATCTAATTAGTGTTCTGTGACCATTCTTCTTCTAAACCTACATCTGACATGGGAATTACATTGCTGCTGGTCATCACAGAAATTCCGAATACAATAATGAGTAGTATCTTTGGCTTGCTAAACTTCAGTAACAATATCTTTGTTGATTAGCTGATATTTTACCATAATTCAACTAAGGGTCATTGTACATGATAAAGAACTTAATCTGAATTCTTGGCAAAGCTTCTCGTTTCCTTTAACTCAAATCTTTACTTTTGTAACTTATAGAAAGCAATTTAGGGCTGCTAAAAAAAAGTATGAAGTGTTTTCAAGGCTTTCTGAATATGAATCCCATCTTAAAATTATTTGTAAATTACTCAATATTTTGCAGTTACTGAAAAGAATATCAATCACTATCAAAGTCAAATACAAAATAAACCAAGGAAAACTTACCCAGATCAAATTGTTCAGGACGTGCAAAAATCAGTATTTTACTTGGAGGCATACCTGCCGAACCTATGGCAGGCCAATTAATTCCAGTAGCATGGGCCATCTGTTGAAAAATTCAATTCCATTGTTAAGTTTTTCTCTTAGATACTATACAGTGTTTTTACTAACTAACATACTGGGTAATGATTACAAAATTTCATGATCACACACTTGTCACAGGTATTAATTTTCTTCATTTACTACAAAAGAATGAAGGAACTAGAATTAAGGTAGGTTTGACTTTAGTATGTGTAAAAAGACTCCAAAAATTAACAGTCTAAAACCCCATCTACACATCCAGACTTTGTCTGCAGGCAAAAACAAGAAATTTGTTGGCTGCCAGACTCCCAGCTTCTGTTCGGGCATACACAACGTCGAAGAGTGTGAAGAGAGCTTTGAGCAAAGACACAAGATTTTGTCTGGGGTGAGTAATGTACAAGATTACCAGATATACAAATGTAACAAAGATTGATGCAAAGAGCCAATGCATTAGATTTACTACAAGAAAAAGGTACTGTATGTGTACTATATGAAAAACAATTTTCAAATTGCATATATATTACATAAATAAAAATATTTACTGGAACACAGATACTGTAAACATGAGGATTATAATATATTTATAATTTAAATCAAATATATCTTGATATCCAAGGTAATATTGCCTTATACATAAATTTCTATTTTAGGTGTTAGTTATTATATATATTTTATGTTTATTCCATATGTATGGTTACTAGTTATATGAAATTATGATGTACTTGATTTTTAAGTAGTATCATATTTAATATAAATTTAATTTTTTGCCTTTTTACAATCATTTTCCATTCTGTAAAACTTTCTTTTCATCATCACATTATATACTTCTTTAATTAATTTTCCTCACTGGAATGCTTTCTCTGCTGGTACTCTTGAGGCTACAGTTTTGCTCTACAATTACTACAGCACTGCTAATAATAATATAATGGTAATGATAATTTAAACTTAAAAAATGTAAAACCAATTGGGGAGGTTGTACGATTGTTGTTTTAGTGGTTTTCAGGTCTACTTAGTTAACAACATAAATGTAGGTACAGTCTGAATCATTATTTTGATGACATTTTCCACTTGCCATTTTCACAGTACATAGACACAGTTATTTTTACTATTACATATTAATATTGTAAGAAAATAATGCCAATATGAATCCGAGTCGAGTTGTTTAATCCAAGATGATATTAACTAATGCAGTTCCAGAGACTTAACAAGTGGATCCAACGAGCTAATAAGACTATTCTTCTGGCTAAGATTCAAGCTGCAATTGTCATACTGTGGTCACCTCCACCCAGATTATGACTGGACAGACATGGCCATGTGGACAACAGACTTGGTTTGTTTACAGATTTTGTCTGCCAACAGACTACTAAGTCTCCCAGACAAAGTCTTGTCTTGTGGTTAGAACTTAGCTTTCTCACTGAGCCAACTTCAATTTTTCTCTTTCAATAATATCAATTTTAAGATGAAAGCAAAGACTATTTGTCGAGGTTTAATTTTACCCAGTACTGCGTATGATACATATTCTTATTTACGTTAGCTATTATTCAAATTTTTTTTTCTTTAGGTACATTGCATAGTTGTCTATTGTTGTTTGTTTTTCTCTGTCTTCTCAAGTTATAAAAGGTTTTGCATATATAACACCTTCATTCTGCAGTTTTATGTATTTTTTTCATGAACTATAGAATTATTCAAAAATACAACCTACAAGAAATTTCAAAGTAACAACCATAAAAGCTGTCATGAATTATAATCTGAGAAATTTACTGGATTAATGACTTGCCTTTACATTGGCATTGATGGAAGCTGATTGCCACCAGCACACCATTGCAGTACAATCAAGAGGCTGTTGTAAATACTGGCTGAATGAGTCACCTGTGGAGCAATTGCAAAAAAGTTAGGTTCCAAAGAAATTACATGATGCACAGATAATAATAGTGTTGCCTCGCTTATTGAACTTTTCTTTTGTTGAACATTCTGCCTTTTAAACAAAATTTTCGAGAAAATTTTGTATAGTTTGTCGAACAATATTTGTACGTACTTTGAACTGACCAATTATCTTGTTTTATCCTTGTATTTGATGGCCTACTGCATCTTAAAGAGAAACTATCAAAATGGTTTTTCCTTTAAAATACATAATTTAATGATAAACATATCCAACAAAATAAATAAAAGAATAACACATCAATTTAAATTTAGCATAAAAGATGTACAAAATCATATGTCACCGTGGTGACATCATGTGCAGCTGACTTGGAGACTGCATGAAGGAATGTTGATATTGAGGAGAGAAGGAGAAGAGAAAGTTAAAATATTGTTGTATGTATGTCAAAACAATAACAATTCATGTAAAAAAAGGGAATTTTACAATAAACTTAACATAATAATAAAAAATGAAAACAATCAAATGCAATACATAAACAATAAAAATATAAAAATAGCCCTAATTGAGCCAGTGTTTGGTGGACAGAGTGAGACAGTATAGTTTAATAATAACCAAATTCAACAAAATAGTAAATAAAGGAATAAAGCTTTTCACAATAAAATTTACCATAAACAAAGAAAAAAAACCACGTCATTGCACTGATGTACAGGTAACTTGAGATAAAGGGAGGTAGCGTTTATATTCTTGAGGAATAATTAATTAATAATTTTAAACTATCAGGCATTGTGATAATATTGAGGAGAGAAGAAGAGACAGTACATATTGTAAAAGCAGTACTAATTTACATAAAAAATAGTGCTAAATTGCCATAAATTTAATGATAAAACACAAAAACAATCAAATGCAATGGTACAGTAATATAAAATATAAAAAAGCCTTACTTGAGCCAGTGTTCGGTGCACTGGGTGAGATCATAGAGAGGAGAAGTGAGGGAAAGGATGGTGGTGGATTATGGGTAGGAGATTGATTTACTTCCCACTGACATACCAGCTGGGGTGGGATAATTATTCGGCCGTTTCTTTCACTTACACTCAATTTTCCCAAATCACTTCTTTTTGTTACGGTAAAATACCTATCGAGTGACAATTGCTTTTTAAGACTTTTTTGCACTGTAAAAGTAACTCGGCTCTATAATAAAAAAAACTGGCACTGTGTCCAGCTTCTGCCTGCCTTCAGTTGTTTGTTTAAATGACTTCCTTGTAAAAAGTTATTTAACCCTTAAACGCCGAGTGGACATATTTTACGTCGACATTTTTTGTTTCTCGGGTGCTGACTGGACGTATTTTACATCGACATACAAAAGTTTTTTTAAAAATTCGCGGAAAAATACTTATAGGCCTACCAGCCTAAAACTCTTGAATCACGTGCCTTGGGGTATGCTGTGAGTTCACGGATCAAGGTGTTTTGTTTACAATCGTTACGCAGGCGCGCAAGCGCGAATTTCTTTCTTGCCGCACTAAAAAGTATCAGTGACACATCTCTGAAATTATTTCGTCACTTTGACATATTTTTTGTACCATTTTAAATTAGCCGTTACATGAAGTATTTATATGCAAATGTGCGCATTTTTATGTAGAATACAACAAAAAACATTCATGATTGTAGCTAACTGGAGTTATACAGAGGGTTAGAAGACATGATATGTTGTTGCTGATGGGGGATTTTAATGCTAAAGTAGGAAGAGAGTATGATGGCTTTCAGGGAACAATTGGAAAATTTGGAATTGGAGTTAGAAATGATAATGGGTAGAAGACTCCCTAGAGCTATGTGCATCTGGGTTATCTATAACAAACACATATTTCAACCATAAATTAGAGCACAAAACTACATGGGTGTCCCCAAATGGATTGGTACAAAATTTGATAGATTATGTTATTGTAAATCAGAAATGGAAGAAGTCTATATTAGACACCAGAACTTTTAGGGGCTGCCGTGTTCCTTCTGACCACAAACTCGTAATATCCAAGATTAGAATAAAGTTACAGGCCAATCAAGAAAAAAGGAGAACTATAAAGTTTGATGTGGATAAGTTGAGAAATGAAAGAGTTAAACAACAGTATGAGGTGAAGGTAGGAGGCAAATTTGCGGCATTAATTGGTATGGAAAATATTGATATGGATTCAGAGGAATCCTGGGCAATATTAAGTTCACATACTAAGGCCGTAGCAACAGAGGTGTTAGGTTATAAGAGAAGTAACAGCAAACCTTGGTTCAGTGATGAAGCAAAAGTTTTAAGTGAAGAGCAACAAAGGTTGAGAGTTCAAATGGACGATGAACAAGACCTAGAGAAGAAACAACAACTAAAAAGACGAAGAAATAGAAAGCTGAGAGAAAACTAAGGTGATAGGATGACAAGCTTGAAACCAAAACATGTTTTGGAAAGAAAGAGCTACCGAAGTTGAAGTAGCTATGGAATTGGCGAGAGCAGGGCTATGTTGCAGCTGTGAGATTCTTGAGGAACGCAAGCCAGAAAAAGTTTGGAGGGAGTGATGGCATGTTGGATGAAGATGGGAACTTGGTCACAGACGAAATGGAGAAAAGGAATCTGTTTGCAAGGTATTTTGAAAGACTCCTTAATGTATACTACCGGTAGGGATGAGTGCATTGCAGATTTAAACGAGGCACTGGAGGTACAAGAAGGAGATATTAGTGCAGAAGAGGTGAAAGAGGCCTTAAAATCTGTAAAAAATGTAAAAACTGCTGGCGTGTGCGGGATAACTGCAGAGATGCTAACAGCAGGAGGACGAAGTATGATAGAGGCATTAAGAGTTGTTTTTAACATAGTTTGGAAAACAGAGGTGGTACCAAGTGATTGGAAAAAGGCAATTATGATACCAATATATAAAAATAAGGGAAGCAAAAGGGAGTGTGGTAACTATCGGGGCATAAGTTTACTGTCAGTCCCAGGGAAGATATTCATGAGAGTAATACTTAATGGAATAAGACCTATAGTAGAAGAGAAACTTAGAGAACAGCAGTGTGGTTTTAGAAGTGGAAGGTCAACAGTGGATCAAATTTTCACCTTAAGACAGATAATTGAGAAGAGATGGGAGTATGCAAAGCCAATATTCTGTGCCTTTATAGACTTGGAGAAAGGCGTATTGATTCAGTAAATGGAGAGATGGAATGTGGAGAGTGGCAGAACACTATGGTATACCACTGAAAAGTGATAAGGATACTAAAGAACTGGTACCAAGGAGTGTGCAGCTGTGTACAGCTGGATGGACAGCAAAGTGACTGGTTCCCAGTGGGAAGTGGGCTAAGACAGGGATGTGTTATGTCACCCACCTTGTTTAATGTATATATTGACCATATAATGAGAAGAGTGATGGAGAATGAAAACAGAGGGGCTAGTATTGGTGGAGAAGTTTTTATGGATTTGGACTTTGCTGATGATGTTGCGTTGGTTGCTGATACATGGCTGGTGCTGGTAGGTATGGTAATGAGGATGGAGACAGAGACACAGAATTTTGGCTTGAACATCAGCACAAAGAAGAGCGAGATCATGGTTGTGAGTAAGGATGATGATTGGGTGCACATGGAGGATATGACAATCAGAGGACAGGAACTCAAGCAAGTTGAGAAGTTTGTTTACTTGGGAAGTGTAGTAACAGCAGACGGGAGGCAAATTGAAGATATACAAAGAAGAAAACTAGGAGCAGCAAGAGCTTTTGAGGTTCTGAGAAAAAACGTTTGGTCAAGGCATGAAATCAGCTTGAAAACTAAGATGAGAATATTCAATGCAGTAGTACTACCAGTCCTGATGTATGGCTCGTCCACCTGGGCACTGACCAGAACAGAGGAGAAAAGGTTGGATGCTTTTGAGATGAAGCTGCTGAGGATACTTGGCATTAAATGGGATGATTATGTTAGAAATGAAGACATCAGGGTGAGATTGACGCAAAGGCCAGTCAGTACCAAGTTGAAGAGGGAAAGGCTGAAATGGTTTGGACATGTTGAGAGGATGGATGGGAATAGAGACCCCAGGAGAGCACTGAAAGCAGTACAAATAGGAAGAAGACTGCTGGGCAGACCAAGAACGAGGTGGATAGACATAATTGTCAGGGATCTTGAGGATGAAATCCAAAACTTAGAGGAAGCAAGGGAAATGGCTTGGGATAGAGACAGATGGAGAGGAACTGTATCAGCCTTAAAGTAAAGTAAAGTAAGTAAGTAGCTTTTATCAGTTTTGAGATATTTTCATATAAATAACGATAAGTGCCAAAATCTCAACCTTCGGTCAACTTTGACTCTACCGAAATGGTCAAAAAACGCAATTGTAAGCTAAAACTCTTACATTTTAGTAATATTCAATCATTTACCTTCATTTTGCAACAAATTGGAAGTCTCTAGCACAATATTTCGATTTATGGTAAATTTATGAAAAAACTTTTTCCTTACGTCCGCGCGGTGGATAACTCTTCCGAAAACCCAAAAAAATCATACGTGCAATTGTGGTAATGTTTGCACCATTTTAAATTAGCCGTTACATAAAGTTTTATATATGGAAATGTGCACAATTTCATGCACAATACAACTAAAAACAACCCATGGTTGTAGCTTTTATAAGTTTTGAAATATTTTCATATAAAAAATTATAAGTGACAAATTTTCAACCTTCGGTCAACTTTGACTCTACCGAAATGGTCGGAAAACGCAATTGTAGGCTAAAACTCTTATATTCTAGTAATATTCAATCATTTACCTTCATTTTGCAACAAATTGGAAGTCTCTAGCACAATATTTTGATTTATGGTGAATTTATGAAAAAAATAACATTTTCTTTACGTCCGCACGGTAACTCTTCCGAAAAAATCATACGTGTGATTGTGGTAATGTTTGCACCATTTTAAATTAGCCGTTACATAAAGTTTTATATATTAAAATGTGAGCAATTTTATATAGATTACAACAATAAATAATTGAAGGTTGTAGCTGTTCTCATTTTTTAAATATTTGCATATAAATCACGATAAATAGAAAAAAACCATGTTCGGTCAACTTTTACTCTACCGAAATGGTCGAAAAACGCAATTGTAAGCTAAAACTCTTACAGTCTAGTAATATTCAGTCATTTATCTTCATCGTGAAATAAATTCGAAGTCTCTAGCACAATATTTAGATTTATGGTGAATTAAAAAAAAAAACTTTCCTTCCCTCCGTGCGCAGATTCTCCGCCGCAAATCTCCGAAATGCGTACGTCGCATTCTCGGAATATCTGCTCCGTTTAATATTAGGCATTTCATAGAGTTTTATATATGAAAATGTGCGCAATTTTATGCAAAATAAAACGAAAAATATTTGAAGGTTGTAGCTTTTCTAATTTCCGAAATAATTGCATATAAAAAAAATATATAAAAAAATTAGACATTCGGTCAACTTTAACTCGTCAGATATGGTCAAAAACTGCAATTGTAAGCTAATACTCTTACAGTATAGTAATATTCAATCATTTGTCTTCATTTTGAAACAAATTGGAAGTCTCTAGGACAATATTTAGATTTATGGTGAATTTAAAAAAATATTTGTTTACGTCCGCGCGTTACGAATTCATGCATCATTTTGTGATAATATTTTCTCTGTGTTGCTTTATCGTTTTACAATGTGTTATATACCAAAATGATCGCAATTTAGTGTACATTACAACGAAAAAAAAAATTAACTCTTCACCTTTAACCGTTTTGCGCATAGCACGATTTGAATACAATTATATATGAAATTTTGTTTTTGCGCTATCATATACAGTTACCATCCGAGTTACGACCTAGATCCGTTCCGACCAACAGGTCGTATGTCAGAATGGTCGTTAGTCGAAAATACCAGCCAAAATGGCCGACACGTGGATTATAAGTACTCGGTTAAAGTGGAAGATTATACTGTACTCGAGGACATATGATATGAATGTGTTGCATTTTTAAGTAACTTTTTCTGTTGAATAATATTATTGTGTATATACAAGCTGTTTATTTATCATTTTTTATGCCTTTTAG
Organism: Macrobrachium nipponense; assembly: GCF_015104395.2. NCBI lineage: Eukaryota > Metazoa > Arthropoda > Malacostraca > Decapoda > Palaemonidae > Macrobrachium > Macrobrachium nipponense. Next base: position 66,624,428 of record NC_087213.1, on the reverse strand, counting down.
TTTCACTTTTATAATTTTATCATATATTTCTGTTGAATAATATTACTGTACATATGTATATACAAGCTGTTTATTTATAATTTTTATGCCTTTTAGTTTCACTTTTATCATACTTTTTCTGTTGAATAATATTACTGTTGTACTATACGTACAAGCTGTTTATGTATTTATCATTTTTATGCCTTTTAGTTTCACACTTTTATCATTTATCATAGAGATATTTTTAATATTGATACTGTAGGTGCAATGTATTTAGCTTTTTTTTTCAGTTGCTTAGTTGATATACTACGTACATACATCTTAATATAATATGGTTTTAGAAATAAAATATTTATTACTGCAGTTGAATTTATTATACAAAAATACAAATGAAGATCAAAATACGAAAATAGAAAAGTTACAGTTCAAAATAGAACATACAGTACTGTAGTACAAAATAGAAAATACATATGCATGTAAAAAAATAAGCAAAACAACACTCAAAATTAATGTTCACTGGTGCTTGGTTCGACGTCATCAACACTTTCTTCATACGCACGGTCGAAAGAAAGATCAGCTGTTAAGTCAGGCGAGGCAGGGGATGGGGAAGGGGGAGGGGTGGTTACTGCGCTGGCCGATGTAGGGGCAGGGAGGGTGGGGGTGGCTTCGATGCTGGATGAGGCGGGCTTTGTGTTCGTTTGACAAACATGCTAAGTGTCGTTTGGATCTTCTGCTTTTTCTTTTCATCGGTAGAGTCTTTGTATGGCCTCATTACTTCTTGCATAGATCTCTCTATCCGGGCAAACCGTTCAACATTCGGATCCATTCCTTCCAATTTATGCAGCATTGTATTAAGCATTTGTATGGCTTCCGATAATCCCTTTACAGTAAACTTTCGTTCGGGCTCCTCCTCTTCTACAACTTCCTTTTCTTCCTCTCTTCTTTCTTCTTCAGCTTTCCTTTCTTCTTCTATTGCTAACAGTTCTTCATTTGTTAATTCCTCAGGTTCTTCACTTATCAGTTCTTCAATTTCTTCTTCATCACATCCTAACTCAAGTTGCTTTGCCAAGCTAACAATTTTTCCTCGGACCTTGCTTAATTCCTCTTCGTTATCGAAGCCAACAAAATCTCTGAGGAAGCGTTTGCAGCAGTGTTTCCAAATACCACTCATACATTTTTCTGTCACCAAATCCCAAGCTTTAGCGACATGCTTGATACAATGGTAAATGTTGTACGATTTCCAATAATCCCGCAAAGTCAGCTCAGGGTTTTCATCCATAGCTTCGATGGCTTGGTCAAAGGAAATTCTTACGTAGTGCGCCTTGAACGTAGAAATCGCACCCTGGTCCATGGGTTGGATTAGGGGGGTGGTATTAGGGGGAAGGAAGACAACGCGCACGTTAGGATGAAGATCATCCAAGTGCGTCGGGTGGCCAGGCGCATTGTCAAGCACTAATAAAATCTTAAACGGAATGCCCTGGGATGCTGTGCTGCCGGCGCCGTCGTAACTGTCATACCGCGCCGCACGCACTACGCTACCGCGCTGCCAAACAGTAAACGCCGCCAAATATAAAAAAATAGACCCCTGTCGGACACTGTCGTAAGTACGGGTGGACGTAACTTGCGCAGGTCGTAACTCGGATGGTAACTGTATCGCATTATTTATAGTATATGATAATGAAAATTTTTTTCATTTTTGATGGTTTCATACTAAACTTCAGGCAATGAAAAAAAAGGAGCCAAAAATGAACTCTTAATCTTGAAAACTAAGCGCGCTGTGATTTAAAAAAAAAAAAAAAAAAAAAAAAATTTCCGCTTCCGCGCTCACTCTGAGACCCCCCTGGCACACGGGAGACGATTTTTAATATACCCCTTAGGCATTTAAGGGGTAATCTCCTTTTCTTACTTGCATTCTTTACTTATTACAGTAGTATCTCAGGATAAAAAATTAATCTGTTCCGAAGCGGCCTTCATAACCTGATTTTTTCGTATCTTGAACCACATTTTACATGTAAATTGCCTAATTCATTGCAAGCCCTAAAAAAAAAAAAAAAAAAAAAAAAAAAAAAAAACAGTAAATTTTATAATAAAGCTAAATTGACCAATAAACTGAAATACAACAATTTGGACCATTCAATACCTAACCTAACTGTGATTACCTGTAAATAAAGTTTATTAGTGTACAGGGTACAAGAAATACTGTACGTACATGCACGTACATATGTAGTAAAATGTGGAACCTTACCTTTCGAGTGGGGCGATCTCCGAAAGTGGTGTCAGAGGAGGAGGACAAATGGCAGAAAACATGATCACTTAACTTAGAAACACATTAAAAAATGACAGAAAACATTACCACTAAACTTTACAAAACACATTAACAAATGGCAGAAAACATTAACACTTAACTTTACAAAAAAAAATTAGAATTAAATTTTTTTTTATTGGTCTTTTTTTATTTTTACATTTTTTTTTTTTTTTTTTTTTTTTTTTGTTTTTTTACAAAATTTCAATTTCTTCACCACTTTCAACTTTCTGTTTTTTTGTATCACTTGGATCTTCCTGTTTGCTTACTCCAACTAAAGGCCACTTTAAAAATTAACTATCCAAGGAAGACTGCTTATGTCTGCTTTTCACAATGTTCCTAAAACGACTCGGGCAAACGTCATCGAACTGCGCAAGCATACAACCTGTGTAAGCCTTTTTGGGGTGTCTCTTTTCTACAAATGATTGCACTTTATGAAAAGCAGCTAGAGCATCCTTAATTTCTGCCGTTGTTATAGGGTCCTCCTCCTCCTCCTCATTGCCACTACTAGAAAACTCTTCTTGAACGACGTTATGTTGCATGGCCTCCAACTCCTTCAGGTCATCCGTCATAAGCTCCTCTTGGTGCTCCTCGAGAAGGTCATTGATGTCGTCCTCGTTGATGACCAACCCCATGGACTTGCTGAGAGCAACGATCTCGTCAAGATCTGGTTGCGAAACAGTTTCAGGATCGTCAACTGTCTGAATCTGCATCAGCTTCGCCCACGTTGAATCCCTCTAAGTCTCGAGCGGATACGGCATCAGGCCTGAGTTTCCTCCACGAATAATTCAAGGTTCGCCTCGAAACCTCCTGCCAAGCTTGATCGATAAGTCGGATGCATATCACAACATCGAAATGCTCCTTCCAAAATTCATGCAAGGTGAGGTTTGTGGTATTGGTGATGTCGAAATATCTCTTGAAAAGATGTTTCGTATACAGCTTCTTGAAGTTCAATATCACTTGCTGGTCCATGGGCTGGAGGAGAGGGGTGGTGTTAGGCGGAAGATAAAGAACCTTGATAAAAGAATACTACTCTGCTAGGATATCTTCCTCGAGGCCAGGAGGGTGAGCATGGGCATTGTCCAACAACAGCAGACATTTCAGAGGGAAGTGCTTCTCTTCCAAGAATTTCTTCACTGTCGGGCCGAAACACAGATTTACCCACTCGGCGAACAAGTCTCGTTACCCAGGCTTTCGCATTAGCCCTCCACATCACTGGAAGCTTCTCCTTTAGCACTTTGTGGGCCTTGAAAGCTTGAGGAGTCTCCGAATGATAGCCAAGTAGGGGCTTCACCTTGCAATCCCCACTGGCGTTCGAACATAGTGCAAGCGTAAGCCTGTCTTTCATAGGCTTATGCCCGGGTAGCTTCTTCTCTTCCTGCGTGATGTACGTCCGACGAGGCATTTTTTTCCAAAAAAGGCCAGTCTCATCGCAGTTGAAGACTTAATGAGAACTGTAGTCTTCGTTGATCATCATCTCGTCGAAAGTCTTAATAAAGGCTTCAGCCACTTTCGTGTCCGAGCTGGCCGCCTCCCCATGCTGCACCACCGAATGGATGCCAGTCCGTTTACAGAATTTTTCAAACCACCCATGAGAAGCCTTGAAGTCTGGGGTTGGTGTCAATGTCCTTTCTCCTCCGTCGTCTTCGGCCTGGGCAATCAAATCACCAAAAATAGCGCTGGCCTTGTGGCAGATTGCCGTCTCGATATCGTATTGCCAGCGATTTCTTTGTCTTTTATCCATACAAGAAGCAGCCTTTCCATCTCATCAAGCACGTGGCTCCTCTTGTTGAACAGAATAGTCAAGCCCTTGGAAGGTGTAGCTGCTTTGATAGCTTCCTTCTGCTTAAGAATGGTGCCTATCGTCGACGGATTTCGGCCGTATTCCTTAGCGATCACGCTCAACCGCATGCCAGCTTCACACTTTTTAATGATCTCCACCTTTGTCTCCATAGAAAGCATCCTCTTCTTTCCATGAACTTCAGCAACTTTCTTGGGACCCATGACTATACGCAATTGAGTTATGTACTAATTAAGTTCTCACACAACACGATAAAGTACAAAGCGAAATCACTAACACGAATTTACATTAACAAACGAAATCGTATATGTGAACGAATGGATTCCGCGTGTACGATAACTATGCTGCTACAGAGGGGCCGAAGGATGCCTTTACGTAGATGCACGATGGGAGAGATGCTGACCAATAGGCGAGCAGGATCTTACAGCGGTGTCACAGGAGGATGGTGGTGAGTCTACTCAGTTGGCGGCGCGTGAGTTTTAAAATTGTTCTCGGTGGTCTGGGCGAATCTCGGGACTTTACAGTAACACCCTTTCGTAACCTGAATTATATTCGTATGCAGAAGCAAAAAAATCTTCTTATTCGCTTTCGTAACTTGAATTTTTCGTAAGTTGGGACTTTCATATGTCAAGGTTCCACTGTACTTATATTTGTTTGCAAAATCCTCATGACTATTTTAATTCTGCTGTTTGCCAACAGTAAGTTGATGTATTGTGGCATAATTAATCTCTTTCTTGCACCTAAATTCTAAGTGATGTCTAAACACATCAACAACCATACATACTGATTACTCTCTCTCTCTCTCTCTCTCTCTCTCTCTCTCTCTCTCTCGACATAGTCAGGCATGCACACAATTCCTTTGATTATCCTTGTGAAAAAAATTGACTATCACCCTTTGCCTACTGTGACCATTTCGGTTCCCTCAAAGGATTTCCGTCTCTCCACCTTCCATCCTAGCTGACCACGCACCATTTTCACCAAACAGTTCATAAATTGTACACGGAAACTAATTTTTTTCATAAATTTTACTTCATATAACTTACTTTTACATTACTTTACACACTTAATTTAAATTTTGAACAGATTAATAATAGAGAAAAATGGTAAAGGGGGATTTTTTGGTTTGCTGGAACAAATATTCCTCATTCTCTGTAATTCAAATGGGTATTTCTGGGTCGACCTGTGTTCGCCGGTGAAAGTCCATACCAGTTACTTCACAATTACATGGGAGCATATAATAGTCTTCGCAACTCTTTCATAGTGCCTCATTATCAAGTTCATGTGTGTCTGTTAGTTTCATTGTGTAAAATTGTATTTCCTGTACTATAAAAGGTCTGGTTAACATTCGTCTTGGCCTAGCCTCCTTCAGTTTTACCTTAGTGGTAGGCTATACCTCTCGGTCGAGGACCCCCATCTGGTTGTGATATCAACCATGGTGAGCCATGGGCCCAGTCACACTACCACCCCTATAGTGGTAGCCTATGTCCCTGATGGATGACCACCCTAACCGATGTTTGTACCAACCACAACGGGCCATAGGCCCAGTCACATTACCACTCTTGCAAGTGGTAGCCTGCACATCGACTAATGGGTGGCCACTCCAATCGGTGGCTATACCAACCACAACAGGCCATGGACCCAATCATACTACTACCCCTACGGGCGTAGCCTACACAACCACTGATGGGTGGCCACCTATGATCGGTCAGGTAGCCAGACATCCACGACCGACCACCACCAACCCCCACCCCCACCCCACCCCCCCTACCCACTTATAGCTCGGCCCAGCCGATCCATTATAACTTGCGGTACTAGTACTCTTGCTAAGAGAAGTCAGCTTGAGTTACACATAAGTGGGGGGGAGGAGAGGGACGGGTAGAATAGGGGACGGGGAGCAAGGGATATTCAGCTCAGTGCTAGAGTGCCAGAGTTCCGCCAAATGGCGTACATAGCTCTGGCAGCTCGTATTTTACTTAGGCGCTCTGTTGTCTCTCCTTACGTCTCCGTTAACAGTGGAATTGGAGTAAGGGGCTTGTCCCCAACCCCCTTTTAATGGAGGTAGGCATCGTCAGATGTGGAATTTTCTTCCCCTGACCCGCCATCTCCGGCAATTCCACAGCCAGGGGCTAAGACAAAAGGGAATGAGACTTCAGGTGAGCCAAGAGTGGGAGGATTGTACAGTGAATAACTCCGGACCCTTGCGGTACCGATGGAGAGTGACTCACCCTCACATCCGCCACCGGAGTTTCCCGGTAAACCTACGGTTGATCGGTTTCCATTCTCGGAGTCTTGGTAGACGCCTACGTTTATACGTAGCCCTCCGGTCCAGCCAGGACTGCAGAGTTGAGGTCCGTCCTCATAGTCAGACGGATATTGGGTAGCAAGCACTAGGCCTACAAAAGACCCAAGAATGGGACCTAGTACGGACAATTAACTATTAAATAGAAATTATTCAGTGAATTACATGCCTGTTGTTTATGAATTATGCATGTTCTTATCATTAAGATTTGTGCATGCATTAGGTAATTATTAATGGGTAATTCGTGAACTTACCTAGTTTTAAGTTCCATATCCTCCTTGGGGACGTTGCTCATTAATAATTTCCCTTACAGAAGGTGCGTTGCCTGGCGCAGGGGTGCTCCGCCTCCCTCATCGAGCCTGTGGGACACGAGGTGTGCTGGTCCCACGCCAACTGCTCCATCTCCTTCATAGCTGTGGAGGGAGAGTTGCCTTACACGGTTTGGCACCCGGAGGGCTGCACCATATGCTACGGCATGGTACTGCTACTTGTCAATGATCAGGTAAGCATTAAAAAACCCCCCCTACTATTTTTTCATGAGAAAAAATTGTATCAAACCATGCAATTTGCCCATTTAAAACTAGTTTTCTATGTTGGGAGAGTTAATTTCCTTTTCCTCAACAGACGGATGAGGACAGCCGCCAGAGTGCCAAGGTGGACCTGAGACACTGGGTCTCCGGGTATGGGAGGAACGCTCCGTTGGGACGCCCCTACATCCTGGACGCCAGCCTGGGGACCCTTCTTTTCAAAGGCTCGCCGTCAGCATCGGTCAAACCTAGTCTGGCGGCCCCGATCATCGACGCCATCCATGCGGAGAAAGGCCCCATTCCGGACGAGCAAGAGTTGCTGGGGGATGTGGCTGCAATCAGCATCCACACCGAACCCATGGTCCTGGGAGAGCAGGTAAGAGGTGAGGTACGCGAGGCAGGTAGCCTCTTCAGTCCTACTCCCTCTTCTACCTCTTCTTTCCGGGGCTTCGCCAAGTCCACCCCTACTCGGGAAGGTTCACGGTCAGTCCGTCCCAAGGAGAAATCAGTGAAATCAAAATCCCTACCCAAGGGATCAAAGCCGACTCCGTCAGTGGCGGCAGAGTCATCTCCGGCCCCTAGGCCGTCGACATCTTACGATAAGTCACCAGCTGCCAAGGATTCTCTCCCTCCAAAGGGATTGAGATCAAAGTCCGCAAAATCCAAGGCGGCGGAGTCCGGCGTAGACCATGACCTGCTCGCTAACCTTCTAATGACGAAGGTTAGAGAAGCAGTTGATAAAAGGTTTGAGTCCTTGTGGCGCGCCTCCGGACCTGAGATCTCCGGCCAGTCAGTTTCTGACATTGTGGCTGAGCAAATCAAGCCTATACAGGAGATGATGTCAGGTTTCCTCCACTCCGGATCTCCGGCGCTGGCTATGGGAGTGCCGGATGCTTCCAAGCTTCCACCCTTCCATGGGTGCTCGCGCGAGGGTAGTAAACTCTGCATACCATGCTAGCTTTTTTCTCTGGTATATTTAGAAACTATTTATACTAGAAAAGTGGATAGCAGGATCTTTCACTGGCCGACACAGGTCTCTCCCCAGAAATAGATTTTTCCTTCGTCAAAATCCCTTTTTTGTTTCATATTTCGAACGAATCGCATTTCAACCAGACTTCTGGAACAGATTGAGTTTGAAGTCTCAGGTACTAAGCACTGTACTACATACACTAGATATCTGCATAGTAAATATATGACAAATTAAATACGTATATGATGCCTTCTAAATATACAATGGAAGTAGAATTACATATCGCACCCACTTAAAGCACATCATAGAACAATTACTAAAATCATGCATAATTTTCAATTAATCTTCCCCTGGTGAGAACACACATTATTTCCTTCGAACTGTCCATATAAAAGAGAACCCAAATCTAGTTTGGGTTTCTGAATCGTCCTCCTTTTGCAAAGACAACACTCTCGGGCATTGGATACCCAGAAAGACAATCAATATTGAGTAAAATCTAGTGCTCCTGTGTCAGATTTAAAATTATTGTATAACCAGACCAATGGGATAAAAATTTCAACTCTCACAGAGCTGGCCAATTGAAAAGATAGAATTCAAAAGCAAGTGCAGATTAAATTTTATAGATACAACTGAGGCTATTGCATTACTGATGAAGGATACGATGATGAACTGATTAATAAACATATTTCCCAGCAAACCCATTACAATTAAACTCTATATTATCAAAAAATCACAAATAAAAAAAAATAAAAATCTTAAAAATTACAAGGTGGTGCCATTAAAATTTCATTACAACTATGGCAACATATGATTCATGGATTTATAGAGAAAAACTTTTCGCAATCATGGTATTATAGATAAAACCATATTTTGCATTATAAAAATTAAAAATTTCTTTGAAAACTACAGCACAATATATGCAGTTTACACCAAACAACAATTACGCATGCTATACACACCCTGTATTTATAATTAAATTCAGTAAGGTTATGCGAATTAAAAATAGCTTTTTAAAATAATTTTGATGTCTTTAGGGGTTGGGGACATTGACTGAATTGGATTTTCAGCTATCAGTAAGAATGGGAATGCAGTTTGTATGGCATGAAGCCCTCCCGGAAATGTCAAACACATTCTTCCTTGGAACAACAATTTTAGAAAAAATTGCAAAGCATATTTACAAATTCGAGCATTAAGTAGTTCCCAAAGAGGAACAGATGAATACTGCTATGATATTATTAAAGAAATATGTACGTTTAATTTACCAATAGCCTCCAGTGTTCTAGTACGTATAAGGAAATGGCTATGACATGTTGGGATGGTCTCAGTAGTAAGCATATAACTTTTCAATTCTCACCTTAATACTAGTTTATCAAATCTGGTAGTCTTTGGAAACTAATCCACTTTTGAACCAGAAAAGTTTCGACATAAAGTTTGAGAGGAATCTCACAAGCATTCAACATGCCTACAAATTGGAGATCGAAATGCTTCTCCTGCAATTTGGATTCCTTGAGTAATGCATGACATTTTAAAGCACCCTGTCTATAGGAGGTAGCAGATGTAAATACTGTACTTTGCTTCCTTAAGTCAATTTGGATAAAAACAATTCTTAGTCTATTCTCAACAGTTGAACAAGATTGGCTAATATGGCAGTACCGCAAGAACCAATACATATTAACTTAAAAAATAAGACATGAATGCCAAAACACAAAAACTAAATTGTCAGATTTACACCCACAAAATATAGAACATAATCTGTGAAAAATAACAATGTATTTACAAAAGACCTTCGCATAATATCACATATATCTGTAGTAATACCCTACATAATGGAAGTGAAAACCTTCAGCCAGCAAAGATACACAGCACAATCCTGAGGATTATTATCACTGTAACTAAGAATGCCTTAATGGAGTATGATAAAACACAAGGGAGAAAATTAAAACAAATAATAAAATTATAATAATGACAATGAATCAAGGGAACTCCTGTAGAATTCTAGGAAAAGTCTGGCATCTCAGTGAGAATTTAACAGAATTTTAGGATAAGTCTGGAATCTCAGTGAGAATTTAATAGAATTCTAGGAAAAGTTTGGGATCTCAATGAGAATTTAACAGTTCACCGGATATAAAAAAGTGAGATACACAAGTCATTCAATTAATGGGGACTTACAAAACCAATGGTGGAGATACACAAGGCTACACATTAAGTACTACCTCTCTTTTGTTTACCAAACAAAAGGCAGATGTGTCTGGGATTTCATAGACCACAAAAATTAGGTTTCATTACAAGTCATGGGGATGGATAATATTCATAAACACAGGTGAAATGGCAATTTGTCGAAAATTGCATTTTTCCTAACTATACAAACCTGAGGTCCTTTACACTAGAAAGATTACTTTAGCGGCAGCTGGAACGGTCATAAGCTTCGAACAAGGGGTTAAGTAGTTAACTACTTGTCCGCCAGTGCGCGCGACGCACGACTGGGAGGCGAGGAATCACTTTTGCTTTAGGCCCAGGAAAACGCAGAGGGAGGGATGGCATGAGGTGGGACTAAGTGTAAAGGACCTCAGGTTTGTATAGTTAGGAAAAATGCAATTTTCGACAAATTGCCATTTGTTCCGACACGTTATACAAACCATCGGTCCTTTACACTAGGAAGACTCACTTATTGGTGGGAGGACCTGAGTCTAAAAGAACAGACTGGTGTTCGTCCAACCTTGGATACCCTCCCTGGTTGTAGTGCAGAGGGAGGGATCCTAGCCTCTGCCCAATTGATTGGGGTGTGTACTGCAGGATCAATGGTCAGACCTCTGGACCCAAGTACTAAGAGAGAGGCAAGCGTATCTCTTAGAACTAGCAAGCAAGAACTTTGTTCCTGTTGCAAGAGGCAACATAAAGTTATGGGTTTGTCTCTTGTTGGCATCCACTCCACCCCCCCTTGTAGGAGGAAGTGGAGGATATTTACACCTATCCCTAATGAAAGGGATAGACTGGAGCTCTGTCGGGTAGCTTACCTGCATCTTTTCCTCTTCCAGCATGGTGACGACCGAGACCCTCTGCCCACAGGTAGAGGGAGAGAAAGATGGGGGAAGAGAAGCCAGTCACACTCTCATTCACCACATTCATTCCTTCAATCGCACCAAGGAATCGATGCCGTTCTGCCTGCTAGGGTGCTGGGTAAGCTTACACAACGTGTTGAGCAGCCACCACAGGTCCCACAGAAAAGGTATCCAAGGACTTGTGGGCAATATCCCGAAGGTAGAAGGAGGTAAAGGTGGTCTGGTTGGACCAGACCCCAGCCTTCAGGACCTGCGGCACGGAGAAGTTCTTGTGGAACGCCATTGACTGGGCAATGCCTCTGACTTCGTGGGCTCTCGGACGAGGGGGACGGGTGTCGTCACTACCATCAGTCTCGTACGCCCTCCTATCACCTCACGCAGCCAGAAAGGAAAGTGTGTTCTTGGATACTTCTTCTTGGTAACCCCAGTGCTAACGAAGAGGCGTCGACACTCAGGCCTGAGGTGCCGAGTTCTCTTCAGATAGCGCCGTAGCACCCTCACAGGACAAAGCAGCATCTCATCCGTATCGTTGTTGGTGAAATCCATTAAGGAGGGGATTGTGAAAGACTCGAACCTGTCGTCAGGGATCGACGGATTCTGAGTCTTAGCCACGAAGTTCGGGACGAAATCGAGCATCACAGATCCCCGTCCTCTGGAATGCTTAACATCATAAGAAAGACCATGAAGTTCTCCTACTCTCTTCACCGAAGCCAGGGCCAGCAAGAAGAGTGTCTTGAGGGTCAGATCCCTGTCTAACGACTCTTGGAGTGGCTCAAATGGTCTTCGAGTCAAACTCCTAAGGACGAGAGTCACGTCGCATGCAGGGGGCCTGAGTTCCCTGGGTGGGCAAGACCTTTCGAAGCTCCTCATAAGCAAGGAGATCTCGAACGAATCCGAGATCTCCAATCCCCTCAGTTTCAGGACCAGAGCCAGGGCGGATCTGTATCCTTTGACTGTGGGGACTGAGAGGAGCTTCTCTCGGCGAAGAAAGACGAGGAAATCCGCTATCTGCAGAAGAGTGGCTCTGAGAGGAGAGACACCCCGTCTACGACACCAACCACAGAAGATGGCCCACTTTCCCTGGTACACAGCTGCAGAGGACTGCCTGACGTGTCCAGCCATCTCTGTTGCTGCTCTGCGAGAAAAGCCTCTCTTTCGCAAGAGATGGTGGATAACAGCCAGCCGTGAATTTGAAGGGACTGGACTGCCTGGTGGTACCGTTCCACGTGCGGCTGGGCGAGAAGGTTGTGCCAGGGGGGAATCTCTCTTGGTGCCTCCACTAGAAGAGCCAGCAGATCCGGATACCAGACGGCTTGCGGCCACCTAGGGGCCACCAGGATCATCCTGAAATTCAGGGTGACCAGCACTCGACTGATTGCCTTGCGAATCAGGCAGAATGGAGGAAAGGCGTACACGAAGAGGTTGTTCCAGGGATGTTGAAGCGCGTCCTCTGCAGCTGCCCATGGGTCCGGCACGGCTGAAAAGAAAAATGTTATTGTCATGATACAATAAAGTTTTATACATACTTACCTGGCAGATATATACTTAGCTATAGACTCCGTCATCCCCGACAGAAATTCGAATTTCGCGGCACACGCTACAGGTAGGTCAGGTGATCTACCGCCCTGCCGCTGGGTGGCAGGAATAGGAACCATTCCCGTTTTCTAATTCAGATTTTCTCTTCCACCTGTCTCCTGAGGGGAGGCTGGGTGGGCCATTTAATCGTATATATCTGCCAGGTAAGTATGTATAAAACTTTATTGTATCAGGACAATAACATTTTTATACATTCAACTTCCCTGTCAGATATATACTTAGCTGATTGGCACCTTTGGCGAAGGGTAAGAGACAACTATTTACTGAATAGACAGGTAAACAACATACGTTGTAGGTAATAAAAATGTTATTGTTATAATACAATTAAGTTTGTTCATACTTACCTGGCAGATATATATAATTAAGGTGCCCACCCTCCTCCCCTCAGGAGACAGTGGCATGGATAAAATATGAATAGAAAATGGGAATGGTTCCTGATATCCGCCTCCCAGCGGCGGGAATGGGTACTACCACCTGGCCGCCCACTGCGTGTGCCGCGAGTTTTGAAATTCTGTCGGACTTCGGAAAATACAGCTATATATATATCTGCCAGGTAAGTATGAACAAACTTAATTGTATTATAACAATAACATTTTGTTCATGAAACTTACCTGACAGATATATATATATAGCTGAATCCCACTTTCGGATGGTGGGAAGAGACAGAATAGGATTTGTAGGAAACTAAATTAAGTAGATGATGTACATCTTGGTTCCTCACCTGTTAGCAAAGTAGACTCTGTGAATACTGCTTCTGCTCAATCAGAGTTGCCAGCCAGGTAGAGACCTGTAGTGCTGGTGCGCTCTGGATGCTCTGTCAACGGGGGCGTGACCTCAACGTGACAAGACCATCGAACCATACATACGAGGGCTATGAAGCAACTGACCACCACCTGACCAACTAGACCAAAACCCCCTGAAAGTTAATCTAATAAATGGGAGATCTTCACACAAGATCTCACCAACAACCAAAAACACAAAACATATTAAAACCTAACCTAACTCCTAACTAAGGGATAGGGAAAGAGCTACCTCCAGCCCCCAAGACTGTGTCTGCAGAAATGTATGGTCCAAGAGAACTACAGTCCTCGTAAATCGTTCTCACATCTCTTAAGTAATGTGAGGCGAATACAGAATTGCTCTCCAAAAGGTGCCATCAAGGATGTCCTTGATTGACATATTCTTTTGGAAGGCAAGAGAAGTAGCGACAGCTCTGACCTCGTGAGCTTTCACTCGCAAGAGGCTCAAATCAGTCTTCTGGCAAGATGAATGAGCCTCTTTAATGACGTCCCTTCAGAAAGAAAGCCACAGCATTCTTTGACAAAGGTAATTCCGGTCTTTTCACAGAGCACCAGAGATTACCTGAAGGACCTCGTACCTCCTTCGTTCTATGAACATAGAACTTGAGAGCCCTGACAGGGCACAGGACTCTTTCTGGTTCTTGGCCCACCAGACTCGACATACCCTTGATCTCGAAGCTCTTAGGCCAAGGGTTAGACGGGTTCTCGTTTTTAGCCAAGAAAGTCGGACTCAAAGAGCAGACAGCGTTGTCTCCTTTGAAGCCCACTAGGCTACTAAAAGCTTGGATTTCGCTAACTCTCTTCGCCGTCGCCAGAGAAGTTAGGAAAAGAGCCTTCTTTGTCAAGTTTCGAAGAGACGCTGAGTGAAGAGGTTCAAACGGACTTGACATCAATAGTCTAAGAACCACGTCAAGGTTCCATGAAGGCAGCCTCGCCTGAGGAATCTTCGTGGTCTCAAACGATCTCAAGAGGTCGTGAAGATCCCTGTTGTCAGAGAGGTCCAGGCCTCTGTGCCGAAAAACTGCTGACAACATGCTCTTGTATCCCTTGATGGTTGGGACTGCCAATTTCTGTATGTTTCTTAAGAAAAGTAGAAAATCAGCTATCTGGCTCACAGAGGTCGTGGAAGAGGAAACTCCCTCCTTTCTACACCATGCCCTGAAGGAAGCCCACTTCGATTGGTAAACAGCTCTTGAAGAGGCTCTCCTAGCATTGGCGATCGCTTTTGCAGCTGTTTTCAAAAAACCTCTCGCTCTGGCCAACTTTTCGATAGTCTGAACGCAGTCAGACCCAGAGCGGAGAGGTTTTGGTGATACCTTTCGAAGTGAGGCTGTTTGAGTAGATCTTTCCTCCAGGGCAACGTCCTTGGGAAGTCTACAAGGAATGACATGACCTCTGTGAACCATTCTCTCGCCGGCCACATCGGGGCGATCAGGGTCAACCTTGTCCCTTCTGAACCCGCAAACTTCCTCATGACTTCCCCCATGATCTTGAATGGTGGGAAGGCATAAAGGTCTAGGCCCGTCCAACTCCAGAGCAATGCATCCACAGCGATTGCTCCTGGATCCAGGACCAGGGAGCAATACAGAGGAAGCCTCTTTGTCCTCGACGTCGCGAATAGGTCGACCAGAGGACGTCCCCACAACTTCCAAAGCTCCTGACACACGTCTTGATGCAAGATCCATTCTGTCGGCAGGATTTGGTCCTGTCGACTGAGAAGGTCCGCCCTGACGTTCTGCACTCCTGCGATGAATCTCGTCAGGATCCTGATGTTTCTCACACTTGCCCACAGCAGAATCTCCTTTGCCAGGTGAAACAGAGTCCGGGAGTGTGTTCCTCCCTGATTCTTCAAATATGCAATGGCTGTGGTGTTGTCTGAGTTGACTTGGATAACTTTGTTTGTCACTTTTTCTTCGAAGAACTGCAGCGACAGGAAGATCGCTGCCAGTTCTTTCACATTGATGTGCCAGACTACCTGTTCCCCTCTCCAGGAGCCTGACACTTCTTCCCCTCCTAGTGTTGCTCCCCAGCCCGAAATGGAAGCGTCTGAAAACAACACTAGGTCGGGGTTCAGAAGATTTAGGGATAAGCCCTCTTGCAACTTCTGAGGATCGAGCCACCATCTTAGATGGCTTTTCACCGATTCTGAGATCTTCAAGATCGCATTCAGATCGTCTTTGGCCTTCCATTCCTCCGCTAGGAAAAACTGGAGAGGCCTGAGGTGCAGTCTTCCCAAGGAAACAAACTTTTCCAGCGAGGAAATGGTGCCCAGCAGACTCATCCATTCCCTCGCCGAGCAAGTCTCTTTCCCCAGGAAGGCTGAGACTTTCTCTAAGCCTAGCCGCTGACGTTCCTGGGACGGAAACGCCCGAAAAACCACTGAATCCATCTGAATCCCCAGATACACGATGGACTGTGTCGGGGTCAGATGTGACTTTTCGAGATTGACAAGAAGTCCCAGGGACTTCGCTAAGGCTAATGTTAACTGAAGGTCCTTCAGACATTTCTCCTTCGACAACGCTCTGACAAGCCAATCGTCGAGGTATAGGGAAACTCTTATCCCTGAAGAATGTAACCACCTCGCTACATTTTTCATGATGACGGTAAAGACTATCGGAGCCGTGCTCAAGCCGAAACAAAGGGCTTTGAACTGCCAGACTTTGTTTCCTAAAACAAATCTTAGATATTTCCTTGAAAGAGGGTGGATTGGAACGTGAAAGTATGCGTCCTGCAGGTCTAAGGACACCATCCAGTCGCCCGGTCTCAAGGCTCCTAGAACAGACTGAGGCGTCTCCATTTTGAATTTGATCTTTTTCTCAAAACAAAAGGAGTGAGCCTGCTTACGTCTAGGACTGGACGCCAACCCGACGACTGCTTCGGTACCAGGAAAATCCTGTTGTAAAATCCTGGTGACCCCAGGTCCACGACCTGCTCCACTGCTCTTTTTTCGATCATTTGATCTAATAGATCGAAAAGAATCCGCTTTTTCTCTCCCTGATATGACGGAGAAAGGTCTCTGGGAGTTGTGGATAGAGGAGGAGGATCCAAAAAGGGGATCTTGTACCCCTGCTCCACGATCTTGAGGGACCAAGGGTCCGTATCTCTCTCTCTCCATGCTCCCGCAAAAAACTTGTCTGGCTCCGACTGGTGTCTGAAGGACATGATCTTCATTTCGATGTCTTGGGCTTGAAGGAAGCTCTTCCTCTTGAAAGCCCTCTCCCTCGAGGAGCTGCTCTCGAGGGAGGAGCTCCACGAAAGGGTTTAACCTTCTTAGGAGGTCGTACAAATGAGGACGTGGAAGGAACTGCTGGACGTCTCGAGGACTGTGCTAAGAGGTCCTGCGTAGCTTTTTCCTGCAAGCTACTTGCCAGGTCCTTGACCATAGTCTGGGGGAAGAGATGGTTCGAAAGAGGTGAAAAGAGCAGTTCCGCTTTCTGAGCAGGCGTAACCGATCTAGCGGTGAAATTACAAAGAAGAGCTCTCTTCTTAAGGAATGCCGTTCCGAAGTGCGAAACTAGCTCTTCCGAACCATCCCTGACGGCCTTGTCCATGCACGATAACACGCTGGACAGCTTCCCCAGACTGAGCGAGTCCGGGCTCCTAGATTGCAGATCTAGAACTCCCAAGCACCAGTCCAAGAAGTTGAAGACTTCCAGAGTCCGTAGCAGTCCTTTTAAGTGATGGTCCGTTTCCGTTAGCGTCAAGACACCTCTGGGCATCTACTAAGCTAGAGAAGTCCCCTTGAGCTGACGAAGGGATCTTCACACCCACGTCTCCCTTGGTCTCGTACCAAACGCCCCCTTTACCATCGAGTCTAGAGGGAGGAAGGGCGAAAGTTGACTTGCCCTGATCCTTCCTTCGATCCATCCAGTCCTGGAGTTTCTTGAAGGCCCTCTTGGTGGACAGCGAAGTCTTCATCTCCACAAACTCCGGGGTCTTACAAGACTTGGAAGACGAAAACTGCGAGGGAGGAGACCTGGGAGCGGCAGGCTGAAACTTGTCCCCGAAAGACGAACGTAACAGCCGCACAAGAACCTTGTAGTCCGAGACAGACGAAACAGAAGAAGGTTCCTCTTCAATCGAGTCTGCCGGACTACTCAGCTCTCCTTCTTCCCTAAGAGGAAAAGGAGACCGCCCATCCGGAGAGGGCGTACGCCCAGTGGGTCTGGCCTTGATCACAGACTTCCGCTGCTTGGAAGCAGAAGCTTCATCCATGATGCCGTCCTTACAACGATTCTTACTGCTCGAAGGAGGCAGAGCGTCTTGACAGCGCTGAGCGTCCTGAGAGACGAGTGAGACTGCCTTATTTCTATCCGAAGCGTCCTTACGCTTCTTACAAGAGCGACCAGATCTAGAAGCTAACGCGTCTTCCTGAACGCTTACGAACTCCTTATAAGGAGAAACGTTACTCCGAGCGCCCACACGAGCGTCCTGCTGCACGTCCTCTTCCTGCTCGGTGTCCACCGAAGCGTCCTGCTGAGCATCCTCTCGAGCGTCTCGTCGAGCAGCCTGCCCATGACGTCGAGAGGGAAAGAAAGCGTCCTGATGACCAGCTTTCCTACCAGGAGAACGAGATCAGCGATGAACCGAAGGAGACGCATTCGGAGAAAGAGACGAACGCTGAGAGGGAGAAGGAGACTGCTTCGACCTCTTGACAGGCAGCCTGACGTCCTTCCTCCGCTTAGGCTCGACTGCTGCTGGGCGAGTCCTCTGAGCCATCAGAGAAGATAACTGGTCCTGAAGGGACAAAAGGATGCTCTTTGTAGGAGAAGAACCAACAGAAGGAGCAGGACTGAGCCTGCGAGAAGACGAGGGGCGAGGGGACTCCTCCTTCCTTCTCACAGGAACAGCTACCTGCTTCTCCAAACAGCGACTGTAGCGCATCTCGGCGTCATCACCGGATGACATCCTACCTCTCTTCTGAGGCGGAAAGGCGTCATACGCATCCGGAGAAGAGCGCAACAAAACTGGAGAGATAGGACGTGAAGCGTCCTCACTACGAAGAGTCCTTTTCAGAGGACGCGAGTCTCTCCGAGCGCTCCACCCCTTGCGCGGGGAGGACGGCTCGGAGGACGAAAAAGAGTCCTTAAGGATACGCGCCTGTGCGCACTCCTTGGCAGCCTGGGAACTTGCAACATGGCCTGCCGAAGGGACGCCAGATCGGTGGGGAGCCCCCGTAACCCTCTTGCGGCTTTCGACATATCCACTCCCTGAGTCCTGGGAGTCCGATAGCGGTCTAGGCCTAGAGGCATTATGGGGCCGATCTGACGCCCCCTCCACAACACTAGGGGCACGATCACACACTTTCACTGAGCCAGTTTCTAAGGCCAACACTTTTGATTCAAGAGTACGTAACGACTCCAAAATCAGAGAAAGGGCATTACCTTCTCCAGACACAGAATCAGGGCCCGAAGGCAACATCACAGGTTTAGGAGAGACAAATTCTACAGGTGTTAAAGCAGGTGAAATGTTAGTTCCCTTACCTTTAGTAGAACCGCTCCTGGAGGAAGACCTCCTGATCCTATCGCGTTCCAATTTACGCCGAAAGGAATCATACACCTTCCATCCATCATCGGTCAATCCTTCACATTCATTGCACCGATCATCCAACAAACATACATGCCCCCTACACCCCATACATACTGTGTGGGGATCTACAGATGATTTAGGTAGCCTCACCTTACAATCACTCTTCACACACACTCTGATACTCACTGCACTTGATCCAGACATCACGTTTACAGAAAAGCCAATCCAAAATCAAAAAACAGTCCACTATTGCGCATGCCAATCCAACAATCCAGAATCAATAACCAAAAGACAATCCAGATACTTAAAGACGAGTAAATCCAAAAATCCTAGGCGGAGGTACTGCAAACAGTTGTTTACAGCACCGGCGACAGAAAAAATATGAATAGAAAATGGGAATGGTTCCTGATATCCGCCTCCCAGCGGCGGGAATGGGTACTACCACCTGGCCGCCCACTGTGTGTGCCGCGAGTTTTGAAATTCTGTCGGACTTCGGAAAATACAGCTATATATATATCTGTCAGTAAGTTTCATGAACAAAATAAAAAACCTTGGTTCCTACCTGTGTTAGCGAAAGACTTCATGGCTACTGCCTAGGAGCCTGCATCGCTTCAAGAGCCTCAGCGAGGTAGTGACCTCCTGCTAAGAGTTCTTGATGGTCTGTCAATGGGGTCTTATCCACTTACTCGACAGTACCTTAGGATCTTTGTCAATGGGGTCCTATCCACTTACATGAAAAAACACCTTGCCTAATGGCATTATCAAAGAGCACGACACTGACACTGACCCTGATCACCTGATCCTATCACCGTGGTTAGTACCACGATTTTAAAGAGTCATCCCCCAACATCCTTTCAAACAACCCAAAAAACTCAACACCAATTTTGTTACAAAAAATAATCATTAAAAAACAAAAACAAAAATTACTTAAGGATCAGTATCCGCTCCCTGTCCCAGCATAGTATCCGCTGATACATACGGACCAAGAGAAAAACATTTCTCGTATGTTACTTTACATCCTTTTAGTAATGGGATGCAAATACTGAGTTACATCTCCAATATGTCGCTGCTAAAATGTCCCTCATAGACATATTCTTACTAAAAGATAGGGAAGTTGCAACTGCACGAACTTCGTGAGCTTTAACCCTAAGCAGCTTTAAGGAGTTCTCTTGGCAATTCATGTGAGCTTCTGTTGTCACATTCCTGACAAAGAACGCCAGTGAGTTCTTTGACATAAGTCTCTTGGGGTTTCTTACTGCACACCAGAGACTGGCAACATCCCTGAAGTTGTGTCTTCTTTTTTAGATAAAACTTCAGCGCCCTGACTGGGCAAAGAGACCTTTCCAACTCTCTACCTATGAGGGGAGGGTCCCTTGACTTCGAAACTTCTAGGCCAAGTTTTAGAAGGGTTCTCATTTTTAGCCAGGAAAGATGTTGAAAAGAAACCACAGCAGAGAACTTCTTTAAATCCCACCCGAGAATCTAAAGCGTGCAATTCACTGACCTTCTTGGCAGTTGCGAGGGGCAAAAGGAATATGTACTTTCTCGTAAGATCTCTAAACGAGCTTTTATCTGGAGGTTCGAACCTGTCTGAAGTCAAGAACTTGAGGACCACATCCAGGTTCCAACTCGGAGGGAGAGAAGATCTCAATTTGTTGGTCTCGAAAGACCTAATGAGATCATGAAGATCTTTATTCTCTTGTATATTCAGGCCTCTGTTCCTGAACACAGCTGAAAGCATGCTCCTATATCCTTTTATAGTGGATACAGCCAACTTAGATTCTTCTCTTAAGAAAAAAAAAAGTCGGCGATTTCGGTCACAGAGGTCCACCGAAAGCATGAAATCGCTCCCCCTGATGGAGTCGAGTACGGAACGTGCCGTTTCCATCTTGAACCGAGTCTGGCGAATGAAACGGTTCAGGGGAGAGAGATCTATCACCGGGCGCCAGCCCCCCGACGACTTCTCCACCAGGAAAAGACGGCTGTAGAAGCCCGATGATTGGTCTCTTGACGATTTCTACAGCTCCTTTGCTCAGCATGGTCTGGATCTCCTGTCGAAGAGCAATGTCCTTTGCATATCCTTTGACATAAGTCAGGGGTTGGACCGGGTTGGAAGTGAGGGGTGGCCGAGATTCGAAGGGTAGTAGATATCCCTCCCGAAGGACGTCTACTACCCAGGTCTCGGCGCTGTAGCGCTGCCATGTTGCCCAATGGCTCGCCAGGCACCCCCCCACTTTTGGCAGCAGGTGAGGGGGAACGCCGTCCCTAGCATTTCCCACCTTTCTTCAACTTCTTCCCTGCAGATCCTCGCGAGGAGGAGGGCTGATGAGAGCCCCCCCTTCGCAGATGAGGAAGACAGTCTTTCCTCGGGGTTTAGACGAAGCAGCCGTCTTAGCCCCCGAGGAAACGATAGCCACACTCTTTGGTTTGGCCGCAGTTCGAGGCTGCCCAGCTGCCTTCGAAACTGCCTGGTGGAGAAGACGGTCACTGTCGTCAGTGCACCGTCTCTCTACCGCAGCGTCCACCATCTCGTCTGGGAAGAGAGAGGAGGAACTCCGAACCGGTCCATTGCGTAGCCCGAGTGCCGCCTCACGCCCAGCCCCCCTGGATACTCGTGTCAGGACAGCGTCCCTACGACGAAGTACCAGGCTGGCCCACAGGTTAGCCGTCTGGTGGGCTAGGTAGGAGATGGCCCTACCTCCAGACTGGCAGAGCCTCCTGAGCGCCGGGTCTTCCTCAAGGGCGGAGCCCCCGAAGTTGGCCGCGACTTTCGACACTGTGCCTCTTGCTGCTATGGTTCTCGGACAGGAGCTGCTGCAGAGACACACCCGGTGTTAGCCAAACTAACCCCGGGTTAACCTGTTTGGGCGGCATCGGGGCCTCTGATGGCACATAAAAACGCCGCTGTCGGTGCAGAGGAGGAGGAAGCAGCTTCGACAACCGGCCCGACCTGAGCGAGTCCTCCCGTCCAGAGACAAGAGATTCCACCTGATCGAGCACTGAGTCGGCAAGCTGGGTTCGTGGCAGACCCACCGTCGGTCTGGGTTCCCTCTTCGGGCCCCAGAACGACTCGAGCCGGGACGTGGGCTCAGAAGGTGGGAGCGGCGATCCCTCCCCGAGGTCGTTGTGCTGATGAATCAGCGCAATAACCTCGGCATAGTTCCTCTGGATCTCGGGGGTACAGCGTCTCAAGGAGTAGGACCATCCAGTCCCACCAACAAGGCCGACTCCCAGGATCCTCCTCCTGTCACTTACGCGTAAGTCCTGGTCGATCCTAGGACCGAACCAGACGTGTACTGCATCGTGACGGGATCACGAGGAGCGCGCCCCTCATGATCGCTCCTGGGTGTCTCGCCCCTCCCAGTGTAACCCGAGGAGGTTGAAGGCACTGGAGAGGAAGACCTGACGCTCCCTCCACGCTCACCGGCAGGACCGGTGGGCTTGGAGGGCTACAGGCGATCCCCAACCCGCGGTGGGGATCGAGCTGCAGGCCTGGTCGCGCCGCTCGCCTGGGGCGACTGGACTGAGCACAGCGGCGCCGGTCCTGTGCATCAGACGAGCTGCTGCCGCTCTCCCTACCCGACCGGTCCCTGTGGGAGCGTTGGTCAGGGGAGCGGCAAGGCTCGCCGTCGCGGCTGGACCGGTGCGTAGGCTCGCGGCGCGTCGAGCCGCTGGCGCCAGCCGAGGCTGGTGCTATCGGCCAGGGGGACCTCTTCCCTGCCTCAGCCCGTGGCCGGTCAGCGACCGTCACGTCCACCCTGGGTACCGGCAGGTCGCTACGAGAGCGGCCGCTGGCCTGGCGAGAGTCACCTGAGTGGCTCTCACCAGCCTTCTGCTCCGTGCCGCGGTCCTGGCGGCGAGCGAACTCTGGCGCCAAAACTTTGGCTGCACGGTCTCCAGGGGGAGAGCGTACACTCAGGATCTCTCGCGAACGAGAGGCCGAGCCGGATCCTGGCTTAGCGGCAGTGCCGCTAACACCAGGTGAGGAAGAACCAGTCGAAACCGGTGCTCCTCTGGTCCCCGCCTTCCTCTTCCTTGCGGAAGGGGAGGTGGGCCCTGCTCCCGAAGGAGCAGGAGGACCAGCAGAAGGACCCCCCATCCCACCGAGGTGAGACGGGCCCTTAGAAGTTCCCGAAGGAGACTTCTTGGGAGGGGGGAGAGGCAAACCTTCTTCTTCTTCAGCTTGTGGGCCTTAGAAGTCGAAGGGGAAGAGGCGGCAGCAGACGACGAAGAAGACGACGAAGACGAAGACAAAGACGACACCTTCCTCCTCTTCTTCCTCTTCTTTGTCAGCTCGCGCAGGACAGTCGTCAGGTCCTCAATCCAGGCTGGAGTCGGGGCTATTGCCGAAGCAACACGGCCCGAATGCACCTGTCCGGAAGGACCTGGGACTGGGGAAGACACACCGTGTGGGCAGGACCAGCATGGACAGGGGCAGGAACAGCAGGAACAACAGGAGTGGCAGGAGCGACAAGAACAGCAACCATCTCAGTAGCGGCAGGAACATTGGCAGCGGCAGACACAGCAGGGGCAGCCAAGCCATCAGCAGGGACCAGATCATCGGCAGGTACGGCAGGTACGGCCGGTGCAGCCATCATCCTATCAGTAGTATCGGCAGCCAGCGGGAACCTGGGTACTGGCGGCCGGTCCAGGGGCGAGCTCTTGGGACAGCGGAAGTCTGGGGCAGGCAACACGAAGAACCCAGGTGGTGGCGGCATAGCCCCCCTCGGTACGGCGGCGACCGGCCCTTGTACAGCGGCAGATGGCGTCACCGACACAGGATGGGGAGTGTAGACCAGGTGAGGGGGAGCAGCATAAGCGGGCGTGGAGATCATGGTGGTAGTAGTGGTGACCGCTCCATGGGTCACCGCCCCAGACCCCGCCAGACGCTGCAGCAGCCCCTGGATGCTAGGCACGCCCTGCAGCCCCAGCGCAGCCCACACCTGTCCAAGGTCGTCACCCACGGAAGTCTTACCTGCGGGAGCAAGAGTCGGGTTAGATAGAGGGGTTCCCTCACGCATGGGGGGAGAAGTGCCCCACCCCGAACGCACAGAAGACCCCGAATAAAGCTGAACATCCGGGTAACGGGCGCCCTCCTACACACTCGACGGATCGAGAGAGGAGAAGGACTCTGAAACCTCCCCCGAAGGAGAAGGAGCCAAACGCGGGAGCTGAGCGGGTGGAAGGAAAGAAGAAGTGTCCGTAACCAGGGGAGTCGCAGAACTTCCCGACGACTCCCTGGCAGGCCTTCTCTTGCTCCTCCCCTCATACAGCCCCCACTGCGCCTCGGACCAATGCATACATACATCACAAGTATTAGACCGAGAGCAATCACGCCCTCGGCATCGTGAACATAATTCATGTGGGTCAACCTCCACAAATGAGCGAAATGCACCACATCGGCACCCATCCACTCCAGGACAGACTCTACGTGAGGTGGTAGGGCGCGGCGATTTCTCATCACTTTGATCCATAAAAATGAATGCAAGAACAAATGAAAAAGAGATACAGTACTTACAATCACTTTTTCACACTATCAAACAAACCAGATTTAGGTACACAAACAATCCAAAGCGAACGACGATCAGCGGGCAGAGAGCGTGACGAACACGTCCTCATCCAGCACGGCCGAAAGCAAAAGTGATTCCTCGCCTCCCAGTCGCGCGGTGCGCGCACTGGCGGACAAGTAGTTAACTACTTAACCCCTCGTTCAAAGCTTACGACCGTTACAGCTGCCGCTAAAGTAATCTTCCTAGTGTAAAGGACCGATGGTTTGTATAACGTGTCGGAACAAACGTAAAATCAATCTACATAAACCAAGGTATGAAGAAAATATGATATTGTTATGATACAATAAAGTTTCATACATACTTACCTGGCAGATATATACTTAGCTATAGACTCCGTCGTCCCCAACAGAAATTCGAATTTTGCGGCACACGCTACAGGTAGGTAGGTCAGGTGATCTACCATCCCGCAGCTGGGTGGCAGGAATAGGAACCATTACCTTCTAGAACCAGATTTTCTCTTCCACCTGTCTCCTGCGGGGAGGCTGGGTGGGCCATAATTGTATATATCTGCCAAGTAAGTATGTATGAAACTTTATTGTATCATAACAATATCATTTTCATACATTCAACTTACCTGTCAGATATATACTTAGCTGATTAGCACCCATTGGTGATGGGTAAGAGACAGCTATTTACTGATTAGACAGGTAAACAACATACGTTGTAGATAATAAATAAATAAAACCTTGGTTCCTATGTGTTTAGACGAAGGGTCGACTTCCTAGCTATTGCTAGTAGTCTGCTTCGTCTCAAGAGCCTCAGCGAGGATGTGACCTATGGCTAAGAGTTCTTGTATCTGTCAATGGGGTCTTATCCACTTACTCGACAGAATCTAATGGTCATTTGTCAATGGGGTCTTATCCACTTACATGACAATACACCTATGCCTAGTGGCATAATTAAGGAGCACAACACCTATCCCGATCACCTGATCCTAACACAAGGGTTTGTGCTTAGTTTGAAAAGAGCTATCCCCAAACTCCTTTCAAACAAACCAAAGAAAAAACACTATGTTAACATAAAAATTAACTCACTTAGTTAAGGATCAGTGTCGGCTCCCTATCCCAGCAACGTATCCGTAGACACGTAAAACCAAGAGAGAAGGATCTCTCGTAGGTCAACTTGACCTCCTTCGTGCAAAGGGAAGTCAACACAGAGTTGCATCTCCCGTAAGTTACAGCTAATATGTCCTTCACAACATATTGTTATGGAACGAACAAGAATTCATAAAAGCTCGCACTTCAAGCGCTTTTAATTCTCAGCTGTTTGAAGGAATCATCAAGTTATTCATGAAGTGCTTTAGCGATCACACTTGTTTCAAAGAAGACCTGGGCTTCCTTTGAAATAGATCTCTTCTGGATGAAGCCTAGACCCTGGCTTGCGCCTGGCTGGGGCCTCGCGCCTGGCTGGCTCCTCCCCACTTGCCGGAGTTTCGAGCTTGGTAGAGTCTCGAGGATGTCTGGCGATGTCCACATTGGACACTCTTATCTGTCCGATTTGTTCGCCTCTAGCACATATGTGCCAGGTTGTAGGCCTGCTCTTTCTCCTCATCAGACAATGACAGTGTTCTTGGGACTGTTTGCCTCTGGCGTTTTTTACACCTGTTTTGGCATATGGCACCTGGTTGGTGCTACATTGTCCAAAAGTCCTGAACATCCACAATAGTTTATCAGGAGACTGGAGAAGAGTGGAAGAAGTTCTTCCACTTTGAGCTTTGGCCTCTCCGGCAAGGGGAGGTGATTGTAGTCAGCTACATCCAGTAGACGATAGGATATCTAACCGTACGAGAGATAAGAGTCTTCCTCCGAGGAGGGTCCTTCTTGAATACTTCCGTTGCTCACGAGATCTCTTCTTACATGTTGAAGGGGTTTCTCATTGCAGAATCTTCCCTATCCTTGCCCGAAGGAAGGGAAGAAGCCTGGAAGTCGAAGGAGACTCCAAGCTGAAATTGGGAGTACTCCTGATTTCTAGCTCTTTATTGTATCCCTCTGAACACCTTCTGGGAAGCATTTCGAGCCGTCATCGCATTCCAAAGACTCTGTAGGCAAACGTTTGAACCATTCTACTGTAGATGAAAACGTAAGTACCCTGCCTGGACAACGAAACCTCTATCTGAAAACATTGAATCAGGAATAGGGGGTTTTAGTTCTTTTGCCAGACATACTATGCTGGCAAGAACCCATTGCCTAGTCTCCATAGAATCTGATGCTAGATTCCAATGCTAAAAAAATTCACTTGTCTTCTTGGTCGTTTAGGACCAAGAGAAACAAAGAATTCCCTCATAAAAATTTCTCAAAGAAGTTTGATGAGGAGCAGTTCCATCTTGTCGGAACATGGAATCTGTGGCCACAAAAAAGATCCCATTAGAAGTACATGATATCCTACTCTTGTCATATTGGGGTATCGTATAAGATCCCGAAGATCTTAATCCTCTGCTATCTCCAATTCCCTTTGTAGAGACAGAGTACTATAGCCTTTTACTGCGTTCTTTGATAGCAGATATATACAAAGGTGATTCTTCCCTCTGAAAGGGAAGAAAAAACTGCTATGTGGTTCACAGAGGTATCGGAAGAGGACAGTTTCCTCATTCCCTCTAGCACGATCTGCAGCAATTCTATATCTTGTTCATGACTATTGTCATTTACCTTGAAAAATCCTCTCATTCATGTCCACTTCTGGTCAGTCTGCACGCAGACAGACTCAGAGTGGAGAGGTTGTTAAGGTCTATTTATAATAGATGCTGATAGAATATTCAGACTGTCTTGGAAAAGACTTCCAAAACATGCTGTGAGAAGAACGTGACCTCTGTGAATCCAACCTCTCTAAGGCCAAAATGAGGCATAAAGTATTATCCTCTCTTTCTTTGATGCCCTTTGTCTTAAATTCTGTAAAGAATTTATATTTAGGGGAAAAAAGACTAAAGTTTATTCCCCTTTCTATAAAATAAAGGCGGCGTATATTGCTACCTCTCTTGGTTCGAGGAAAAGGAAGCAGTCTATAGGAAGCCTGTTCGTCTTCTACCTTGCTAAGAGATCTATGAAGAAGACTTTCTGCAGGTTCTCACAACTCTTTCCAATAAATGTTAGACATACGTTAACAGTTATTATCGTCGATCGAGAAGGTTCTCACGGACATGCAAAATCTTGCATCGAACCTCTTAAGGATTGTTACGTTCCCTGTCTGTTTTCCAAATAGGTTCTCTTTGTTAACGCGAACAGGAGCGAAAAAAGAGATTCTCGATGCTCTTTGCGATATGAGTGAGTCGTGGAATTGGCCTAAGTGATTAAATGGGTAACGAAATCAGGAACGAATCTTGCCGTTACCGAGCCTGCTGTCTGAGAGGCTACTGGACTCTTAGGTTAATAACTCGCTAAAACAAGAAAATATCTTGGAGGGTGCTCTTGGCTCATTGCGCCAGGCTGGCGCTTCTGGCGCTTTCTTCTAATTCTCTTTATGTTATGTGCCAGAACATCTGTGCCTTTATGGTACCCGACATCCTTTCACATGTTAATTCCGTTCTTAGTAGGAAAAAACTCTTATATACGTAGTATAGTCCATTCAGGGAAACAATTTCTGCCACGAAGAGAATGTTTCCCATTTCACTCATCCATCTTCTCTTGAGCAATATCCGATTCTAAAAAGGTTGTGTGCGTTTCTCGAAAGACTTGACCATACCGTAGTCTTACAGTGAATTCTCTACTACATCCATCTTCTCACTAAGCATGTATTCTAATAAGCCACGCTTTCGTAAGCATGAGAGCATTATATAATATAATGTTCTGCTGCGTTAGAATCCTTTAATAATGTTACCTACGGTAAACAGCATTGAAAGGTTATAATATCTTTCTTATTGAAAGCTTCTTAGCAAAAGGCAGACAATATTTTATTTATGTTAGCTTAACTATCCCCTCCATTCGAGACTAAGTCCATGATTGTAGGGGGAATATACGGTTAACCATTCGATCCCGTTGGAGAGAGAGATGTGGCCGACTGCTCATGACCGAGAACTGTATGGTACTGTATTGGCTTATAATGACAGCCCGGCCGTCTCGTTCGCTGCCTGGCTGCATTCATCCTGAGTTGCCAGTTACTTCATTCAATGAAGGAATATAATAAAATTATTCTCGAGCCTAAGGAAGCTCTCAATAATGCAAATTTAAGCCAAACAACCTTTGTTAAATACCGAAGCTGAGTAGGTATTGTCGTAACAAACCTTTTAAGCGAAGTCCTTACTAGGAAAATCCTGTAAGGATATAGATAATTCCGTAGCGAACCACAAAGGCAACTATGGTATGCGTATATGACTTGTCATTCAGTAGTCGTATACACCAAGTCTTCTTACTACATTCTTTCCTCTCTGATGCAGAGAGAGAATGGAAATCTTACTCTCTTCGTTCTTTTCGTCAATAAACCCGAATTAGTATTAGTCGAAAGAGATCGCAAATGACAACCGAGGATCGAAGAGAATCTCTCAAGCTTTTATTCTCTTGGAGATAAGGCCATTTTTTACGCCACTATTATCTGGAAGAGCCTCTAATCATGAATGAAAGCTCGTACAAATCTTGTTCAATTTCCAAACGATTGCCACTCTTTCTGTAAATGGTTGGTTGCATTATTTTTAGAAGGAGGATGATTTTAATATCCTCTTACTAGTAATGAACTAATTCTCTCGATAAAAAAGGTCGCTAAGGTCTTATAAACTGAGAGACCTGCCCCCTTATTGGCTTCCAATTCTCATCTATCTTCCATTTCCTGTCCATCAAGTTGGGAGAAGAATGAGCAACCGGAGGAGAGCGCCTCTATTCGTAAGGTGAAGGGCTTTTAGCAGTACCGACTCTAACCTGACAAGGGCTACGGCCGCCTGTGCGACATCTTGAGTCCCCGCCAGGAGAAGGCCGATTTTGCTCTTGCCTTTATTGCATTAAGACTGTCCTGACAAGGGCGACGGCTGCCTGTGCGACAACTCCCGTCCCTATCAGGAGAAGGCCTCGAATGTCTTGCACCTTTCGCAGAATCAGGCATATCCTGACAAGGGCTACGGCCGCCTGTGCGACATCTAGAGACCCTGTCAGATGAAAACTGATCCTGCAAAAATTCCCAAAGAGGAGCCTCTCGGTCCGCCTCTAACTCCATTTCCGATGAAGATCCTGGTTCATAGCGC
This sequence comes from Macrobrachium nipponense, assembly GCF_015104395.2. Classification (NCBI taxonomy): domain Eukaryota; kingdom Metazoa; phylum Arthropoda; class Malacostraca; order Decapoda; family Palaemonidae; genus Macrobrachium; species Macrobrachium nipponense. Next base: position 66,594,835 of record NC_087213.1, on the reverse strand, counting down.
CTGGAGCCTGGCTCCTGGCGCTTCAGGCGCTTTGCGCCTCGTTTCAGGCGCTTCAGACACTTTTCACCTCATTTCAGGCCCTTCAGGCGCTTTGCGCCTTGTTTCAGGCTCTTTAGGCGCTTTGCACCTCGTTTCAGGCCCTTCAGGCGCTTTGCGCCTCGTTTCAGGCGCCCCTTGCCCGTAAACGTTCAATGGAAGGATCCTTCTGATTGCAACTCTACTAGCCGTCTACTTTCTCTTTGAAGGAGCCTTGCGCCAAAAACAAAATTTTTTTTTTTTGGAACGCGGCTCGCGTTTGGCTGTAGGAACGCGGCTCGCACTAGTCTGTTGGAACGCGGCTCGCTGCTGGCTGTTGAAACGTGGCTCGCGCTTGCTTGCTGGAACGCGGCTTCCTGGCTGGCTCTTCGCTTGTAGTCCAGTTGGCGCTCAGTGTTCTCTTAGTTTTCAGAGAACGCGCTAGATCCTCCAAACATGTACATTCTTCGTCTTTTCGGATGTAAGATGAAGAAACGGAAGAAGAGACGCACTTTTTTAAAAGGATGCCTTTCCAATGGCTATCCTTGGCAGTCTGGGACGTTCTTCAGATCCTGCCGAGGGGACGCCTGATCGGTGGGGATTCTCCATAACCTCCGTAAGGCTTTCGACTTTCCTTCTCCTCTGGGCCAGGGAGCTTGGAAGCGGTCTAGACCTGGGAGAGAAACAGAGCCGATCAGAACGCACCCTCCACTGCACTGTGAACACTAAATTCACTTCTTACCTTATAAGAGCTCGCATTTTGAGCTACATCCATTTATCTTCAAATTTTTGAATTTGTAGATTCTGTGGAGTAAGAAGGTGATGAGGATGTAAAAACTACTATTACTGTTAATACTCTAACTGCTCGTTAGCACGAGAGCTATTAAAGCTTCTAAAGGAAGCGTAAAAAGTTATATGCTTTTCTGACTTCCTAAAGTAGGAAGTTAGAGTTTTATATTTCCCCAATCGATTCTAATACTTATTACACTTATCAATGAATAAATATTAATATTTCCCTTTCTTGAAAACTATGAGTGTCTACCGAGAATTTCGGTAGTTACATAATATAAAATCTTCGAAAATTTTTCGAAGCCAAATTCATTAAAATGTTAATATAAGCGTATGCCGAGCCAAAGACCCAGTACTTCCCTGTAAAAGACAGCCCAGAAGATCGATGGCGATGAAACACGAAAATCAAGTCAGGAGGAACTGCAAACATATGTTTACATTCCAAGCGACAGTGAAAATCTGGTTCTAGAAGGTAATGGTTCCTATTCCTGCCGCCCAGCGGCGGGATGGTAGATCACCTGACCTACCTACCTGTAGCGTGTGCCGCGAAATTCGAATTTCTGTTGGGGACGACGGAGTCTATAGCTAAGTATATATCTGACAGGTAAGTTGAATGTATGAAAACTGAAAGTTTAGCTTAGACTGACTGTTTTGTCCTGGCCTGGTAGGGGACAAAACAGCCAGGTTAAATAATATTTTCCATTTTGATTTGAAATTAAATTACTCACCTGCTGTACCATGGATTCCACCAAGCCGTATGATAGAATAAGTTCCATTTTCAATAACAAAACTTCCATAAACCGTGGTATATACATTACCGGCAGCAACTATAATGAACTGTTAAATATACAAAAAAATTCACTTGACAAAGGGCCCATCAACATTAACTTTGAATCTACTTCTTCGATGGATAATTTCAATTTGCTTCATATATTCAACAGGAATGTTAGGAAATCTCATCTGGGAAAAATTATTAATTTTGTCACTGTAACACAAAAAGTTCAACATCAGTACTCTATAACACCAATTCACAATCGATCAATTTTCTAATATTTTACAAATTCAAAATACACAAGCAGTTCAGAAAAAATATGCTACACTTACCCTGAGGGTAAAAGGACGGTACGAGGTAAGTACCTGCAGCGTCTCTACTCCTGAAATAAATGGGATTTGATATTAGTGAATTAAAGTGTACGTACCAGGGTAATATGTATGTATAATTCAATGTATAAACTCAAGTAACACTGCAGCTTTTTAACATAAAAATTTTTTACTTTAGTGCATCATAGTATTTCTAGCCCGAGTATATTTTACATTCACTGTCTGGGTTCGACCTGTGTCTGCCAGTGAAAATTTCCTGTAACTTTGCAACAGGGCTTTTGTGAGGACCCGGAACCACTGTTCTTCAGTGTAGGTTGACATGACCAACTCCGCCACAGTGACTGAGTTGATCAAACTTCCTAATCTGGTTCTTGCCTCGAATTCCTCTTTGACCAAGTGGTCCAGAATCCTAGGTAGCTTTTCTGCAAACAGGGTGGGGGCGCAATCTGGGTCGAGTTTACCAGCCGTAAACGTAGCCGGAGCATCACCCCAGAACTCCACATCTGCGGGGAAGAGTAGAGAGGTAGCCTCTATCTCCTTTAGAGCTGGTAAGGGTTTATCCTCCGCCACAGCTTGCATGGTTAGTTCTGCCACTTTGGTTGTACAGGGTGACGTAACTCCTTCTGGGGTCACACACAAACATAGTGAAGCTACCTTTATGGGGCGTCAGTTTGGTGTTAACGCATCCCCATTCAGAAAGGGTGCGAACCCATACAGCTTGAGCTTGGTCCCTAGAGAAGATCACTGTCTCCTTCGGGACCTTCTATACTCTGACTAGCGCATGTAGCCTGACGAATCCGGGGAATGGGAATTGGAGACCCTCCGTGAAGAACTCTAAGTCCTCAACCGGACGGGTTCCGCACCATTCGATCGTCAACTTCCCATCTGAGAATGGGGCATGTAATGCTTGCCGCCACGGGTTATTATTCTCAAATGGCAGCAGCTTAGACGCATCCGGAACTGTCATGGTCACAGCTGTGGTTCCGGATTGGAGGAATCCGGTCATCATTTCCTCCAGGGGTCTGATCCTCTCGGTCAGGGACATTATTGTCTGGCCGGAGGTATCTGTACCTGAGGCGAATCGTATAGACTCAAGCCTCTCGTCAACTACTTCCCTAACCTCTGGCATTAGAAGGTTAGCAAATGCCTCCTGATTAAATCCGGACTCCGTCGTCTTAGATTTGGAGGACTTGGCTCTCGACCCCTTAGGAGGGGGAGAAGCTTTAACAGCAGGCGACTTAGTAGCAGAGGTCGACGGCTTTGGGGCCGAAGACGACTTACTCGCCGCTGCCGGAGCCGGTTTAGATCACTCTGAAAGGGATCTCGGTTTTACTGTTTTAATCTTGGGGATGACCGAAACCGATCTTTCCCAAGCCGGGGTGGACTTAGAGAAGCATCGGAAGGAAGAGGAAGAAGAAGGAGTAGGACTTGAAGAGACTACCTGCCTCACTTACCTCCCCACCTACCTCCTCCTTCCTGAGAGCCACCATTGTCCCATGCTGGAGGGCCAAGGTAGCTTTCTCATCAGAAATAATTGCCACCATGCCGTAGCAGACGGTACACGCGTCGGGATGCCAGACCATGTAGCCCTCAAGTTGCACGGCGCAGTTGGAATGCGACCGACAGACTACATGGCCACAGGGCTTGCACCCTTCAGAATAAATAAAAGAAAACTCTGGATGTTTTCGCCTGCTCCGGATTCCGTCCTCCGGAAGGTAAAGGTCAGCCCAGTGTATGGGGTCTGGGACATGCAGGACCGGAGAGGAGGAAGGACCTAATCTCTAGTACGGTCGGCTGAATCAGAAGGCTACGAATTATCGTAGTCGAATACCTGAATCATCCACCGTCCCCACCAGAGTGGGGAATGACACGAGAGAACGGAAACTGAGCTGCGGCAACTTAGTACAATAACTCCGGTGGCGGGTGTGAGGGTGAGTCACACTCCGTCGGAACCTTAAAGGTCCGGAGATATATACAGAGTTTTTGTATATATATATATAAATATATATGTCTAATTATTTGGTAATGAGGAGTAGTCCCCAAAGCTTAGCCTACTTGAAGTCTCATCTCTCATTGTCATAATTAATGGGGGCAGAAACGGGCTGAAACGAGCGGATCAGGAAAGGTAATTCCCATACCTGAACCTGAACGTATCTAGGGGGGGGAGCGTAACTCCCAGCCCGAATCCATAGAAGGCGGAGGACAGCGGGGAGAAGAGACCACTGAGCGGCGGAGCAGTATAAAGGGATTTTGACGAAGGAAAAATCTACTTCTGGGGGAAGACCTGTGTCGCCCGGTGAAAAGTTCCTATAGCTGACTTTTTTAAGTATAAATAGATTCTAAATATACCACAGAAAAAAGCTAGCATGGTATGCTGAGATTACTACCCTCGCGCGAGCACCCAAAGGGTGTCGGGTATAAAGTACAAGGTAAGTGGAAGCCACTATTCACAGGTCTTCTGCCAATTAAGAGGATTCCTTTCCAAAATCCCTCCCATGGAGAGAGCCGTCGCAAAGGCCACTCCCTCCCTCTTGCTCCTGCTACTACTACCCGACTCGAGCGCCATCTTCATTCCTGTTTTAGAAGAGGTACTAATCCCACGCTGTTTTTCTTTGCTCTGGTGTTTAGTGATTTAATTTGAGATGGCATCTTCTGATCTTCCCCCTTCTTGAAGTTGAGTACCCCAATTTGTGTTTTCGTAACTTATGCAGTTGCGGGGCTTCCCAAATTAGCCTTCGGCCCAGTAGAAAGGTATTGCAGGGCCGTTGGCGTGCCCGCCATTTCATGAGTATCAGCATCAGAACGCGTGGAATTTTGGTACACATATATTTCGTTTATATTAATATATATCAAAAGATTTTATACGTTAAACGTACCTATTTTATGTATTCGTGCTGTTCTTATTAGAATTATTGGTTTGTAGAGATGCCGAACGTGCTCATGACATACCCTGGGGTAAGTTTGGGGTTAGACAAAGGTTGTTTATAAATATAATTAGAAACCCCCCCTCCCAAACTCAAGAGCGCGTTCGTACCTATCTCGACATAATATTAGTATATCCCATGTAATCGATAGGGTATTAGTAGTCTATCGTATTGTTACGAGACGGGAGAGTTAGAGTTTTTTCTCCCTCTCCTAACGTGATTTTGCATGAATTATTGTTTCTTACGAACCAAATACGTAGATGTAAATATGACAGTAGAATTAATATCACTGAAGAGGTGGAAGAGTTGCCACCCCCCCCCTCCCCCAATAGCCAAGCCTAAGCGTAGGGTAGGCTAAGTGTCCCTAACCTGTACCCTTTATGCCTCTCCCCCTGATAGCGGTACGGCGCTTCAGGGGAGGATATCAAGAAAAAGAGCCTCCCCCTCTCTATTCATATTATTGGACCTATCCTCTTGGCCGATCTGAATAGAAAAAATTCGAGTTTAGTAGGTTTGGTTGAGGACTACTGTCTGCGTAGTGATGTCCTAGAGAAGATTTGGCCTAACTGTCCGGATCGGTAGCGATCTCAGACAGTCAAGCTAGATCCATATCGGGTTTTCTCCTTAACCATAATACTCCTTACAACTCTTCCATGCTACCTCATTATCAATTATACATATTAATTTTATTGTTATTACTCAATGCTGTATCGCTGTACCATAAACGGTCTGATTAGTGTTAGTCTTGGCCTAGCCTCCTTCGGTATAACCTTTAGTAGTTGGCTATATCCTCCCGATCGAGAGCCACCCCAACCGGTTGCTGTACCAACCACGACGGGCCACAGGCCCAGTCGCACTGCCACCCCGCATTAGTAGCCCACACAACCGCTAATAGGTGGCCATCTCTGATCGCTAGGTGGCCCGGCAATCACGACCGACCACCCCACATACCACCCCCCCTTCCCGCCCCCACTTCCGGGCTCTGTTCAGCTGAACCCTCATAACTCGCGGCGCTAGTACTCTTAGTGAGGAACGGCCGCTTGAGTTTTCATTTAAGTGGGAAGGAGGGGGGTGGGTGTGGGGGGGAAAAAGGGGTGGGATATGGGCTTTAGATGTAATCCCTTATGTCTCCGAGCGTCTAGTCCCTTGGCACCACGCCGGCTGACGGACATCGCTTCGGGTTGTACATATATAGCTCCGCTGCTCTATGGTCTCTTTCTCTGGTCTGCCCCTAGCCACGGACCCGGGATAGGAGTCTTACTCCCCTCTCCCCCTCGACAGAAGTAAGCAGGCTCAGATACGGAATTACCTTTCCCTGATCCGCCACCTCGCTACGTTCTGCAGGCAGTGCTTGGAACAAGGAGAAACGAGACTTGGAGTGAGCTAAGCTTTGGGGACTGTACAGCGGACATCTCCGGACCCTTACGGGTACAGACGGACAGTGACTCACCCTCACATCCACTACCGGAGTGTTGCATTAAACTTGCCATGGCTCAGTTCCCAATCTTGGGAGATCATGTATGTGTCTACGTTAACACGTAGCCTCTGATCCGGCCAACCATATAGGGACGAGGTCCTCCTCTTCCCAGGTCCAGCAGATATCAGATCCCAAGTACCAAACATACATTGAACCCCAGGAAAGGGAGTGGGAGCAGGCAGTAATATCTAAAGATATTCTTTTATTTATTCAGTGAATGAAAATTATTAGTGAGTAAGACTTGAACCATTATTTAGTTTAAGTTGCATGCCTTCGCCGGAGTTAGCTCCAGCCTTCCTTGAGGCTGATACTCATTAATAATTCAAATTACAGAAGGTACGCTGCCAGTCGACAGGGTGCTCCGCCTCCATCGGACAGACTTACGGGCATGAGGTGTGCAATTCTCATGCCAACTGCTCGGTGCCAATCGACGGAGAACCGGGGCATGCTCCCTACATGGTCTGGCACCCGGAGGCGTGCACAGTCTGCTATGACATGGTGTCTCTTCTCGTAGATGAACAGGTAAATATCTTTGCTACATTTTCATTATGAAAATTGTGATAAACTGTGTGAAAAATTTTTTACAAAATGGTATCCTATGTCTGGAAGGTTAATTTCGTTTTCCTCTGACAGACTGCCGAGGAAGTCCGCCAGACCGCCAGGACGGATCTGAGGCGCTGGGTCTCCAGCTACGGGAGGAACGCGCCAGCAGGGCAACCCTACATCCTTGATGCTAGCCTGGACTCCCTTCTGTTTAAGGGATCACCGTCGACGTCAGTTCCAGCTCATCTGGCTGCACCCATAATAGAGGCCACCCGGGCGGAGACGGCACCCCTTCCGGAGGACCAGGAGGACTTGATGGCAGACGAGGTGGCAGCCATCAACATCCATACAGAGCCCATGGCCATTGGAGACGAGGTAGGTGGGGAGATAAGTGAGGCGGGTTTGTCACCTTAGTCCTACTCTTTCTTCTTCCTCTTCTTTCCGGAGCTTCGCTAAGTCCACCCCTACTCGGGATGTTTCACAGTCGGCCCGTCCCAAGGTTAAAACTGTAAGACCGAAATCCCTGCCAAAGGGATCAAAGCCAACTCCGTCAGCGGCGACTGAGTCGTCTCCGGCCCCATGGCTGTCTACTTCTTTTGCTAAGTCGCCTGCTGCAAAGGATTCTCTCCTCCCCAAGGGGTTGAGATCTAAGTCCGCTAAATCCAAGGCGACGGAGTTGGGCGTTGACCATGAGCTTCTCGCTAACCTTCTATTGTCGAAGGTTAGGGAGGCAGTAAATGAAAGGTTTGAGTCGTTACGACTAGCCTCCGGATCTGACATCTCCGGCCAAGAGGATCAGACCGTTGAGGAACATGATGACCGGAATTCTCCACTCCGGATCTCCGGCGCTGGCTATGTTGGTGCCGGATGCGTCTAAGCTTCCGCCCTTCCACAAGAACAATCCATGGCAGTTTGCTATGCATGCCCCATATTCAGATGGGAAGCTGACAATTGAAGGGTGCGGGACCTGTCCGTTGGAGGACTTCGAGCTCTTCCCGAAGGATCTCCAGTTTCCTTTCCCCGGATTTGTCAGATTAGCAGAGCACACTCTAGTCTGAGTTGACAAGGTCCCAAAGGAGACAGTGATCTTCCCGAGGGACCAAGCCCAAGCTGTTTGGGCGCGCACCCTCACAGACTGGGACTGAGTTAACAACCAGTTGACACCTCACAAGGGTACATTTACCATGTTTGTGACCACAGACCAGGTTCCGTTGCCCTGCACTGATAAGGTAGCGGAACTAACTCTGCAGGCTATAGCAGAGGACAAACCCCTCCCGGTACTGAAAGAGACAGAGGCTACCTCTCTTTTTCCCGTTAGTAGGGAGTTTTGGCATGAAGCTCCGGCCACGTTTACAGCAGTTAAACTGGACCCAGATTGTGCCTCTACCTTGTTCTCCGAGAAGCTGCCTAAGATTCCGGAGAATTTGATTAAAGCAGAGTTCGAGGCAAGAACGAGACTAGCAAGGTCTATCAATTCCGTCACTACGGTGGAATTGTTAGCCACTACATACCGGGATGAACAGGTGTTCCAGGTCATGACGAAAAGTCTACTACAGACTTCGGAATGGCAGGGCAAACCTGCAGAAAGTACGTCCTGTCAGAGGCTTCCATAAGGCATGAGCCTAATAGATTAATAAAGGCATCAATCTGGGGAGAGAACTTGTTCCCTCAAGAAGAAGTGGACAACGTCTCTAGAGAAGCTTCCAGGGCCAACCAGAGCCTCCGGGTCCGGTGGGGACTTCCCTTTAAGCGAAAGTTTGAGGCCCCCGGACATCAAGCCAGAACTAAGAAGAGGCCAAGGAGATACAATCCGTACAAGCCCTCTCGCCCAAACAGTATAAATGTACAATCCAGTGCGATGCCCGCTGGCTGGTGTGATGCTAGACCACTATCAAGCCGGTGGAGCTACTCACTCGGTGACATCAAGGTGATTACATATAATACCAGTAACCCTCCCTCTCCGACCCCTACCTCCCCCACTTGAACGAAAAAACTCTAGCAGCCATTCATCGGTAAGGTTACTAGTACCGCGAGCTATAACACAGCGTCAGGCAGAGCCGAGTTGGCAAGTGGGGGGGGGAGAGAGAGAGAGAGAGAGAGAGAGAGAGAGAGAGAGAGAGAGAGAGAGAGAGAGAGATGTGGTGGGGGGGGGTCAGTCGTGATCGCTTAGCCACAATACCCGATCAGAGATAGACACCTACTGGAGGCTGTGTAGCCTACTACTACAGGGGTAGTAGACCGACTGGGCCCATGGCCAATCGTAATTGGTACAGCGACCGATCGGTGATCACTCTCGAACGGAAGGTCATAACCTACTACTAAAGGGGGCAGGAGGCGGTAAGCCAACTGTTATCCAAAAGCAGTCTAGGCCAAGCCAAGGCGATATACATACCAGACCACCCAAAATGGCAATTTGTCGAAAATTGCATTTTTCCTAACTATACAAACCTGAGGTCCTTTAACAATAGGAAGGTAACTAGCGGCAGCTGGAACGGCCGTAAGCTTCAAACAAGGGAGTTCGGTAGTTAACTGCTTGTCTGACAGTGCGCGCGCAGCGCGACTGGGAGGTGAAGAACCACTTTTGCTTTAGGCCCAGGAAAAATTGCAGAGTGAGGGGTGGCATGAGGTGGGACTATATGTAGAGGACCTCAGGTTTGGATAGTTAGGAAAAATGCAATTTTTGACAAATTGCCATCTGTTCCGATACGTAATACATATATGTACAAACCTTTCGGTCCTTTAACAATAGGAAGACTCACTTCTTGGTGGGAGGAATCTGAGTCTTAAGAACAGACTGGTGTTCGCCCAACCTTGGATTCCCTCCCTGGTCGTAAGAGCAGAGGGAGGGATCCTAGCCTCTGCCCAATTGATCGGGGTATGTACCGCAGGATCAATGGTCAGACTTCTGGACCCAAGTAATAAGAGGGAGGCAAGCGTACCTCTTAAAACTAGCAAGCAAGAACTTGTTCATGTTGCAAGAGGAAACATAAAGTTATGGGTTTGTCTCTTGTTGGCTTCCACCCCCCTCCCCCCCTTGTTGGGGGAAGTTGTGGATATTTACTCCTATCCCTAATGAAAGGGATAGGATGGGGCTCGGTCGAGTAGCTTACCTGCATCTTGTCCTTTTCCAGCAAGATGACGACCGTGTCCCTCTGCCCACAGGTAGAGGGGAGAAAAAGATGGGGAAGAGAAGCCAGCCACACTCTCATTCACTCATCCATTCTTACAGTCACACCAGGAATCGATGCTGTTCTGCCTGCTTGGGTGCTGGGTAAGCTACACGTGTTGAGCAGCCACCACACGTCCCAAGGAAAAAGTATCCAAGGACCTGTGGGCAATATCCCGAAGGTAGAGGAGGTGAAGGTGGTCCGGTTGGCCCAGACCCCTGCCTTCAGGACCTGCGCCACGGAGAAGTTCTTGCGGAACGCAAGGGAGGGACCAATGCCTCTGACTTCGTGGGCTCTCAGACGAAGGGTACGGACATCGTCGCTACCATCAGCCTCGTACACCCTCCTGATTACCTCACATGGCCAGAAAGAAAGTGTGTTCTTGGATACTTCTTTCTTGGTCACCCCGGTGCTAATGAAGAGGCGTCGACACTCAGGCCTGAGGTGCCGAGTTCTCTTCAGATAGCGTTATAGCACCCTCACAGGACAAAGCAGCATCTCATCCGTATCATTGTCGGTGAAATCCTTCAGGGAGGGGATTGTGAAAGACTTGAACCTGTCGTCAGGGATCGACGGATTCTGAGTCTTGGCTACGAAGTTCGGGACGAAATCGAGCGTCACAGATCCCCATTCCCTGGAATGTCTAACGTCGAAGGAAAGACCATGAAGTTCCCCTACTCTCTTCACCGATGCCAGGGCCAGCAAGAAGAGGGTCTTGAGGGTCAGATCCCTGTCTGACGACTCTCGGAGTGGCTCGAAGGGTCTTCGAGTCAAACTCCTAAGGTCCTAAGGACGAGAGTCACATCCCACTCAGGGGGCCTGAGTTCCCTGGGTGGGCAAGACCTTTCAAAGCTCCTCATAAGCAAGGAGATCTCGAACGAGTCCGAGATATCCAATCCCCTCAGTTTCAGGACTAGTGCCAGGGCGGCTCTATATCCTTTGACTGTGGGGACCGAGAGGAGCTTTTCTCGGCGAAGAAAAACGAGAAAATCCGCTACCTGCTGAAGAGTGGCTCTGAGAGGAAATAGACCCTGTCTACGACACCAACCACAGAAGACGGCCCACTTTCCCTGGTACACAGCTGCAGAGGACTGTCTGACGTGTCCAGCCATCTCTGTTGCTGCTTTGCAAGAAAAGCCTCTCGCTCGCAGGAGATGGTGGATAACAGCCAGCCGTGAAGATGTAGAGACTGGACTGCCCAGTGGTACCGTTCTATGTGTGGCTGGACGAGGAGGTTGTGCCAAGGGGGAATCTCTCTCAGTGCTTCCGCAAGCAAAGCCAGCAGGTCCGGATACCAAACGGGCTGGGGCCATTTGGGAGCCACCAGGATCATCCTGAGATTCGGGGTGACCAGCACTCGGCTGATCACCTTGCGAATCAGGCTGAACGGGGGTAAAGGCGTAGGCGAAGAGGTTGTCCCACGGGTGTTGGAGAGCGCCCTCTGCAGCTGCCCATGGGTCCGGCACGGCTGAAAAGAAAACCTAAAGTTTTCTGTTGTGCCGGGTGGCGAACAGATCCACTACTGGACGCCCCCATAGGTTGAAGAGCCTTTCCGCCGCGTCCTGGTGTAAGGACCATTTGGACCCTATCACCTGATCCCGACGGCTGAGCTTGTCTGCTACTACATTCCTCTTGCCTGGAATGTAGCGGGCTGACAGCTCTACCGAGTGAGCCACAGCCCACTCGTGCACCTGCAGCGTCAACTGGTGCAACGGGAGGGACACTAGGCCCCCCTGTTTGTTGTCGTATGCCACTACTGTGGTGTTGTCGCACATCAACACCACCGAGTGTCCATCAAGCGGTCCTGGAACTCTTGGAGAGCGAGGAACGCTGCCTTGAGTTCCAGGATGTTGATGTGAAGGTGCTTGTCGTGATGGTCCCACACTCCTGCAGTCAGCAACTCCTCTAGGTGTGCGCCCCATCCCTCGGTGGATGAGTCTGAGAACAGCAGCATTTCCGGGGAGGAGTGCGGAGAGGCACTCCTCTTAAGAGGTTCCCGTCGTCCAGCCACCAGGCTAGGTCCTGCCTCACTTCCTCCGTGAGGGACACGGGGAAGCACGGAGCATCCTCTGCCTGTGACCAACTCTCCTTTAGTCTCCACTGAAGAGACCGCAGGTGAAGACGCCCGTGAGGAACTAACTTCTCAAGTGACGACAGGTGGCCAATCACGACTTGCCATTGCTGAGCTGACTGTTCCTGCTGAGACAGGAACCGGTTGGCTGCCTCCCTGAATCTGCTGATCCGCAAGTCTGCGGGGAAGACTCGCCCTGCTACCGTGTCGATCAGCATACCCAGGTACTTCATCCTCTGCTTGGGTTCGAGATCGGACTTTTCGAAGTTCACCACGATCCCAAGATCACGGCAGAATTCTAGAAGTAGATCCCTGTCCCGTAGCAACTGCGAGCGGGAGCTCGCCAGGACTAACCAGTCGTCGAGATACCTCAGAAGACATATCCCGGACGAGTGGGCCTAAGCAGACACCAGAGTGAACACTCGCGTGAACACCTGTGGGGCGGTTGAGAGACCGAAGCAAAGTGCCCTGAATTGGTACACCGTCCCGTCGAGGATGAAGCGGAGGTACTTCCTGGAGGATTGATGGACGGGTATCTGGAAATACACGTCCTTCAAATCCACTGAAAGCATGAAATCGTTCTCCCTGATGGAGTCGAGCACGGAACGTGCCGTCTCCATCGTGAACCGAGACTGGCGAATGAATCGGTTCAGGGGAGAGAGATCTATCACCGGGCGCCAGGCCCCCGTAGACTAGGCGGCTGTAGAAGCCCAGTGACTGATCCCTGATGATCTCTACAGCTCCTTTGCTCAGCATGGTCTTGGTTTCCTGTCGAAGGGCTACGTTCTTTGATGTTCCTGGAGTGTAGGTCTGAAGGTGGACCGGGTTGGAGGTGAGGGGTGGCCGAGATTCAAAGGGTAGCAGATATCCCTCCCGAAGGATGTCTACTATCCAGGTCTCGGCACCGTAGCGCTGCCATGTTGCCCAATGGCTCGCCAGGCACCTCCCCACTTCCAGCAACAGGTGAGGGGGAACGCCGTCCCTAGCATTTCCCGCTTCTCTTCGACTCCTTCCCTGCCCCTCCTCGGTGATAGGAGGGCTGGGAGGGGGGCTGATGACGACCTTCCCTGGCAGAAGTCGAAGGCAGAGTCTTTCCCCAGGGCTTAGACGGGGCAACCGTCTTAGCAGCCGTGGAAGCACTAGCCAAACTCTTAGGCTTGGCCACAGTTGATCGAGGCTGCCCAGAAGCCTTCGAAACTGCCTGGTGTACTAGGCGGTCACTGTCATCAGTGCGCCGCCTTTCCACCACAGCGTCCACCATTTCTCCTGAGAAGAGAGAGGAGAAACTCTGCACAGGTCCGTTGCGAAGTCCCAATGCCGCTTCACGCCCGGCCGCCATGGACACCCGGGTAAGGACTGCGTCCCTACACCTAAGTATCAGGATGGCCCACAGGTTTGCCATCTGATGGGCAAGGTATGAGATGGCCCTACCTCCAGACTGGCAAAGTCTCCTAAAAGCAGAATCCCCTTCAGGAGAAATATCCCCGAAGGAAGCTTTTGGACACTCTGAGGGACCACAGGTCCAGCCAGGAGACTGCCTGGAAAGCTGCCATGGTGGTGGATTCCAGGGCTAGTGCCTCCTGCTGCGAGAACCAGAGGTTCTCCGACAGGAGCTGCTGCAGAGACACTCCCGGAGTTAGCCTGGCTAGCTCCAGGTTAATCTGTTTGGGCAGCATTGGGTCCTCGGATGGCACGTAGAAACTTCTCTGTCGCAGTAGAGGAGGAAGAAGTAGCTTGGACGACCTGCCATACTTGAGCGGACCCTCTTGTCCGGAGACGAGCGAGTCCACCTGGTCCAGCACTGAGTCGGCCAGCTGCAATCGCGGCAGACCCACTGTAGGTCTGGGTTCCCTCTTGGGTCCCCAGAACGACTCGAGCCGGGACGTGGGCTCAGAAGGTGGGAGCAGCGATCCTTCCCCGAGGTCGTTGTGCTGACGAATCAGCACAATGACCTCTGCAGTTCCTCTGGATCTCCGGAGTGACTGCAACTTGAGGAGTAGGGCCGTCAAGCCCCTCCAACAAGAGCAACTCCCGAGACCCTCTTCCTTCAGCAGGAGGAACAGCGACAGACCCCTCCCGGTCTCCTCCTGCCACTTGCGCATAGACCCTAGTCGATCCTAAGACCGCGCCTGGTACGTATGGCGTCGTGGTGGGATCGTAAGAGGCGCGCCCCTCACGATCACTCCTTCTTGCCTCACCCCTCCCGGTGAAGCCCAAGGAAGTAGAAGGCACAGGAGAGGAAGACCTGACGCTCACCCCTCGCTCACTGGCAGAACCGGTGTGCTTGGTGGGCTGCAGGCGATCAAGTTGCAGGCCTGGTCGCGCCGCTCCCCTGGGGCGAGCGGCTAGACCGAAGACAGCGGCCCCATTCCCGTGCGTCAGAGGAGCTGCTGCTGGTCCCCCTACCAATCCGGTCCCGGTGGAAGCAGTGGTCAGGGGACCTGCAGAGACCACTGTCACGGTGGGAGCGGTGAGTATCCTCGCGGCGCGTCAAAAAGCTGGGACCAGCCGAGGCTGGTTCCTGCGATTGAGGGGACCTCTTACCAGCCTCAACCCGTGGCCGGTCTGGGACTGTCACGTCAACCCTGGTATCCAGCCGGTCGATGCGAGAGCGGCTGCTGGCCTGGCGAGAGTCACCTGAGCGGCTCTCGCCAGCCTTCCACTCCGTACCTCGGTCCTGGAGCCGAGCAGATTCGGGGGTCTGGACCTTGGCTGCACGGCTGCCCGGAGGCGACTGTACACTCTGTACCTCTCGCGAACGAGAGGCCGAGCCGGAACCTGGTGTAGTGGCAGCGCCCCTAGCACCAGGCGAGGAAGTACCGGTGTTAGCCGGTACCCCTCTGGTCCCCGTCTTCTTCTTCCTTGCGGAAGGAGAGACAGGCCCTGCTCCTGAAGGAGCAGGAGGACCAGCGGAAGGACCCCCCGTCCCACCGGAGTGGGACGGGCCCTTAGAAGTTCCCGAAGGAGCCTTCTTAGGGGCGAGGAGGCAGCCTTCTTCTTCCTCAGCTTGGAAGCCTTGGAAGTCGAAGGGGCAGAGGCGGCGGCAGGAGACGAAGAAGACGACGAGGACGACGACGACACCTTCCTCTTCTTCTTCGTCAGCTCTCTCAGGACAGCCGTCAAGTCCTCCATCCAGGGCAGAGCCGGGGCTGCTGTTGCCGAAGCAACAGGGTCCGACTGCACCTGTCCGGAAGGACCAGCGGCTGGGGCAGCAACACCACAGGCTGGGACGACGTCGGCAGGTGCGGGAACAGCAGGAACAGCAGGAGCGGCAGGTACGACAGGTACAGCAGGACGGTCAGGTACTCCAGGAGACGGGGCAGCGGCCAGCGACATCCTGGATACTGGCGGCAGGTCCAGGGGCGAGCTATTGGGGCAGCGGAAGTCAGGGGCTGGCAGCG
This sequence comes from Macrobrachium nipponense, assembly GCF_015104395.2. NCBI lineage: Eukaryota > Metazoa > Arthropoda > Malacostraca > Decapoda > Palaemonidae > Macrobrachium > Macrobrachium nipponense. The sequence continues at coordinate 66,579,347 of NC_087213.1, read as the reverse complement.
AGAAGAACCCAGGAGGAGGAGGCACACCCCTCCTTGGCATGGCAGCGATCGGGCCCTGCACGGCGGCCATTGGCGTTACCGACATCACTTGCGGGGTGTAAACCAAGTGAGGAGGGGCGGCGTACCCCGGGGTAGAAAGGGTAGTAGTAGTGGTGGTTACCACTCCGTGAGTAACCGGTACGGCCCCCGCCAGATGCTGGAGCAGCCCCTGGACACTCAGCACGCCCTACAGTCCCAGCGACACCCACACCTGTCCAAGGTCATCCCCCGCAGCAGAAGCACCTGAGGGAGCAACAGTCGAGTGATTAGGAGGGGTTCCCCCTCGCGCAGGGGGGGCAAACCCCACCCCGAGCGAACGGAAGACCCCGAATACAATTGTACATTAGGGTACCAAGCGCCCTCCTCTACGCTCGACAGATCGGCCGAAGAGAAGGACCTCGAAACCCATCCCCCCCCGAAGGGAAGGTGCCATATACGCGGGAGCTGAGCCGGGGGCGGGAAAGAAGACAAGGTGTCCGTAACCAGAGGAGTCGCTGGAGAGCTTTCCGACGACTTCTTGGCAGGCCTAAGTTTCTTCCTACCCTCGTACAGCACCCACTGCACCTCCGAAAAATTCATACACACATTGCACGGCTCGGCCCGAGAGCATTCATGCCTCCGCACCGAGCGCAAAGGATATGTGGATCAATGTCCGGGAATGAGCGGAATACCCCACACTTGTGGCACTCCACACCGGGGCACACTCTACGGATGATGGGGGGACGCGGGGATTGCTCCATTGACCCGTGATCCATTATTAATATATGCACAACAGAAAAAATGAAAAATACACAGTATGTACTTACAAACAAAGTTGGCGAACACGTCCTCACCCAACATGGCCGAAAGCAAAAGTGATTCTTCACCTCCCAGTCGCACTGCGCGCGCACTGTCGGACAAGCAGTTAACTACCAAACTCCCTTATTCAAAGCTTACGACCGTTCCAGCTGCCGCTAGTTACCTTCCTATTGTTAAAGGACCGAAAGGTTTGTATTACGTACCGGAACAAATAACAATATGATATACAATATAATAATGAGGTATCATGGAAGAGTTGCAAGAGAAACATAAGGTGTCAGGAGAATACCCAGCATGGATCTAGCCTAACCCTCCGAGATCACTATGGATCCGGTCAGGTAGGCCAGATAAACCTCCCAGGACATCATGGCGTGGACGGTAACACTCAACCAAACCCTCCAAAATCGAAATTTTGACCTGGTCAGGTAGGGAGGGTAGGTCCAACAATATGACAAGAGAGACTCTCTATCCTTGATGCCCTCCCCGCAAGCACCGTAGTGCCGACGAGGGGAGAGGCCTAAGGGGTAAAGGTGTAGGGGGCACCTGGCCTACCTTCCAAACCTAGTTTAGGCCTGGTCGGGTAAGCCAGGGGAGGAAAGCCTCTCAGTGATATGAAAATCATAAATGTGCATAAACAATATACAGGCAGTCCCCGGGTTACGACGGTCTCGGCTTACGACGTTCCGAGGTTACGCCGCTTTTCAATTATACTCATCAGAAATTATTTCCAGGGTTACGACGCATGTTCCACGGTTACGATGCATGTTCCAGAGTTACGACGCCTACAAACGCTGAGCTGGCAGATGAAATATGACACCAAAAATCCAAAATAATCAATATTTAAAGGTTTTTTTGATGAAAAATGCAATAAGAATGCAGTTTACATAGTTTTGAATGCACCTAAAGCATTAAAAGTAAGGTTTTCTTAGGATTTTTGACAAAGTTCCGGCTTACGACGATTTTCGGCTTATGAAGCGTCTCAAGAACAGAAACCCCATCGTAACCCGGGGACTGCCTGTAATATACAATAAACAATATAATATATAATACAATAATGAGGTATCATGGAAGAGTTGCAAGAGGAACATAAGGTGTAAGGAAAATACCCAGCATGGATCTAACCTAACTCTCCGAGATCACTATGGATCCGGTCAGGTAGGCCAGATAAACCTCCAAGGACGTCATGGTGTGGACGGTGTGCACTCAACCAAACCCTCCAAAATCAAAATTTTCGATCTGGTCAGGTAGGGAGGATAGGTCCAACAGTAACAAGAGAGATACTCTCTATCCTTGATATCCTCCCTGTTAGCACCATAGCGCGGACGGGGGGAGAGGTAAGGCTATAGGGGTAGGGGCCCCTAGCCTACCTTCCAAACCCTAATCTAGGCCTGGTTGGGTAAGTTAGGGAAGGAAAGCAACTCATCCAACCTCTTCAGTGATATGAAAATCATAAACGTGCATAAAACAAAAACCTATCTGGTTCGCATTAAAACAATAACGCATGCATGTCTCGTATCGGCAGAGAGAGAGAGAGGACTTCCCCCTCTACAATGATAAATACGATAGGCTAGCTAGTAGCCCTACAAGGCACATATATAACACATTGATAAAAAATGTGCATAGAGGGGCACAAACATGCTCTTGAGGAGCTGGAAAGAAGCCAAAGCTAGAATATGAATTAATCAAATTTTTAGAACCCCAGAGGACAACATGAGCGTGTTAGGCCTACTTTAAAATACGAACCAGATCCGAACTCAGTCGGCTGTGAATAAGCACGTGATAAAAAACGGTAACAATAACCATAATGAAATATAAAATTAACAAAAATAAAAATAAAAATAAAGGAAATAACCAGTAATAATAACGCACACGTCTGATATGCACCCAAATGGCGGATGAACTAGCGGCACCCCAGTACATTTTTTAAGGGACCGAAGGCTAAAATTGGAATGCATCGTAACCACACGAATTACGAAAACACAATTTGGAATACTCAAGTTGGATTGAAGAAGCAGTTCCATGGAAGAGACAGCTTCGGCAAAATAAAGCACCAAGGGTGCAACTGAAGACGCGTGCGAACATACAAAGGCTAATTACAGGAATGAAGATGGCGGGCGGGTAGTAGTAGTAGTAGCAAGTGCGAGCAGCAGGTAAGGGGAGTAACCTTTGTAATGGCTCTCGCCATGGGAGGGACTTTGAAAGGAATCCTGTAATTGGCAAGAAGACCTGTTGGTAGTGGCTTCCACTCGCCCTAATACTATACCGACGCCCTTGGGGTGATCGAGCTGAGGGTAGTAACTTCAGCATACCATGCTAGCTTTTTCTCTGGTATATTTAGGATCTATTTATACTTAGAAAAGTGAGCTACAGGAACTTTTCACCGGGCGACACAGGTCTTCCCCCAGAAATAGATATTTCCTTGTCAAAATCTCTTTCCTCATGTTATTTTTACCTCCTCTAACTCCACTATCATTCTTCCCTCTTCCTCAAACTCAACTGTCATTCTTCCCTATTCCTCAAACTCGTCACAATTAAGGGGGCCGGCCAGCTAATGCCATTTTTTAAGGACAGGACTTTGATATTCATACAACTTAATAAGGTGACTTGGGACATCTCCAAACCGCATATAACTTTCGCCTCTGACCTTTGGTTTTGTGACGCCAGGGCGATTTATCCCGAAAATAACCATTTTTCAAATTCTATCTCCTCCCTTGATATTTAATATTAAGACCTGGGATTACTAACATATATAGACCTGATATAGACCTCCAATCAAATGAGTTTTTTTTTTCCAAAAGTAATTTTTTTGCTAAATATGAATTTTTCATTATGGTAAAAAAATAAACCTTATAAATCAGGAAAAAATTTATAAAAAAAAAAGATGAAACAAAAATTGGAAAAGGAGGCTTGATTTGATTGTTCTATAATGTCTTTCTGAGTTATAAATCAAATTCCACTGTTATAGCTTTAAAACTAAGTAAGAAGATAGATTTTGAAGGTCAATAAGTATAGTTTTGAGATACGACCGTTCAAAGGATTCCTTCGTATTTTTATAAGGACAATGTTAATAAATAATTATTATTATGAATGTATATTTCTTTTTTGTGTACAGTGGACCCCCCCCCGTATTCGCGTTCTCCGGATTCGCGGACTCACACATTCGCGGATTTCTCTCGGGAACGTTTCCCTGCATTATTCGTGGAAAATTCGCGCATTCGCGGTATTTTTCTATGAAAAATATCCCCAAATTCCTGGTTTTTGTTATTGATTTCATCATAAAATGCACTTTTTGTGATAAAACTATTTAAAAAACCAAGTATGAAAATTTTTAGTGGTTTTTCTTAAGTTTTAACTAACAAAATAGGCTGTTTTTAGCGTTTTATAGGGGTTCCAAACATTCGCGGATTCTAACTATTCGCGGGGGGTCTGGTACGCATCCCCCGCGAATACGGGAGGACCACTGTATTAATAAACCAAAACTCTTATTTATCATAATCTAATCATAAATGATGATCCCTTTGCTCATATATCGTAGCCTGGGGCACTGCGTCAGGCAAGACGGGGCACTCCTTCCTATGCAACTCTCTCTCTCTCTCTCTCTCTCTCTCCTTCACTAACTCAAGTTATTACTGTGAATTTTCTTCTTCAGTATGTTAGCGAGATGTTTTCCTTGTACAGGCAGTCCCCGGGTTACGATGGGGATTCTGTTCTTGAGACGCGTTGTAACCCGAAAATCATCGTAAGCTGGAACATCATAAAAAATCCTAAGAAAACCTTACTTTTAAAGCTTTGGGTGCATTCAAAACTATGTAAACTACATTCTTAATGCATTTTTCATGAAAAAAATTCTTCAAATATTGATTATTTTGCATTTTTGGTGTCATATTTCTTGTGCCAGATCAGTGTTGTAACCCTGGAAATAATTTCTGATGAATATAATTGAAAAGCGCCTTAACCTTGGAACGTCGTAAGCCGAACCCGTCGTAACCCGGGGACTGCCTGTATTTTCCTCTTTGGCATGATGAAATTCTTGCCGAAAAAAAGATAAACAAACTTAAATGCAAGAGAATGTCAGAGGTGAAACTCGGTGTACTCTCTTCTTACAAAGACAATGTTCATAAATCATGATTATTATGAATTTCATATTTGATTTTGGGTACGTATTAATAAATCAAAACTGTTATTTATCATAAATGAAAATCCCTTTACTCAAAGATTGTAGCCTGGGACACAGTGTGACGTGTGCGTCAGGCAAGAAGGGGACGTTACCTACTACGCAACCCTCCCTCTCTCTCTTCACTAACTGCGCTAATATCGCGTATATTATGATATTCTTTAATCATAATAAAGCAAATTTTCTTCCTCTGTATGTTAGCGAGATGTTTTGCTTGTCTTTTCCTCATTGGCATGATGAAATTCTTGCCAAAACAAAGATATACATACGTAAAAGCAAGCGAATGTCAGAGGTGAAACTCGAACGTGTACGTAGACTACTTGAGGTTTGTGCTCGCACTAATCGTGGTTGAACTTGGTCCCCTTCTACGACTCATGGAATCTCTACAGATGCCATTGCTCAATATTTCTTTGACAATAATTATCAAAATTTACGATAACAGAAGAAATATTGCATTTTCTTATTAGGATCAATGTTTTTGGCTTATCGAGTTATGTTTACTAATTATCCTGTAACTACAAAAGTATGAGAAATTTTGACGAAATATTTCGTATAGGTATTCTCAATTGCCATATTAAGTTCCATGAATTTTTCATGACTTTGCATTTTTTGCCCTATACCCCCATATACAGTGATCCCCCCATATTCGCGGGGGATGTGTACCAGACCCCCCCGCGAATAGTTAAAATCCGCGAATGTTTGGAACCCCCTCTAAAAATGCTCATAAACCCCTATCCTAAACATGCAAATACCAAAGTATCCCTTAAAGACCATCCTTCATCAAATATACATAAAATATCCTATTATGGTTCATATTAATCTTTGAAATATTATTAATACTATTTTAAAGTAAATCTTACATTTTATGTTTATACATAAATACATACTATGTACGTACTGAATGACTTAGTTACGTATGTGAAAATAATTCAGTCCCCCCATAAGTATTCAGTCATGCACGTTTTCTTTCATACTGTTACTATTTGAGACATCCATTTTCTTTTTACAATGGAACAATGGAAATGTGAAGTCACAAATACCAAATGTCTATTTAAAGTATTATCCTACATCAAATATACCATTGAATTGGTATTATTAATATCATTTTAAAGTAATCTTAAACATTTTACCATTAGAAATTTATAAACAGCCAATAGCAGAGAGAGAGAGAGAGGAGGAGACAGGAGAGAGAAGGAGACGGGGAGGAGAGAGAGGAGAGATGATGAGGAGAGAGGAGAGGAGGAGGAGGGAGAGAGAGAGATGAAGAGAGGAGGAGAGAGAGAGAGATGAGAGAGAGAGAGAGGAGAGAGAGAGAGTTCGAGAGGAAGGATGAGAGAGCGAGAGGGGGGAAGAGAAAGAAGGAAGAGGATGGAAGAAGGTGGCGAGGGGGACGGGAGAAGAGAGGGCGAGGGAGGGGCTGACGGGGGGAGGGAAGGAGTAGGAGGGGAGGCGACGATGGGAAGCGAAGCGACGACCGTAGAGTGGAGTGAGGGACTGAAGGAGGTGGGGGGACGGGAAGAGGGGAGAGGAGTCAAAAAGGAGGAAAAAGAGATGGGAGGAGAAAAGAGAAAAGAGAAGAATAGGAGGAGAGAGCAGAGAGAGGAGAGATAGAGAGAGAGAGAGAAGGAAGCACACAGAGAGTTGTCCTTATTTAAAAGAGTGAAGTGGATAGATTATTGTACTTCTTTAAAATACTATCACATATGAATTTTGAATATATGTAGTTTATATTACTATTACTTAAATTATTATGCAAAAATATTAATAAACATACACATGTACCATAGAAATTCTCTCATCTCAGTAAAAGAGAGAGAGAGAGAGAGAGAGAGAGAGAGTTTACATTATTGTAAGATATGGCAGCAGAGTTGTTGGACCCCAGCCAACTCGGCTTGCTACTGGAATTCTGAGAGAGAGATGCTGGGTAATGAGCATTTTCTTTCATTCTTCTTACGTAATTCTTTTTATTTATAAACTAAAATCTTGCTAATTCACTTTAGTATTTTCTTTAATAAATTTATATTCATACATCGCTTTGAGAGAGAGAGAGAGGAGAGAGAGAGAGAGAGAGAGAGAGATTATCGTAGTATTTGTAAAATACTTTCACATATGATTTTTGTAATTACAGTATTAAGTTATTATTATTTGAAAATATTAATAAACATATTACGCCATTCATTATTGGTATCATAAAAATCTCTCATCTCAGTAAGAGAGAGAGAGAGAAGAGAGAGAGAGAGAGCAGAGAGATGAGAGAGAGAGACGAGAGACAATGGAGAAGGAGAGAGAGAGGAGGAAGAGAGAGAGCGAGAGAGAGAGAGTGAGGAAGAGAAAGAAGGAGAGCGAGAGAGAGAGAGAGAGTGCCCAGGGGGGGGGGGGGGGGGGGGGGGGGGGGCGTGAGTGGAATTTCATGCCCACGTGGGAAATGCCCCAAATCGCTCCTTCCCCCTCCGGTCACTTAACTTGATACGTATATCTGAGTTTTAGTACCTTGAGTTAGAGAAAGAATCTGACTGGGATTTCCTTCGTTCTTCCATAATTTTTTAAATTTATAAGCTAAAATCTTACTATTTCACTATGGTATTTTCTTTAATGAATTGATATTATTGCTGTATAAATTAATATTAATATTTGAAAATAACAAATCATTTTATTTATCATACAAAAAAAAAAAAAAAAACCCATTTTTACCATTCCTTTTTTTTGTTAGCAGAGAGAGAGAGAGAGAGAGAGAGAATTATTATTTTTATTATGTGATATCATTTAAACTTATTAAACTTACTAATACAGTATTAATCAAAATTAATATTTGAAAATTAGTAAATCATTTTTGTATCATAAAAATGTATTTAGTCATGAAAATAAACATCAAAATACACAAATTAGTGATTATTTTCGTCGGAAAATTCCGCGAATGGGCGAGTCCGTCCGCGAATAATTTCTAGATAGATTCCAAAGAAAAATCCGCGAATGTGTGAGTCCGCGAATCCGGAGAACGCGAATACGGGGGGAACACTGTATATGGGTTCTGGCCGGCCCCCTTAAATTTACTAGCTGACCAATCCAGCGTTACCGGGGAAAAACTCTGAAAAACTCAAAGAAGCTTCCCTGCACCACCTTGTACTGACTATCCCTTTTATCCAGAAATTACTGTACTAACCCTGCCCAGGGTAACTCTGAATGGCAACCAATAAATTCTCTCTCTCTCTCTCTCTCTCTCTCTCTCTCTCTCTCTCTCTCTCTCTCTCCAACCTTCTCTGTTTCTTACGCTCTTTCTTCTCCCAAACACCCCCTCTGCTCTCCCTCCCTCACCTCCTCTCCCTCTCACTCTCTCTCTGTCACACCCTGCCCAACCCTGACCCCCTTTGGTGCCATTGATGTCTTCCCCCACAGTGTTTGATAGCAAGTCATATTTAGTAAGTACAGTGGTTCCCCCATGTTTGCGGGGGATGCGTACCAGAACCCCCCATGAATAGTTGGAACCCCTATAAAAATGCTTAAAACCTCCTATTTTGTTAGTTAAAACTCAAGAAAAACCCACTTAAAATTTTTATACCTTTTTTTTAAAGTTTTATCTCAAAAAGTGCATTTTATGATGAAATTGATAAAAAAAAAAAAAAAAAAAAAATTGTGGATATTTCTCATAGAAAAATACTGCGAATAGGCGAATTTTCTGCAAATAATGCGGGAAATGTTCCCGAGAGAAATCCGCGAAAGTGTGAGTCCGCAAATCCGGAGAACGCGAATACGGAGGGTCCACTGTATAGCGAAAATCGAAAGTCATATTATTTACTATGTATACTGAATATTAGGTAGGATAAATTCGTAACGTTAAGTCTACAGGCGGAACCAGCTCCATTTTGGGGAAGGTGCCCCACCCCCTTTGGTGCCTTTTGTTGCTTGAAACTCCATTATAAACCATCATAGGGGTCCCCAATATAACCCTGCCAAGTTTCATGCCCAGCGGACCAGTCATTTAGCCTTGATTGAATGACAGACAGACAGACAAACATAACGCCCATAATAGTAAGATAAGTCTCATTCTCAAACATGCCATCTTTGCTAAGACTTTCTATTTAAATTTTGCCTCAAACATAGTTTGTAATGTACAGTGTCTGCATTTTATATCAAAGAATCACACAAATTTCTGATTACAATTCCACAAGGCACTTCACCCTTACCAGCTACACCACCTTCCCTTATCATCTACCTTCATACTCAAATCATTGTTAGTTTATAATAAACCCATTACTTATATTGGTGGCACATGGAAGTTATGATTTCCTCAGACAAGCCATTTCTAAAGTCTTCAAAGATCAAAGAGGCATTAGAGCTAAAATGACAAATTTTTTTAATCAATTTGTATTTTTCATAGCTAACAAACCTGAGGTCTTAGCGTTTGGATAAATCTTCTAGTGAAAGCTGGAAACCAGTTAACCCTCTTACGCCGGAGCGGTAAATAAAAAATTGTCTCCCGTGTGCCGGAGGGGTTTCGGAGTGAGCGCGGAAGCAGAAAAAATATTTTTTTCAAAAAATCACAGCGCGCTTAGTTTTCAAGATTAAGAGTTCATTTTTGGCTCCTTTTTTTGTCATTGCCTGAAGTTTAGTATGCAACCATCAGAAATGAAAAAAATTATCATTATCATATATAAATAATGCGATATATGATAGCGCAAAAACGAAATTTCATAGATAATTGTATTCACATCGCACTGTGCGCAAAACGGTTAAAGGTAACAAGTTACTTTTTTTTCGTTGTAATATACACTAAATTGCGATCATTTTGGTATATAACACATTGTAAAACGATAAAAGCAACACAGAGAAAATATTATCACAAAATAATGCATGAATTCGTAACGCGCGGACGTAAACAAATATTTTTTTCAAAAATTCACTATAAATCTAAATATTGTCCTAGAGACTTCCAACTTCTTTCAAAATGAAGACAAATGATTGAATATTACTATACTGTAAGAGTATTAGCTTACAATTGCAGTTTTCGACCATATCTAATGAGTTAAAAGTTGACCGAATGTGGAATTTTTTATATATATATATTTTTTATATGCAATTATTTCGGAAATAAGAAAAGCTACAACCTTCAAATATTTTTCGTTTTATTGTACATGAAATTGCGCACATTTTCATATATAAAACTCTATGAAATGCCTAATATGAAATGGAGCAAATATTCCGAGAATGGGAAGTACGCATTTCGGAGAATTGTGGCGGAGAATCCGCGCGGAGGGAAGGAAAGATTTTTTTAAAAATTCACCATAAATCTAAATATTTTGCTAGAGACTTCGAATTTGTTTCAAGATGAAGATAAATTACTGAATATTACTAGACTGTAAGAGTTTTAGCTTACAATTGCGTTTTTCGACCATTTCGGTAGAGTCAAAGTTGACCGAACGTGGTTTTTTTCTATTTATCGTGATTTATATGCAAATATTTCAAAAATGAGAACAGCTACAACCTTCAATTATTTTTTGTTATATTCTACATGAAATTGCGCACATTTTCATATATAAAACTTTATGTAACCGCTAATTTAAAATGGTGCAAACATTACCACAATCGCACGTATGATTTTTTCGGAACAGTTACCACGCGGACATAAAGAAAATTATTTTTTTCATAAATTCACCATAAATCGAAATATTGTGCTAGAGACTTCCAATTTGTTGCAAAATGAAGGTAAATGCTTGAATATTACTAGAATATAAGCGTTTTAGCTTACAATTGCGGTTTTTGACCATTTTGGTAGAGTCAAAATTGACCGAAGGTTGAAATTTTGGCAATTTTCGTTATTTATATGAAAATATCTCAAAACTGATAAAAGCTACAACCATGGGTTATTTTTTGTTGTATTGTGCATGAAATTGCGCACATTTCCATATATAAAACTTTATATAACTGTTAATTTTAAAATGGTGCAAACATTACCACAATCGCATGTATGATTTATTTCGGAAGAGTTACCGCGCGGACGTAAAGAAAAAGTTTTTTCATAAATTCACCATTAATCGAAATATTGTGCTAGAGACTTCCAATTAGTTGCAAAATTAAGGTAAATGATTGAATATTACTAGAATATAAGCGTTTTAGCTTGCAATTGCGTTTTTCGACCATTTCGGTAGAGTCAAAGTTGACCAAAGGTTGAAATTTTGGCAATTATCGTTATTTATATGAAAATATCTCAAAACTGATAAAAGCTACAATCATGAGTATTTTATTGTTGTATTCTACATAAAAATTTGCACATTTTCATATATAATACTTCATGTAACGGCTAATTTACAATGGTACAAAAATTATGTCAAAGTGACGAAATAATTTCCGAGATGTGTCACAGATACTTTTTAGTGCGGCAAGAAAGAAATTCGCGCTTGCGCGCCTGCGTAACGATTGTAAACAAAACAACACCTTGATCCGTGAACTCCCAGCATCCCCCAAGGCGCGTGATTCAAAAGTTTTAGGCTGGTAGGCCTATAAGTATTTTTCCACGAATTTTAAAAAAAACTTTTGTAAGTCGACGTAAAATACGTCCAGTCGGCACAAGGGAGACAAAAAATGTAGACGTAAAATATGTCCAGTCGGCGTAAGAGGCTTAAAAACAATCAAAGATTGTAAAGCAAGGAATCTGTGGCACCTGGCAACTCATGCATATACGAGGTGGATGTTGGTCACTGACCAGGTTTGGAACCTCATGACGCACCGGTCTTTCTTTAACCACCTTGGAGAAATGGTGTTCGCTTTGCTCTCCTTCCCCAAGTCGGTTTTTTCATCGAAGCCTGTACTTTGTTTTGTAGGTACATGCACACCTTTACCATAGGCTGTAAAAAGTCATTGAACTTAACAAAAGTATTTAACTGGTGATTATGAGGAGTGAGAAAGGGGTTACCCATCACTCATCTGCCATCACCAAGCACTTTTCCTTTGACCTCTGGGACAAAGCAACATGACTGGGGTGGGTAATTTGAATGATTAAAGGCCCTGGTTTGTATACCTATGAAACCTACAAATCATTACAAAATCTGTCATTTGTTCCAATGGAAATACAAACCATTGCCTTTCATATTGAGCATTTCATACCAAGCACTTCATTAAGTGGAAGGTTGTCTCTATCAATAGACTGGCCGTTGAACAGCCCACCATAAATGCCATTACCCCAGTTACAAAAGCCAGTAATGGGAAAGTCACTGTATATGGAAGGTACAGGGAACCAAGTAACATTCCTATAACGATAAACCAGTTGGCAGGCATTTACATCTGGTTGACACCAAGTGATGGGTTCAAAGTATAGCTCTACCACTGAGCCCCAAAACACCTATGTTAAACAGGAGAGCAGAGGGAGACATTTCTTATAGATGAAGCTCTAGCTAGACTGGAGGCTCTGATCCAGCAAGTACTTGGCTTTATTTGCTGCTCTGCTATGGGAGAAGGAAGGTTAAACAGAAAGACCAGTAGCTCTACATTCCTACACAAGTCTTACACTAAGCTTAGCACTCCGAGATATTTTTCCATCTAAATAGAGCTTGTTGAGTAGTCAAAATAGGTCCCAAGAAAATGCAGAATGAGGTGAAAGTTTAATGAAATTTCCAGACACCTGCCTTCATTATCTGGGAAACAACTGAAAGGCAAGGGATGGTCCTAAGTCCCTGACTTTGTGGGCTCTCATCAAGACTAAACAACTAGTATCCTCCCTAAAGGAATCATAAAACTGTTTGATCAACTCAAAGCCAGATCAAAAGTCTGTTTGATCAACTCATGATGCCAGAAAGAAAAAGGTGTTCTTGGATGTTTTGTGCTTGCCAGTATTAACGAAAACCTCCACCACCAGCCTAAAAAAAACAAGTACTTTGCAAATAGTACTTATGGCTAACACCAGGCATGAAAGCATTTCATCCAAGTCACTACCAACACTCTCGGAGAGAGAGGATGAAAAAAAATCACTTACCTCCCATCAGATATTGAGCTAAGTTTTCACCACAAACTCAGGGACATAAGAAAAAAAGAGACCCACACCTCTAAGAGAATCAGACTAGATGGGATAGCTCGTGTAATTCCCTGAAACACTTCATCAAGGTTTATGCTAACAAAGAGAGAGTCTTGAGTGTGAGATCCTGATATGAGAGGAACCAGGAAAAGAACGATATGGCACAGTTATTTGGGCGGGGCAATTTGAGCAGCTCTTTAGGCACCAGCTTTTTTGGGACCAGACTTTTGAGTGCAAGCCATCTGGGCAAGAGACAAAAATATTAAAAGTTAAAATTTTGGTCTGCACTGATTCATGACAAATTCAATTAACCCTTAAACGCCGAAGTGGTAAAAAAAAAATTGTCTCCCGTGTGCCGGAGGTGTTTCAGAGTGAGTGCGGAAGCGGAAAAAATATTTTTTTCAAAAAATCACAGCGTGCTTAGTTTTCCAGATTAAGAGTTCATTTTTGGCTCCTTGTTTTTGTAATTGGCTGAAGTTTAGTATGCAATCATCAAAAATGAAAAAAATTATCATTATCATATATAAATTATGCAATATATGATAGCACAAAAACGAAATTTCATATATAATTGTATTCAAATCGCGCTGTGCGCAAAACGGTTGAAGGTAACAAGTTACTTTTTTTTCGTTGCAATGTACACTAAATTGCAATCATTTTGGTATATAACACATTGTAAAATGATAAAAGCAACACAGAGAAAATATTATCACAAAATAATAAATGAATTCGTAACACGCGGACATAAACAAATATTTTTTTCAAAAATTCGCCATAAATCTAAATATTGTCCTAGAGACTTCCAATTTCTTTCAAAATGAAGACAAATGATTGAATATTACTATACTGTAAGAGTATTAGCTTACAAATGCAGTTTTTGACCATATCTGACGAGTTAAAGTTGACCAAATGTCGATTTTTTTATATATATATTTTTTATATGCAATTATTTCGGAAATTAGAAAAGCTACAACCTTCAAATATTTTTCGTTTTATTCTACATGAAATTGCGCACATTTTCATATATAAAACTCTATGAAATGCCTAATATGAAATGGAGCAAATATTCCGAGAATGGGAAGAACGCATTTCGGAGATTTGTGGCGGAGAATCCGCGCGCGGAGGGAAGGAATGTTTTTTTTTTTTTTAATTCACCATAAATCTAAATATTGTGCTAGAGACTTCGAATTTGTTTCAAGATGAAGATAAATGACTGAATATTACTAGACTGTAAGAGTTTTAGCTTACAATTGCGTTTTTCGACCATTTCGGTAGAGTCAAAGTTGACCGAACGTGGTTTGTTTTCTATTTATCGTGATTTATATGCAAATATTTCAAAAATGAGAACAGCTACAACCTTCAATTATTTATTGTTGTATTCTACATGAAATTGCACACATTTTCATATATAAAACTTTATGTAACCGCTAATTCAAAATGGTGCAAACATTACCACAATCGCACGTATGATTTTTTCGGAACAGTTACCACGCGGACGTAAAGAAAATGTTATTTTTTTCATAAATTCACCATAAATCGAAATATTGTGCTAGAGACTTCCAATTTGTTGCAAAATGAAGGTAAATGCTTGAATATTACTAGAATATAAGCGTTTTAGCTTACAATTGCGTTTTTTGACCATTTTGGTAGAGTCAAAATTGACCAAAGGTTGAAAATTTGTCACTTATCATTTTTTATATGAAAATATTTCAAAACTGATAAAAGCTACAACCATGGGTTGTTTTTAGTTGTATTGTGCATAAAATTGCGCACATTTCCAACAATAAAACTTTATGTAACGGCTAATTTTAAAATGGTGCAAACATTACCACAATCGCATATATGATTTTTTTCGGAAGAGTTACCGCGCGGACGTAAGGAAAAAGTTTTTTAATTAAATTCACCATAAATCAAAATATTGTGCTAGAGACTTTCAATTAGTTGCAAAATTAAGGTAAATGATTGAATATTACTAAAATATGTTATTGTTATAATACAATTAAGTTTGTTCATACTTACCTGGCAGATATATATATAGCTGTATTTTCTGAAGTCCGACAGAATTTCAAAACTCGCAGCACACGCAGTGGGCGGCCAGGTGGTAGTACCCATTCCCGCCGCTGGGAGGCGGATATCAGGAACCATTCCCATTTTCTATTCATATTTTCTCAGTGTCACTGTCTCCTGAGGGGAGGTGGGTGGGCACTTAATTATATATATCTGCCAGGTAAGTATGAACAAACTTAATTGTATTATAACAATAACATTTTGTTCATGAAACTTACCTGACAGATATATATATAGCTGAATCCCACCTTCGGATGGTGGGAAGAGACAGAATAGGATTTTAGGAAACTAAATTAAGTAGATGATATACATCTTGGTTCCTCACCTGTTAGCATAACTGACTTCGTGATTACTGTCACCTAAGCCTGCTTCTGCTTAATCAGAGTTGCCAGCGAGGTAGAGACCTGTAGTGCTGGTGCGCTCTGGATGCTCTGTCAACGGGGCGTGCCCACAACATGACTAGACCATCGAGCCATACATATGAGGGCTATGAAGCAACTGACCACCACCTGACCTACTAGACAAAACCCCCTGAAAACTAACCTAATGAATGGAAGATCTTCACAGAAAAACTCACCAACAACCAAAAACACAAAACATTTTAAAAACTAACCTAACTCTTAACTAAGGGATAGGAAAAGAGCTACCTCCAGCCCCCAAAACTGTGTCTGCAGAAACATATGGTCCAAGAGAACAACAGTCCTCGTATATCGTTCTCACATCTCTTAAATAGTGTGAGGCGAATACAGAATTGCTCCTCCAAAAGGTGGCATCAAGGATGTCCTTGATTGACATGTTCTTTTGGAAGGCAAGCGAGGTTGCGACCGCTCTGACCTCGTGAGCTTTCACTCGCAAGAGGCTCAAATCAGTCTTCTGGCAAGATGAATGAGCCTCTTTTATAACGTCTCTCAGAAAGAAAGCCAAAGCATTCTTGGATAATGGTAAATCGGGTCTCTTCACAGAGCACCACAGATTATATGAGGGACCTCGTACTTCCTTCGTCTTGCGAACGTAAAACTTGAGAGCCCTGACAGGGCACAGGACTTTCTCAGGTTCTTGGCCCACAAGGTTCGTCATACCCTTAATCTCGAAGCTCTTGGGCCAAGGGTTAGACGGGTTCTCGTTTTTTGCCAAGAACGTCGGACTCAAAGAGCAGACAGCGTTGTCACCTTTGAAGCCCACCTGTTTACTAATGGCTTGAATTTTGCTAACTCTCTTCGCCGTCGCCAGAGCAGTTAGGAAAAGAGCCTTCTTTGTCAAGTTCCGAAGAGACGCTGCATGGAGAGGCTCGAAAGGACTCGACATCAAAAGTCTTAGAACTAAGTCTAAGTTCCAGGAAGGAGGCCTCGCCTGAGGTATCTTAGTTGTCTCGAACGATCTCAAGATATCGTGAAGATCTCTGTTGTCAGTAAGGTCTAGGCCTCTGTGCCGAAAGACTGCTGACAGCATACTTTTATATCCCTTGATGGTAGGGACTGCCAACTTCTGCACATTCCTTAAGAATAGCAGGAAATCGGCTATTTGGCTCACAGAGGTAGTGGAAGAGGAAATTCCCTCCTTTCTACACCATGCCCTGAAGGAAGCCCACTTCGACTGGTAAACAGCTCTCGATGAAGCCCTCCTTGCGTTGGCGATCGCTTTTGCAGCTGTTTTAGAAAAACCTCTCGCTCTGGCCAACTTTTCAATAGTCTGAACGCAGTCAGACCCAGAGCGGAGAGGTTTTGGTGATATCTTTCGAAGTGGGGCTGTTTGAGTAGATCTCTCCTCCAGGGCAACGTCCTTGGGAAGTCTACAAGGAAGGACATTACCTCCGTGAACCATTCTCTTGCGGGCCACATCGGGGCGACCAGGGTCAACCTCGTCCCCTCTGACGCCGCGAACTTCCTCATGACTTCCCCCATGATCTTGAACGGCGGGAAGGCATACAGGTCTAAGTTCGTCCAATTCCAGAGCAGTGCATCTATAGCGATCGCTCCTGGATCCAACACAGGGGAGCAATAAAGAGGCAACCTCTTTGTCCTCGACGTCGCAAATAGGTCGACCAGAGGACGTCCCCACAGCTTCCATAGCTCCCGACAAACGTCTTGATGCAGAGTCCATTCTGTCGGCAGGAGTTGGTCCTGTCGACTGAGAAGGTCCGCTCTGACGTTCTGGACTCCCGCGATGAATCTCGTCAGGATCTTCACTCGCCTTGCACCTGCCCACAGCAGAATCTCCCTCGCTAGGTAAAATAGAGGTCGGGAGTGTGTTCCTCCCTGATTCTTTAGGTACGCAAGGGCCGTGGTGTTGTCCGAGTTGACTTGGACAACTTTGTCTGCAACCTTTTCTTCGAAGAACTGTAGCGCCAGGAAAACCGCCGCTAGTTCTTTCACATTGATGTGCCAGGACACCTGTTCTCCCCTCCAGGTGCCTGACACTTCTTCCCCTCCTAGTGTTGCTCCCCAACCCGAAACGGACGTGTTGGAAAACAACACTAGGTCAGGGCTCAGAAGCTTTAGAGATAAACCCTCTCGAAACTTCCGAGGATCGAGCCACCACCTTAGATGGCTTTCTTTAGAGATAAACCCTCTCGAAACTTCCGAGGATCGAGCCACCACCTTAGATGGCTTTTCACCGATTCGGTGATCTTCAAGGTCACATCCAGATCCTCTTTGACTCTCCAATCCTCTGCCAGGAAAAACTGGAGAGGCCTGAGGTGTAGTCTCCCCAGGGAAACAAACTTTTCCAGCGAGGAAATGGTCCCCAGCAGACTCATCCATTCCCTCGCCGAGCAAGTTCCTTTCCCCAGGAAGGCCGAAACTCTCTCTAAGCCTTGCAGCTGTCGTTCCTGGGATGGAAACGCCCGAAAAGCCACTGAATCCATCTGAATCCCCAGATACACGATGGACTGTGTCGGGGTCAGATGCGACTTTTCGAGGTTGACCAGAAGTCCCAGGGACCTTGTCAAGGCTAACGTGAACTGAAGGTCCTTCAGACACCTCTCCTCTGACGACGCTCTGACTAGCCAATCGTCGAGATAGAGGGATACTCTTATCCCTGAAGAATGCAACCATCTCGCTACATTCTTCATGATCACGGTAAATACCATCGGAGCCGTGCTTAAGCCGAAACAAAGGGCTCTGAATTGCCAGACTTTGTCTTTCAAAACGAACCTCAGATACTTTCTTGAAAGAGGGTGGATTGGAACGTGAAAGTATGCGTCGTGCAGGTCTAAGGACACCATCCAGTCGCCCGGTCTCAAGGCTCCTAGAACAGACTGAGGCGTTTCCATTTTGAACTTTATCTTTTCTATGAAAAGATTCAGCCTGCTCACGTCTAGGACTGGACGCCAACCCGACGACTGCTTCGGTACCAGGAAAAGTCTGTTGTAAAATCCTGGTGACCCCAGGTCTAAGACCTGCTCCACCGCTCTTTTCTCGATCATTTGATCTAAAAGATCGAAAAGAATTTGTCGTTTCTCCCCTTGATATGAAGGAGAAAGATCTCTGGGAGTTGTGGATAGAGGAGGAGGATCTAAAAAGGGGATCTTGTACCCCTGTTCCGTATCTCTCTCTCTCCATGCTCCCGCAAAGAACTTCAGTCTGGCTCCGACGGGTGTCTGAAGAACATGATCTTCACTTGCTTGCTTTTGGCTTGAAAGAAGCTCTTCCTATTGAAAGCCCTCTCCCTCGAGGAACAGCTCTCGAGGGAGGAGCCCCACGAAAGGGTTTAATCTTCTTTGGAGGTCATCCAAAAGAAGACGTAGTAGGAACTGCGGGACGTCTCGAAGACTGGGCTAAGAGGTCCTGAGTAGCCTTCTCCTGTAAGCTTACCTGCCAGGTCCTTCACCATAATCTGGGGGGGGATGGTTCGAAAGAGGCGCAAAGAGAAGCTCCGCTTTCTGAGCCGTAGTAACTGATCTTGCAGTAAAATTGCAGAACAGCGCTCTCTTTTTAAGAAAAGCAGTACCAAAGTGAGACACTAACTCTTCCGAACCATCCCTGACAGCCTTGTCCATGCAGGTTAACACACTGGACAGCTCCCCCAGACTTAACGAGTCCGGACTCCAAGATTGAAGATCTAGGACTCCCAAGCACCAGTCTAAAAAGTTGAAGACTTCGAGAGTCCTTAAAAAGTCCTTTCATGTGATGGTCTATCTCCGTAGGCGTCCAAGAAATCTTTGCTGTCGACAAAAGGGACCTCCTCTGGGCGTCGACCAGACTAGCAAAATCCCCTTGGGATGACGAAGGGATTTTCACACCTACTTCACCTTTGGTCTCATACCAAATGCCCCCTTTTCCACTGAGTCTTGAGGGAGGAAGGGCGAAAGTCGACTTGCCCTGATCCTTCCGTCGTTCCATCCAGTCTTGTAATTTCTTAAAAGCCCTCTTGGTGGACAGAGAAGTCTTCATTTCCACAAACTCCGGGGTCTTACAAGACTTCGATGAAGAAAACTGAGATGTTGGAGACCTGGGAGCTGCAGGCTGGAACTTGTCTCCAAAAGACGAGCGTAACAGCCGCACCAGCACTTTATAATCCGAAACGGACAAAACCGACGGCTGCTCCTCCTCAACCGAGTCCGCCGGACTACTAAACTCTCCTTCCTCCCTAAGAGGAATCGGAGACTGCCCCTCTGGAGAGGGCGTGCGCCCAACGGGTCTAACCTTCAACAAAGATCTCCGAGGTTTGGATGCAGAAGTTTCTTCAATGCAACCGACCTTCTGTCAATCCTTAGAGCATGAAGGAAGAAGAGCGTCTTGACAGCGCTGAGCGTCATGAGAGGCGACATGGGCTGTCCTAACTCACTCTAAAGAAGCGTCCTTACAATTCCCGCTAGAGCGTCCAGACTTAGCTTTCAAAGCGTCCTTCTGTGCGCTCTCGAAAGCCTTTTCGTACGGAAAAGCGTCCACAAAAGCGTCCTGACGAGTGTCGTCGTCCTGCCGGGCGTCCTGAAAAGCGTCCTGCCGAGCGTCCTCAAAAGCGTCCTGAAGAACGTCCTCCGAAGCGTCCTGACGAGCGGTCTGCGCAGGACGTCGAGAGGGAAGTAAAGCGTCCTGTCCACGTGACTTCCTACTAGAAGAACGAGATCGGAGGAGCACCGAAGGAGACGCAGGAGGAGAAAGAGACGAACGAGGAGAAGGAGAAGGGGACTGCTTCGTCCTCTTGACAGGCAGCCTGACGTCCTTCCTACGTTTAGGCTCGACTGCTGCTGGGCGTGTCTTCTGAGCCATCAAAGCCGACAACTGGTCCTGAAGGGACACAAGAATGTTCTTCGTAGGTGAAGAAACAAAAGGAGGCGAAGGGCTGAACCTGCGAGAAGACGAGGGGCGAGGGGACGCCTCCTTCCTTCTCACAGGTACAGCTACCTGCCTCTCCGAAGAGCGAATGTAGCGCTTCTCAGCGTCATCCTCAGATGACGTCCTACCTCTCTTCTGCGGCGGAAAAGCGTCATACGACGCAGGTGAAGACCGCAACGATAACGGAGAGAGAGGACGTGAAGCGTCCTCACTCGGAAAAGTCCTTTTCAATGGACGCGAGTCTCTCCGAGCGCTCCACCCCTTGCGCGGGGAGGGCGCCTCGGAGGACGAAAAACAGTCCTTAAGGATGCGAGCCTGAGCACGCTCTTTGGCAGCCTGGGAACTTGCAACAGGTCCTGCCGAAGGGACGCCAGATCGGTGGGGAGCCCCCGTAACCCTCTTGCGGCTTTCGACATATCCACTCCCTGATTCCTGGGAGTCCGATAGCGGTCTAGGCCTAGAGGCATTATGGGGCTGATCTGACGCCCCCTCCACAACACTAGGGGCATGATCACACACTTTCACTGAGCTGGTTTCCAAGGCTAACACTTTAGATTCTAGAGTGCGTAAAGACTCTAAAATCAGAGAAAGGGCATTACCTTCTCCAGACACAGAATCAGGGCCCGAAGGCAACATCACAGGTTTAGGTGAAACAAATTCTACTGGTGTTAATGCAGGTGAAATATTACTTCCCTTACCTTTAGATGAACCACTCTTGGAGGAAGACCTCCTGATCCTATCGCGTTCCAATTTACGCCGATAAGAATCATACACCTTCCATCCATCATCGGTCAAACCTTCGCATTCATTGCACCGATCATCCAATAAACATACATGCCCCCTACACCCCATACATACTGTGTGGGGATCTACCGATGATTTAGGTAGCCTCACCTTACAATCACTCTTCACACACACTCTGAAACTCACTGAACTTGATCCAGACATCGCGTTTACAGAAAAGCCAATCCAAAATAAAAAAACAGTCCACTATTGCGCGTGCTAATCCAACAATCCAGAATCAATACCAAAAGACAATCCAGATACTTAAATGACGAGATCAATCAAAATCCTAGGCGGAGGTACTGCAAACAGTTGCTTACAGCACCGGCGACAGAAAAAATATGAATAGAAAATGGAAATGGTTCCTGATATCCGCCTCCCTGCGTGTGCCGCGAGTTTTGAAATTCTGTCGGACTTCAGAAAATACAGCTATATATATATCTGTCAGGTAAGTTTCATGAACAAAATAAGTTTTAGCTTACAATTGCATTTTTTGACCATTTCAGTAGAGTCAAAGTTGACCGAAGGTTGAAATTTTGGCACTTATCATTATTTATATAAAAATATCTCAAAACTAATAAAAGCTACAATTATTGGTATTTTTTTGTTGTATTCTACATAAAAATGCACACATTTTCATATACAATACTCTATGTAACGGCTAATTTAAAATGGTACAAAAATTATGTCAAAGTGACAAAATAATTTCCGAGATGTGTCACAGATACTTTTTAGTGCAGCAAGAAAGAAATTCGCGCTTGCGCGCCTGCGTAACGATTGTAAACAAAACAACACCTCGATCCGTGAACTCCCAGCATCCCCCAAGGCGCGTGATTTAAAAGTTTTTGGCTGGTAGGCCTATAAGTATTTTTCCGCGATTAAAAAAAAAATTTTTTTGAGTCGACGTAGGGTACGTCCATTCGGCATACGGGAGACATTTTGACTCGACGTTTAATACGTCCATTCGGCGTTTAAGGGTTAACAAACAGCTAATCATTTACATTGGTATATTTACTAGAAAGCTCAGTTTAGCGTAGCTTTCAGGTTTATGAACCCCCCTACCCCAAAGTAGTATTCATGATAAATTCAAGGTTGTGGGGGGCCACGCTTTAGTTAATTACTCTTTCTATGCATTATATTTCTTGAAGCAGACATATTAGGAGTGGCAGCTAGACTAGCTTCTGATGTCTGTTAAGGGGGACGGCCGGCTAATGCCATTCTTTAAGGACAGGACTTTGATATTCATACCACTTAATAAGGTGACTTGGGACATCTCCAAACCACATATGATTTTTGCCTCTGACCTTCGGTTTTGTGATGCCAGGGCGATTTATCCCGAAAATAGCCATTTTCAAATTCTATCTCCTCCCTTGATATTTAATATTAAGACCTGGGATTACTATCATATATAGACCTGATGCTGATATAGACCTCCAATCAAATGAGGAGTTTTTTTTCTAAAAGTAATTTTTTTGCTAGATATGAATTTTTCATTATGGTAAAAAAATAAACCCGATAAATTAGGAAAACAAAATTTATAAAAAAAAAAAAAAAAAGACGAAACAAAACTTGGAAAAAAGGGCTTCATTTGATTGTTCTATAACGTCTTTCCGAGTTATATACCAAATTCCATGTTTTAGCTTTAAAACTAAGTGAGAAGATAGATTTTGAAGGTCAATAACTATAGTTTTGAGATACGGGCGTTCAAAGTTTTTCTTCATATCTTTATAACGACAATGTTAATAAATAATGATTATTATGAATGTATATTTCTTTTTTGTGTATTAATAAACAAAAACTATTTTACTTATCATAATTTAATCATAAATTATGATCCCTTTGCTCATATAGCGTAGCTTGGGGCACTGCGTCAGGCAAGACGGGGCACTCCTTCCTACGCAACTCTCTCTCTCTCCTTCACTAACTCGGCTTATTACAGCGAATTTTCTTCTTCTGTATGCTACCTAGATGTTTTCCTAGTATTTTTCGTTTTGGCATGATGAAATTTTTGCCGAAACAAAAATAAACAAACGTAAATGCAAGAGAATGTCAAGAGGTGAAATTCAAAGTTGTACTCTCTTTTTATAAAGACAATGTTAATAAATCATGATTACTATGAATTTCATATTCCTTTTTGGGTATTAATAAACCAAAACTATTTTATTTATCATAAATTAAGATCCCTTTGCTCAAAGATCGTAGCCTGGGGGACAGTGTGATGTGTGCTTCATGCAAGACGCGGGCCTTTACTTACTACGCAACCCTCCCTCTCTCTCTCTCTTCACTAACTACGCTAATATCACATATATTATGATATTCTGTAATCATATTAGAGCAAATTTTCTTCGTCTTTATGTTAGCGAGATGTTTTCCTTGTCTTTTCCTCATTGGCATGATGAAATTCTTGCCAAAACATAGATAAGCATATGTAAAAGCAAGCGAATGTCAGAGGTGAACTCAAACGTGTAGACTACTTGAAGACTGTGGTCGCACTGATCATGGTTGAACAGTCTTGATACTCCCATCTGTGACCCACGGAATCTCTACAGATGCCATTTCTCACAATTTCTTTGACAATGATTATCAAAATTTACGATAACAAGAAATATTGCATTTTCTTGTACGGATGAATGTTTTAGGATTATTGAGTTATGTTTACTAATTACCCTGTAACTACAAAAGTAAGAGGAATTTTGACGAAATATTTCATATACTTATTCTCAATTGCCATAAGAAGCTCCATGAATTTTTTCATGACTGCATTTTTCACCCTATACCCCCATATATAGGGGTTCTGGCCGGCCCCCTTAAACATTCATTAACAATTAAAATCAGTGGCTCAAAAGATTCCACTTCTTTTTCTTTTATATTAGTTTTCCTAAATACAGCAGGGGCATCACATAAATGGCTGTTCAATTCATTTACTACCTCTCAAGCTTTTGTATGTATCTTTGTTTTGCATACAATGCCAAAATTTCAGTTCAACATCATTGTTGCCTGCATTGTCAAAGATGTAGAAGAATCCTTTGTGCACAAGTTTTTCTTCACCAGATTTTGTTAATACTTTCATAGCAACCATATAGATAAAACAATGGAATTTAACTTAAAAAATAAAAGCAAAGCAAATGAACCAAAACCTGTGGCAGCCCACCTCTAGCAAACTAAACTGAGACTGCTGAGTAAGGTAAGCAATTTGACTGCAGAAAACAGAGGTTAGTTGTTTTGCCTATAAACTGTTGGTTGGACTGAAACTCAAACCTGTTAGTTATTATTTCCTTATTTCCTAATATATGCGTGTTTCCTACTCACAAGCTTAATTTAGAACAGACATACTGTTTATTACATGCCCTTAAAAATTTGCAAAAAAGGGATTTTGACAAAGGAAAAATCTATTTCTGTGTCGCCCGGTGAAAAGTTCCTGTAGTACACTTTTCTAAGTATATATAGATCCTAAATACATAGCTTCGGCAAATCAAGGCACCAAGGGAGCAATTGAAGACGCGTGCGAACACACTAATTATAGGAATGTAGTGGCGGGCGTGGCGTGTAGTAGTAGTAGTAGCGAGAGCAAGAGGAAGGTAAGGGGAGTAACCTTTGTAACGGCTCTTGCCGTGGGAGGGATTTTGGAAAGGAATCCTCTAATTGGCAGAAGACCTGTGAGTAGTGGGTTCCACTCGCCTTTATACTTTATACCGATGCCCTTTGGGTGCTCGCGCTGAGGGTAGTAACTTCAGCATACCATGCTAGTTTTTTCTCTGGTATATTTAGGACCTATTTATACTTAGAAAAGTGAGCTACAGGAACTTTTCACCGACAGACACAGGTCGAACCCTGAAATGAAACAAACTGTTATGTGACTTAATTAAACATCAGACAATCATTTTTTCCATCCTGAATACAAAGTATCATGTATGTGGCTAAATTTATGACAGGGATGTTATAATTTTGCTACCTTAAAATTTTAAAGAGCATTCAAAATTTTTTAAAAAATGATCATGACACCACAAAGACTAGCACCAAAATTAGCTAATTGTCAAGGTAATACGTATACATCAAGTGTCTAGGTAATATAAACCAAGAT
The DNA here is from genome assembly GCF_015104395.2 of Macrobrachium nipponense. Lineage (NCBI taxonomy): Eukaryota > Metazoa > Arthropoda > Malacostraca > Decapoda > Palaemonidae > Macrobrachium > Macrobrachium nipponense. The sequence continues at coordinate 66,554,127 of NC_087213.1, read as the reverse complement.
AAGCCGAAGTGAACACTTGCCTGAGCAACTGGGATGCTGTCACTAATACAAGGCAGTGGGGTTTGACTAGCAGACACTCCCATTGCAGGTACTTCCTGGAGGACTGATGGACAGACTTGTAAGCAAGTATCCTTCATATTCAACATAACATGAATTCACCCTCTTTGATGGAATCTGACATAGAATATGCTATTTCCAATCTGAACCAAATCTGTATGACACACTTTCAAAAGAGATTGAAGATTCACCTCCAACCACTAGACACTTTCTCTGCAAAGAAGAAATAACTTGAGTGGTCAACTATGATTTCCAGCTCATGTCTTCTCCATCATCCCCTTCACCTCTGCTGACCCAGGTCAAAGTTTTCCAAGATCTTAGAGGGTGGGCCAGTAACAGTAAATTAAATAGGGAAGGGCATCAGTCCTTGAAAGGTAGCCTGTAACCATCTGAAAGGACAGAGATGACCCAGGGTTCTGCCCTCTATCCCTGCCATCTTGCCCAATGGTATGACAGGCATCCCCCAAATCATGGCAGCCCAAGGGGATGTGAGAGCTCCACCAAGTTGTCGATTGCCCACCAGTGCAACTCAACTGTCATCGAATGGACTTGAGACACCAGACACCCGTTTGTTCAAACAGGCAACCACTGTGGAGCTAACTGACATTAGCACGATGGAATAAGCCTCTACCCTCTCCTGGAACACCAGCAGACCTAAGAAAGCTGCTTTAAACTCCAAAATGTTGATGTGAAGCAGCTTGTCCTCTGCATTTCAAATACCCAAGGCAAGATCTACCAGATGAGCACCCCAACCATCAATGGAGGCATTCGAAAACAGGAGAAAGTCTGGAGGGGGTGAATGCAGAGGGACTCTTACTGTGAGATTCTGGTCATCCAACCACCAACGAAGGTTTTTCCTCACCTCTTCTGACAGAGGAACCTCTGCAGAGGGGAATACCTCACTCGGGACCAGAATTCCTTCAGTCTCCACTGTAGAGAGCGAAGGTGAATGTGACCCTGAGGGACCAGCTTCTACAGAGAAGACAAAATCCCCCAGAAGGACCTGCCACTGGTGAGCTGGCTGTTCAGTCTTTGAGGTAGGTAGTCTAGAACCTGGAAACTTTACCTGACCAAATGGAAGTCATCTTGAAATTCTGGATTATGGTATGGGTTTGTAGCAAAGCATATTTTCATTATTTTTTTTGCACATTGCTACCATGACTTGACAACAACTGCTGCACTGAAATTAAGCTTACAGCCTTGCAACACATGGCTAGTTCCATTCATCCTCTCAAATACATTACAGTGTACCTGAACACTGCAACTAAAAGCCTAGTTGTTAAGTCAATGATTGTCTTTGGTATATACATGTGAAAAGTGGGCCAACATGCCAACTTTGTATGTTGCTCACTGTGATGGTAATTGCTTCATAGCAAAGAAAGATAAAGGAAAGGAGAACGCATTTTCGAGAAGTTCGGCAGCAAGGAGGTTTTCGCGCCACTGTTGGAGGCGCCTATGTTCGTGGTTGTTCCAGAATCGGCAGGAGTGTTGTGGATCTCGTTGTTACGTGAGAAACGCCGCAATTTCTGATGCAATACCTCGCCTAGATTCATCTAAGAAGTTCTAGAAATCCCTGGAGTCGGTGACGTTCGCCGTAGGCTCCGCCCCCAGAGTGCTGTATAAATACGACGAACGAACTTTGGAGAGCAGTGATCGTAGAAAAGAGAGAGAGATCGTAAAAGAGAGATCACCAGTTAGTCACAGAGAGACACAGATCAGATTATCAGTGAGGGATCAGCAGCAGCAGAGATCTTCCGTGAGATACGAGAAAAAGGAACCGACGAAGTATCAATCAAAAGAAGTTGTTGAGAGTTGGTTGGATATTGGTCTAGTCGTCTTCCGGTGTGGACGGCCGAGTTGTCTCTACGTTGAGCAGACTTCGGAGAAGAAAAGGGGAGAGTTCCTGTCTTACAAATAGAATAGTTCCTGCAATTCGGAGTCAAGAAGACGTCCTCAATCGCCGATCTACTTTCCTGAAGCCACCTCTTCGAAGTGCCAAACTGTTTAGCAAGTATTCTTATTACCTCACTGTTTCCCCCAGTTCACGCAGTGTAAGATTCTATCTGTCGTTTTATGTAAATAGGAGATACCATTCTGCATTTACCATTGTTAGTAAGCTTGTAAATAAACCTTTGTTGTGTTAGTGTTTCTTTCTATATTCATACCCCCAGTTTCAACTGTTTGTGTTGATATATATATATATATTTTTTTTTATTTCATATTGAACCTGAAGCGGACCTCCCTCAGAGGCCGTAACATTGTGTTGACCCTTTTCAGGATATTTCGACACCGTAACATTGTCTCTGAGATCTCAGGGTCTGTAACATTTGTGGCGACCTTTGGCCAGGATATATCCGTAACATTAGTGGCGACCTTGCCTAGGCTATCAACACCATAACAGTTTGAAACAGGGAGAATATAGAAAGAATCAGAATGAGTGAGATGGTGAAAGAGTTTGTTGAGTCAGGTAAGCTACTAGGTCTAGAGGGGAATGATCTCCGTGAGTATGTTGAAAGGAAAGAAAGGGAAAAGTATGAGAGAGATGAAAGAGTGGCTGAGAGAGAGGAAAGAGCAGCTGAGAGAGAAATGCAGCAATAAGAAAGAGAGAAAGAGCGTATGCATGAGTTGGAAATTGCTCGGTTAAGGGAAAGTACTCGTAACAGTCGGTCAGGCGAGAACGAAAACGAAGCTGATACATTAGGTATGACTCGTATGAGTGCAGTGCTAAAGTTAGTACCAAAGTTTGATGAGGAAGATGTTACGACATATTTCATGTGTTTTGAGAAGTTAATGGAATGAGTAGGTTCTCCTAAAGAAACGTGGACTTTATATTTGTAGTCAGTTTTGAGTGGTAGGGCGCTTACTGTGTATAGTTGCATGTCTAAGGAGGAATGTGATAATTACGATATCGTGAAAGAAACCATTCTTAGCGCATATAGGCTAGTACCAGAGGCGTACCGTAAGAAATTTAGAAATTTGAGAAAGGATGAAAATATTACGTATGTAGAATACGGTAAGAAGTTAGATAGGCTGTTTTTTGATTGGTTAACTTCTGCTAAAGTTGATGATTTTGATAGTTTGAAGAACTTTGTGTTGTTAGAAAACTTCAAAGATAACGTATCCCCTGAGATTAAACTTTATATAGAGGATAGGCAAGAAGTATCTTTTGCAGGAGCAACTAGGCTAGCTGACGAATATAGTCTAACTCATAATTTGAGTGTTAGTAAGAAACGAAATGATCCTTCGTCTGGTAGAGTACAAAGCAGTCAAGGTTTCAGTCCTAGTAATAGCAGTGCGAGTAAAAGTGACTATTCCTGTTATATATGCGGAAAACCTGGTCATACGTCTAAGGTTTGTAAGAGTAGAATGGCAAATAGTGGCTCAGAATTAACTTGTTTTCGATGTAATGGGAAAGGGCATTTAGCGAGGAATTGTGCAGTAGAAAGAAAGGACAGTAAGAAACCAGTATCGCTAGTTAACCTTTCGTCAAGTAGGGATGATGTGATGAGAGAAACTAGGAAAGTTTTTGGCGAATTTCTGTCGGAAGGCGTAGTTTCCTCTCTTGGAGGAGTAGATTCGAGAGAAGTGGTCTTGCTTCGAGACACAGGGGCTGCTATCTCACTGATTAGGGAAGAGTGCGTGCCGAACAGGGCAGAAATCAATGTGGAAGAGAAAGTCATGTTAGGTGGATTTCCTAACACTTGTGTTCTTTGTCCTTTGTTGAAGTTGAATTTAGAAAGTCAGGTAGTGTCAGGAGAAGTAAAACTTGCAGTTGTGGACAGTTTGCCTGTTGAAGGCGTTGACATTATTGTCGGTAATGACTTAGCTTTATCCAAGAATGTGAATCCTGTTGTGAGGAATATTCCAGTGCCTGAAATGGTAGTAACTAGGTCGGGTTTAGATACAGACATAGACTACGATCATAATTTGTTCGTGGATTCGAACGAGTGTGAGTTCGTGGATTCGAACGAGTGTGATAGAGGTAGCGAGGCTGATCTTAGCATGAGTGTGGCTGAGAGAGCGAACTCTATCGTGGACAGTAGTAGCCAAGGGGAAAGCGTAGCTGTCGAGAGTAACGTAGTGAATGTACCAGTATCTAGTACTAGTTACGGTGATGAATTAGGCTCTAACGTTTTGGATAAGGATGAGCTAGTCAAGTTGCAGAAAGAAGATGAGACACTAACCCGAATTTTTTAATATGAGCTGGATGGTGATCTCGATGATGTGTGTAAGGAAACTTTTTATGTAAAGGACGAAGTTTTGTGTCATGTTTGTCCTAAGTCAGGTAGTGAAGGGGGAATCACTGGAAAATTAGTAGTTCCTAGGAAGCTTTGTGAGCTATTTTTGAAATTTGCACATGATGAGCAAGGACATTTAGGAGGAAATAAAACTTTCAAGTGTATTAGTAGGGCATACTTTTGGCCTAAGATGAAAAATGATGTGTGTTTTAAGAGATTTGCTTTAAACTGTCATGAATATCAAATTGCCGAGAAACCAAATCAAGTAATTTCCAGAGTTCAGTTGTGTAATATTCCTTCAGTAGGCTTATCTTTAGAGAATGAATTTATAAATATGGTCGGAACTTTGCCTAGAAGTAAGGGTAGAGATGATTGCATAACTAATCTTGATTATTATAAAAACAATCTAAGAGATGTTTGGCAATTAGCGGAGGAGAATGGAAGCGCTTGGCACTTAGCAAAAGAAAACGCGAAAGGAAGTCAAGGGGAACTTAAAGGGAAACATAAGCTAAGAGCAAACAAAAGAAGTTTGTGTGTAAGAGATAAAGTTTTAGTACTAGTCTCGAGAGAAAGTCCATTTTTACCTTATAAGTATGAAGGTCTTTATTCAGTGTTAGAGGAAAGGGGAAGTATGCATTATAGAATTAATGTGGGTAAGAGTAGAGCAAAGGCAATGAAAGTAAATTTGCTTCAGAATTATAAACAACGCCCCGTGCCATGGCCTCCACCCGTTTAACAGTGTTACTGAGTGAGATTAGTTTTGAGAAAAGCACAAGAGGTGTTTTAGTATTTATAAGTTTTAATCAGAGTTCAGAAAACGAAAAAAGTAAGAGAAGGATAATGTTATAGTTAGTAGCCTCTCTAGAGATTTATCAGAATGAGTAGCCTAATAACAGTTTTCTGTTATCGCACGAGGAGTGAGTGTGTGTACGGGGAAGTGTGCGTGTTTGACTGGATTAAAGCTTTATGCAGAATTATTTCCCCGCTGTTTAATTTTTGCTTCTCTTTAGAAAAAAATAAAATCAATTGATTTAATTTTTTTTCTCTTTTGGGGGGGCGTGTGATGGTAATTACTTCATAGCAAAGAAAGATAAAGGAAAGGAGAACGCATTTTCGAGAAGTTCGGCAGCAAGGAGGTTTTCGCGCCACTGTTGGAGGCGTCTATGTTCGTGGTTGTTCCAGAATCGGCAGGAGTGTTGTGGATCTCGTTGTTACGTGAGAAACGCCGCGATTTCTGATGCAATACCTCGTCTAGATTCATCTAAGAAGTTCTAGAAATCCCTGGAGTCGGTGACGTTTGCCGTAGGCTCCGCCCCCAGAGTGCTGTATAAATACGACGAACGAACTTTGGAGAGCAGTGATCGTAGAAAAGAGAGAGAGATCGTAAAAGAGAGATCACCAGTTAGTCACAGAGAGACACAGATCAGATTATCAGTGAGGGATCAGCAGCAGCAGAGATCTTCCGTGAGATACGAGAAAAAGGAACCGACGAAGTATCAATCAAAAGAAGTTGTTCGAGAGTTGGTTGGATATTGGTCTAGTCGTCTTCCGGTGTGGACGGCCGAGTTGTCTCTACGTTGAGCAGACTTCGGAGAAGAAAAGGGGAGAGTTCCTGTCTTACAAATAGAATAGTTCCTGCAATTCGGAGTCAAGAGGACGTCCTCAATCGCCGATCTACTTTCCTGAAGCCACCTCTTCGAAGTGCCAAACTGTTTAGCAAGTATTCTTATTACCTCACTGTTTCCCCCAGTTCACGCAGTGTAAGATTCTATCTGTCGTTTTATGTAAATAGGAGATACCATTCTGCATTTACCATTGTTAGTAAGCTTGTAAATAAACCTTTGTTGTGTTAGTGTTTCTTTCTATATTCATATCCCCAGTTTCAACTGTTTGTGTTGATCATTTTTTTTTTTATTTCATATTGAACCTGAAGCGGACCTCCCTCAGAGGCCGTAACATTGTGTCAACCCTTTTCAGGATATTTCGACACCGTAACATTGTCTCTGAGATCTCAGGGTCCGTAACACTCACCACTGTAGAATTTATGACTGGTTTCAAAGGTGATAACATACAAAATCCAGAGGTTAAAGACATTCTGCATATTCATGGGGGGTCTTTGGCACTCATTAATCTTACCCACCCTTAAATTCATTACTGGTATTGTACCAAAAGTCTATATGTATTTGTTTAAATAAAATACTGTCCAGTACTTCAGCAGTAATATTGATAGAATATTTTTCATTTATTTACTTCACTGAACTGGTCATAAATCAGCCTGAAGGCCTCCCCATACTTCCAACGATGAATTGATGGAAGGAAAGGAAGGGGACCAAGGAACAACACTAGCATGGGGTGTGACAGCGGCAGGAGACCAAGCAACAGGAAGAGAAGAAGAAAAACCTTCCCACAAAGGAAGAGTAGACTCTACAATGCTCCCTCTTACCATAAAATAGTTTCCACTGGTCTCTAGGCCACGCACAGCATTCTGTGCAGGGATTTGTTATTGTACAAACGCTAGAACAGCACCTACTACAAGTGATGCGAGGATCTGTCGCTGATAAAGCCAAAAAACAAGAACATGGAAAACTTGGAGTTATGGGGCACACACGTTGACGAGGCCGAGAAGGAGCAGAAGAAGCCATTATAAAAGCACACACACACAGAAACACAAGTGAAAACAAGGAATGAACCGGGTAAAGGCTGACAGAGACCAACCACAACTCTCGTCCACGAGGTTAAAAAAAGACTGACGCTGTGGCATGGGTGCATGGTCCTTGACCACTCTTCACCCAATATACGCACACGTTGCCAGATCTCACAAGATTCCTTGCGATTTAACTAGATCCAGCTAGGTGCTAGAACTTAACCCTATTGTTAAGACCGAAGGTTTGCTCACGTATGAACAAACAGTACTTAATACCGAACTTACATAAAAATGTTTTTAAATTACATGTAACCTTACCTAAGAAATATTTTGTTGATAATCCAGAACCACTTAAAAATTCTTGCTCTGTAAAAGTTCCTAACTCATAATTCATGACCATCGTCCAACCACTATTGCCTATTTGTGGAGACAATGAACAAGTAGCCTGCAATTAAACATAAAATAAATCATTTGAGGTAAATACTTCTGGAAATTAAAATAAATCAGTACTGTTTGAGAATGTTTATCCAACAAAAATAAAGGTTCTTAAACCTGAAAAAGTAGACACACAATGCTTTGTCCTGTATACATCACTGACACGTTAGAACTATAAAATACTGAAAACGATTCAAATAGGTTACCAATAGGATACAAAGTTCTCCTTTTTTATTTTCTTTTTGTGTCTCCTAACATCCTGAGCAAGCCATATCTCCATAATTTTCATTGCAATCAGGCCTATGTAGTAATTGGCAGTTAGGAAAAAAGATAAATTACATACCATTTTAAAACTCATAGACTGATTTACCACAATTATATTGCTTATCTTTACTAATTATGGTTTCTCTCACAATAAACCAAAATGTATGAGCTGATACCTCCTGTAGCTTCATTCATTCCAACAATAATCTGTGTGAAGCTTTAAACAATTAATTTGAATCTATATAGATAAATCATCTGACTTCCCTCTATCTCAATAAGCCTACTTTTATCTATCACTGCAGCATTGCAACTGAGCAAGGTATGGCTGTTTACTGAAGGGCAGAGCTTCCTATTTATTGCTGGATTATTGGAAAAGATGACGTATTTAATGTCCCAGTTTTCAACAAATATCTAGACATATATGTGCTTGAAATCAACAACTCTAAAATGATTTTACTGCCTGTTTCATAATAATGTGTGGCAAAACTCCCTTGATCTAAGGGAATCTTTGGTAATCTCTACTGACTTGAGAGCTAACTATGTTCCTGAACAACATGGTAGATCTCCTTTGGAATTTTCCCATTCTACTGATGGTCTCCAGCCAATAAGCTAGCCAACACAGTTTTCTATTCTTATACTGAAGTTTCTGCCATAACTGAAAATGATATTGTTAAGATACAATGAAGTTTTATACATACTTACCTGGCAGATATATACGATTAAGGGCCCACCCAGCCTCCCCTCAGGAGACAGGTGGAAGAGAAAATCTAGCATAGAAAACGGGAATGGTTCTGGATACCGCCACCCAGCGGCGGGAATGGTAGATCACCTGACCTACCTGTAGCGTGTGCCGCGAGTTTTGAATTCTGTCGGGACGACGGAGTCTATAGCTAAGTATATATCTGCCAGGTAAGTATGTATAAAACTTCATTGTATCTTAACAATATCATTTTTATACATGCAACTTACCCGGCAGATATATACTTAGCTGATTGGCACCCTTGGTGGAGGGTAAAAGACAGCTAAATACACACAAAAAGTTAAAAATAATAATGGGAAACAACAATTGTTGTAGGATATCAATCCTTGGTTCTTACCTGTCTGGGCAGAAGACTTCATGATTACTGTCATTGAGTCTGCATGCCTCAAGAGCTTCAGCGAGGTAAAGACCTATAACCGAATAGCCCTTCTGGATCATGTCAATGGGGGCTAGCCCGCTTACGCGACAGAGCCTGCATGGATCGTGCCAATGGGGGCTGACCCGCTTACATGGCAGAGCCTGATCTGTATCTTATCAATGGGGGCTAGCCCTCTTACATGACAGAGCTTCAGGTTTTACATAATGCACAACGAGGAGACCACAAGTTAATCCCGACCACCTGACCCTCCTAACCATGTTAAATCTAGGAATTGAAAGGGGTTATTCCTAAACCCTCTTCCAATCAACCATAAAAACCAAACACCATAATGCTAAAATTACATTAACTAACCTAATTAGGATTAACCTCAGCTCCACCTCCCAGCACTAAATCCGCGGAAACGTATGCTCCCAGTGAAAAGCACTTCTCATAAGTAACTCTCACATCTCTTAGATAGTGAGAAGCGAACACCGAGTTACACTTCCAATACGTGGACTCTATTAGGGCTAGAAGGGACCACGTTTTATGAAACGCCATTGAGGTTGCTATGGCCCTCACTTCGTGTGCTTTCACTCTGAGGAGCCTAAACTGTTCTTCTCCACATTTAAGATGCGCTTCCTTAATAATGTCTTTAATGAAAAACGTAAGGGCGTTTTTTGAAATAGGTCTTGTCGGATCCTTAACCGAACACCAAAGACTTTCTTGCGTACCTCCTAAAAGAGACTTTCTTTGTAAATAAAATTTAAGTGCTCTTACAGGACATAAGGTCTTCTCCTGTTCTTCCCCCGTAAGAGAAGAAAGCCCTTTCACTTCGAAGCTTCTAGGCCATGGTTTTGATGGGTTCTCGTTCTTGGCTAAGAAGAGAGGCTTAAAGAGCAAATTGCAGCCTCCTTCTTAAAACCCACTCTGCCTTCTAACGCTTGAAGTTCACTTACCCTTTTTGCCGTAGCTAGGGCGAACAGGAACAGAGACTTCCTTGTCAAATCCCTAAAGGAAGACTTATTAGCAGGTACGAATTTTTCAGACATAAGATAATGAAGGACTATATCCAAATTCCAACTGGGATTCTTTGTGTTCTGACTTTTTGAGGTCTCGAAAGACCTAATAAGATCATGTAGGTCCTTATTGTCTGACACATCCAGGCCCCTATGCCTGAAAACCGAGGCCAGCATACTTCTATACCCCTTTATCGTAGAGACAGCTAGGCCACACTTTCTTCTAGGGTAAAGAAGAAAATTTGCAATGTCAGTTATAGAGGTACTGGAAGAAGATACCTCGTGCGACTTGCACCATCTTCTAAACACCTCCTACTTCGACTGGTACACTCGTAACGTGGAAGGTCTCCTGGCTCTTGCGATTGCTTTTGAAGCTTCTCGAGAAAACCCCATCGCTCTAACAAGTCCTTCAATAGTCTGAAGGCAGTCAGACTTAGAGCGGGGAGGTTTTTGTGATACCTGTCGAAGTGGGGCTGTTTGAGAAGATCGCTCCTTAGTGGGAGCGATCTGGGAAGATCCACCATCCACTCCAGCAACTCTGTAACCCAGTCTAGGGCTGGCCAAAAGGGAGCGATCAACGTCAGTTTTGCTCCTTCCGAGGAGGCGAACCTCCTTATTACCTCCCCTACTAGTTTGAAGGGGGGAAAAGTGTACCCGTCTAGTCCCTTCCAATCCATGAGGAGGCCGTCTATTGCTATCGCTCTTGGATCTGCGATCTGGGAGCAATAATTCTCCAACCTTTTGTTCCAGTTGGTTGCGAACAAGTCTATGTTCGGCCTTCCCCATAACCCCCATAACTGCTCGCACACTTGAGGGTTGAGGGTCCATTCGGTGGGGAGGACTTGGTTTTTTCTGCTTAGCAGATCCGCTCGAACATTTCTCTCTCCCTGTATAAATCTCGTTAGCAGAGAGATCTCCTTCTCCTGAGCCCAAAGCAGCAACTCCCTCGCTGTCTCGTAAAGGGAGAATGAATGGGTTCCCCCTTGTTTCCTGATATACGCTAGGGCTGTCGTGTTGTCGGAATTGACCTGAATGATCGATCCTGAGATCTGCTTTTGAAAGTGTAAGAGAGCTAAGTGAATGGCTTTCAACTCCTTTTTGTTAATGTGCCAGGACACCTGCGCTCCTTCCCAGATGCCTGACACTTCTTCCGAACCCAACGTTGCTCCCCATCCTGAATCCGACGTGTCTGCAAACAACACTCGGAGAGGGCTCTTTATGTGCAAGGATACTCCTTGACCGAGTTTCTTTGGGTCTAGCCACCACCGAAGATCTTGCTTGATCTGAAATAATCCTTTAGTTCATTATTTCTTAGGTAAATGATCTAACAAATACCAGAGAATCAACAAAATAAAGAGGAGGTCAGTATAACTGACTCACTCACCCAAAATAAAAGAAGGGTGTCGGTATGGTCACTAGGGCGAGTGAGACCACTACCACGAACTTCTTGCCATTTAGAAATTTCCCACAACAAACTCCCTCAAGGAGAGAGCCGACCCACAGAACGGGGCGGCAACTACTACTACTGCAACCCACGCCAAGCCGACTGCCGCGCCTCTGGTGGCCATCCTGAAGTTAGCAATCAATCTTGGGCGAAGGGTTGGGAAGAGGTGGGATTTCGCTGGGCGACACGAACCAATCGCCCAGAAATAGATTTTTCCTACGTCAAAATCCTTTTTCTGGGCTCAGTTCGTGTCGCTGCGCGAAATAATACCAGAGAATTAGCACAAGATTGAAAAGAATAGAGGGTCTCAATAAAACTAAAAACTTAACTAAATACTATAATTGGAACAAAATTGAAATATTCATACAAAATCTTCAGATAATTCTGAGTAAAGAATAATAACTAAATGTAACTTACAACTAAAAATATTTACAAAAGTATTTACATAAGTTACAGGTATGAATATGAAATTTAACACGTGTGTGGAAAATTTTAACATAAATAACACACTCAATAAGTTTTATAGATACAAATCCAAAAGTTAATAAACCATTGATAATGGGGACCACACTCCTAATGATAATATATACAACCATTTGTGGGTGACCCTAGCATAAAAATAAGGGACACCCTACTAAACAATCATGAGAGCAGCTAAGACTCAAGACCAAGTGTAGAGCAATATGGTAGGTTAGACAAACTGTTAGGTAAGGTAGGTAGAAAGGAGATCTGGATCTTCAATTGTACTACTAGGCAGAGTCAGGGGAAACTATGTTACCCGCTGCAACTGCTGAAAATTTCAGAGATTCCAAAGACTTCAAGTAGTGACGCTTAAACACTGTCAGCGATTTCCATCCAGTATATTTTTTCAAATCATCAAAGTTCATATGTTGAAAATAATTGATTGAGGTGGCCACTGCCCTGACATCGTGTGCCTTAGGGAAAGATTCAGGTTAGCTTGTCCAGGAACAGACGGTTGTAGAAACCTGGTGAATGGAGATCTTGAACCGGTTCTATTGCACTCTTGCAGGAGAGCTTGACTCTTGACAGGATCTTTGTATCTTGCCGTCAACTCCCTTGGAGTTCTTGTTAAGGGAGGATATTCCCTGAAGGGGATGAGGTATCCTCTCTCGAGGATAGGGAGGGTCCAGCTGTCCGCCCCTCTCTGCGCCCAGACTCTGGCAAAGTTCAAAAGTCTGGCGCCTACAGCTAACTGGAGGACTTCTTCTTCATTTTGCCTTCCCGGCAGGTCTCCTGGAAGGTCTTCCTCTGGTGTCCGGTCTCCTACCTCTAAAAGGGGTTCTTGAGGAGGAAGAGGCTCCTCGAAAGGACTGCTGAAGAGGTGCTTTCTCCTTCTTTTGAAAGGGAACAACGGGCTTGAACCTCTTTGCTGATTGTGTCAGTAGATCCTGTGTAGCCTTACCAGCTAAGGATTTCGCTATATCCCTCACCGTGTCCTGTGGGAAGAGGTGGCTAGATAGTGGAGAATATAGCAAGGCCGACCTCTGCAAAGGAGAGACTGACTTGGCCAGGAAAGAACTGTACTACACTGATCTCTTTTTTAAGACTCCCAATCCAAAAAGGGCAGCCACTTCCACCGAACCGTCCATCACCGCTCTGTCTAAACAAGATAAAACACTCGAGAGCTCCTCCATACTGACAAATTCGGGATCTTGGGCTCTCTTCGCAAGGGCTCCCAGAGACCAGTCCATAAAATTAAACACTTCTAGTGTCCTGAAGAGGCCCTTTAGGAGATGATCTAGTTCACACATCCCCCACGTCGCTTTAGCCGAGAGTAGAGTGCGCCTCCTTGAAGAATCGACTAAAGAAGCGTAATCTGCATCTGCGGATGAAGGCAGTCCTAAGCCCATAGGCTCCTGGGTATCATATCATCTTCCAGGTTTACCCGTCAGCTTTGAAGGAGGGCATGAAAAAACAGTCTTGCCCGCTTCTCTTTTAGTTTTAAGCCACTCTTCAAAGCCTTTGAATGCTTTTTTCATGCTTAGGGTGGGACGCATTTTCACGAATGAGGAGGTTTTAGGAGACTTCGTGCTTGACAACAAAGACCCTGGAGAGGGCGGATCCGCTGGTTGAAGCTTATCCCCGAACTCCTTCAACAACAGCAAAGACAATCTCTTATAGTCAAGAGACTACTAAATCAACCGGGAATTCCTCATCCGAGACTTCTTCTAAATCTCCGGCTGCAGGAGATCCCTTCGAAGGAGAGCGGTTCTTAGAAGTAGAGGGACTTCTCTCAAAAGAAGAAGATCGTCTTCCGTGCGACCTATTTTTGCTACTGCAAGGAGCAAGGGAGCTCGTAAAGGCAGGAGATCTCTCAGTAACCTGTTTCCTACCAGGTGAAGGGCTCCTACTCTCAGAAGAGCTCATAAAGTGAGAAGGGGTCTTACTCAGACCTAAGCTCCTACAAGGTTCCTGGCGCCTGCTTGACTCCTGGATTCCTCTTGACTCCTGACGCCTCCTTGACTACTGGCGTCTGCTTGACTCCTGAGGCCTGCTTGACTCCTGACGCCTGCTTGACTCCTGACGCCTGCTTGACTCCTGATAAGCTCTTGACGCCTCTCACTAGACCCCTGGCGTCTGGTTTGCTCTATACGCCTACTAGATTCTTGGCACCTACTAGGCTCTGTCAACTCCTGGCGTCTGAAAACATCCTGTTTCTTAGGCTCTTGACGCCTGACCTGGTCCTCAGTAGAGGAGTCAGACTCCTGACCTCTCCGTAAAAACGTAGCTGAGCGTCTGTATAGAAGGAAAGATCCCAGCTACCGCTGGGATCTTTCCTTCTATACAGAGGTGAGGATCGCCTAAAGGGATATCAAGAGAGTCTCTCAGGTGACGAGCGCCTGCTAGACTGAGAAACTTCCCCTCTACAAGGAGAAGAAAACTTTGATCTCTTCACTGGAAAGGAGGAGTCTTTCCTTCTAGACGAATCCGTATGTAGAGCACCTACCAGGGAGGATAGCTGTTCCTGTAGGTTAGGCAGGAAGAGCTCAGTCGGGTCTTGAGGCGCTGGAGACGGTCTTCTAGCCTTCTTACTACTAGAAGGAAAATTCTCAGGAAAGCGCTCAGGGCTCGAATCAAGAGCGTCTCCTTTCGGTGCAACCCACGATCTCTTCAACGGACAAGACTTCAAAGCAGAGCTCCATCCACGCCTAGACGAGGAGGAGTCCGACGCAGAAAAGCACTCTTCCAGGATGCCTTTTCTACAGCTATCCAAGGCAGCCTGGGTCGTTACTTCAGGATCTGCCGAAGGGACGCCTGATCGTTGGGGATGCTCCACATCCTCCCTGCGGCTTTTGACATTCCTCCTCCCCTGGTCCTGGGAGTTTGAAAGAGGTCTAGGCCTAGGAGCAATGCGGAGCCGATCAAGCGCCCCCTCCACTGCACTGGGGTCACTGTACTCACTGACACTCTTACCTTTCGTTTCCATAGCTTCAAGCAGTTCCTGAAGCTCCCTGATCGAGGATCTCATTATTTCCATTTCTGAAAGCGAATCCTTAGATTCAACACAGGGAGAAGGGACTGAGGTTATGGGAGAAACATTATCTAGTTTGTTAGTTTCTAATTCAGGTTCAAATGAACAGGATCTACTCGAGCTTCTTGCTGAAGCTTTTCTAGCTCTATCCTTCTCTCTTTTCTTAATGTAAGAAGCTAATTCCTTCCATCCTTGTTCTGTAAGTCCCTCACATTCAGCACAAGTTCTGTCAAATGCACACTCAGAACCTCTACATTTAATACAAAATGTATGGGGATCTACCTCTGCTTTTAACAACCTAGTTCTCCATTCGTCCCTTGCACACACCCTAAACTTAGGTGTTACCTTAACTTCAGCCATAGTAATAGAAAAAACCAAATCCAAGTCCTGACACAGTCCACGATAAGCGTATACCAAGCCAGAGAGAGAGAGAGAGAAAAAAAAAAAAGTACTTCACCAAATCAGTCCAACCAATTCTCGGCAAACGAGCAGAATTCCAATCAGGAGAGACCAAACAACAGTTGTTGCCGTCCTCAGCCACAGAGAAAATCTGGCTTAGAAAACAGGAATGGTTCCGGATACCGCCACCCAGCGTCGGGAATGGTAGATCACCTGACCTACCTGTAGCGTGTGCCGCGAGTTTTGAATTCTGTCGGGACGACGGAGTCTATAGCTAACTATATATATCTGCCGGGTAAGTTGCATGTATAAGACCACTGTTTGGTATCTCTTGACTAATGTGCTATAACAGTAGGCATCTTGATCAACTAGTATGGAATGGAATGGAATATAAAATCTAGGCCAAAGCCCTAGCACTGGGACCTCACAGTTGCACTATGGA
The DNA here is from genome assembly GCF_015104395.2 of Macrobrachium nipponense. Classification (NCBI taxonomy): domain Eukaryota; kingdom Metazoa; phylum Arthropoda; class Malacostraca; order Decapoda; family Palaemonidae; genus Macrobrachium; species Macrobrachium nipponense. Next base: position 66,538,577 of record NC_087213.1, on the reverse strand, counting down.
ACACCTGTTAGGAGAGGATGGATAGCAAGATGGACAAGAGAATACTATGATTGGAAGTACAGTAAAAGGAATGAAAGAGGTTGCAGCTAGGGGCCAAAGGGACGCTGCAAAAAACCTTAAGTAATACCTACAGTGCACCCTGGGGGTGCACTGCCAGTACTACACCTCTACGGGAGTTAACTGGTACGTCCCCAGAACCAAAATTGGGAAAATGGGAAACCCACAGAACTCGATCATACTGGACTGCTTTAAAAGTGACAAACTACTGCTAGCTTTCATTCCATCAACAACTTGACTATTATTCCAACAAAAGCTATACCTTATTCAACCTTCCTGACTGGCAAAAATTACACTGATGACTCAAATGGACAGGCATACCAGAGGTCAACAAATGAAAAGATAATGGCTCTTAATCTAATTACCAGTGCTTTGCCAAGTTATTGTGAATCAAAGTTGGCTTACAAAGTAGCAGAGAAAAATTTATTAACGGTTTACAAACCACACTACCTCATCTTTTAAGAACACTGTCTTAAATAACTAACTCTTGTATAAAGTATATATAACCAAAATTATACACATTTGGATCTAATACAGTGGTACCTCGAGATACGAAATTAATCCGTTCCGAGGCGGCCTTCGTATCATGAGCTTTTCATATCTTGGACCGCATTTTACATGTAAAATGGCTACTCCGTTCCAAGCCCTCCAAAAACACCCCAGTAAATTTCATAATAAAGCTAAATTGACCTATAAACAATGAAATACAACTTGGCCCATTCAATACCTACAATTTGGACCATTCAATACCTAACTTAATACGTACTGCTAATATACCAGTAAATAAAGTGTATTTCTGGGCTCAGCTCGTGTCGGCCTATGAAATATCCTTAAGTTCATTATTTCTAGGTAAAATTATCCTAAAATTACCAGAGAAAAAATAAAATCAAGAAAATGTCAGTTAAACTGATTCGCTCACTCTATAAAAGAAGTGTCGGTATGGAAATAGGGGCGAGTGGGATCACTACCACGAGTCATTTACCATTTAGACCTTCCAACATAAAATCCCCCACCTGAGAGAGCTGATACTAAAGGGTGATGCGACCGCTACTATTACTACTACTGACGCCAAGCGGAGAGCAGCGCCTCTAGCGGTCATCCTTAATTATTAGCTCGACAACGCTAGTTGCATCTTTTTTCACTCGTGTTGTTTTCGCTTTGGATTTTTCCTTTTCAACGATGGAACGTGCTGCAATCGCTTCGGCTAAGTTAAGTGCCTCATAAGTAATAATTTTTGGTATTCCAGTCTTCCAGGGACCAGTATTTTCCGTTTTTTACGTCATATACGGTCTCCCGGTTGACTCGTGGCGGCCTTGAGCCGCCTCGTGTTGTTAAGATTTCCCGGTCTTCCATACTGGGACATCTTATGCTTATGGGCTCTATTTTACGTTCATCGTTTTATTACATCGTATTTAGAGTTAGGACACAGCCCATCCCTTTTACCTTTTATCTCTAAGTTTGGTATTTAGGGCTATACTGTGTTTTTCTGGCCCAGCATCCCAGCTCTTGCTCTTCATCGGCTACTGCTGGCTCCGAGTAGTCGACTGTTCTTCGGATCAGTTCGCCTCCTCCTGGGCTTCTTTCTCTTTTACTAAAGTGTCTCTTCTATCTTTTTACGATGTATTTATTTATTATCAGTGTTATTTAGGGTGTTAGGCTAGCCTAGGTGCCTTGTGCCATGTGTTGGTACAGTCTGGTTCGCGTGGCCCCTCTGTGGTTGTGTTGCTTTCGCGTCCTAGGCCACCTACGATCACGTGTCCCATTAGGCACCTTACCCTCCCCCTTCCCTCCCTACCATGTGGTAGGGAGGGGTCTGGTGGATCTCCTTGGTTGTCATGACAACCACCGTAGCCTACCTCCCTCTCCCTCCGAGGGGGCCAGAGGAGTTCCGTACCAGCTGGGGGCTAGGGTGACCACTTGTCTCGGGGTACCAAGTTACCTGACGGGTAGTAGTAGGGACGGGGGGGTAGGCCACCCCCCTCTCTCTCTCGCCCACCGTGTTCACGCCGGGATTCCCCCCCCTGTTTTCCCCATTCCCAACCCTTCCCCTACCTTAACGGACGGAGCTCCCGCTGAAGCCGGGAGCCCCTTCGGTTAAAGGTCCATCTGGCTCCGCCAGCGGGCGGGGTGGGAAATTACTAGTGGTCTATATTGCTTGCCTACTATATCCTGATTTTCACTACCGGAGGAGAGCTCGCTCCTTACCCGGGCACTCCTCTAGTAGAACGGGAAGGAAAGAGGGTCCATATCTCATTCTATAAGGATATACCCTTACTGATACGATGATTATTGGTTTTATTAGTTTTACGTACTATCTCCGTCGTGGTTTCATGGCCCCTCACCACTCCTGGTTGGAACTTTTTTCCTGTCTCCGGCGTAAGCTGCAGACCCCCACCAACCGCCTATCTAACCACACGTATTGCGGCGGAGCACTAGTTTTAATCTAACTTACATGCTCCGGCATGCAGCGGAGTCTATGTTAGGCTGTAAGTGTGCACTCTGATACTCATGTATCTCTCCACTTACAGGCTACCAACTGCCAAGATCCAGGTTGTAACGCTGTTCTGTATGACCTCTGCGCCCATGAAGAATGTAGGACCCACGCCCCGTGTGCCACTACCCACAACGGGATGATTGTTTGGCACCCTGAGGCATGCACCATCTGCTATGACCTCGTGAGTCAGCTTTTGGGTGGGGTAAGTTAACTCCTGGAAATTTTTCCTGTTATCAATGATTTACCCTTAGTTTTAAGCTCCTTTAAACCGTATCTCCGCCGCTAGAAGCTTCATATCGCCTTCTCTTGCAGGCTGCCGCCGTGAAAGAAGTCGCCCTAGCCACCCTAAAAGCTTGGGTAGGCGGCTTCGGGAAGAACGCCGCCAAGGGCCAGCCTTACATTTTAGATAAGAAGCTGGCCATCCAGATCTTCCCCGGAGGCAAGGCGACGGGGTACATGGACCCCATCTCAGCAGCCCCACTCATAGCTTCCATCCAGCAGGAGGTGCAGCAGGCGTTTGGGTCCGTTTCGACGCAGGAGCCTGTTCCAGACGTAGCTAACCTGGATCTTAATCTTGAGCCTATGGCGGTAGGTGCGGAGGATTTGTTGGTTGAGGTAGGTGTTTCGGGCGCTCAAGGTCTACCCTTGAGCGCTCCTGGATCTTCTTCCTCTTTTCAAGGCCTCACGGGATCTGAGATCCCTTCTCGTTCACCCGCTCTCTCTTTACCCCCGAAGGTGAAGGGACAGATAGAACAGAAGACCCTCCATAAGACGACTTCTAAGAAGTCGTCGTCTTCTTCGGCTAGGAAGTCTACGACATCCTACGCCGATGCGGTGAAGGTGAAGCCTAGCTCTTCTCATTCGAAGAGCTCAAGAAGCAAGGCTTCTAAGGAGAAGGCCCGCGCTCCTGCCGAGCCAGTGCCTTCTCCGGCATCTACCGGATCTACTCCGGTAACTCCTGTTGGGGTGGCGGGACCTAGCTCTTTTGATCCCACCACTTTCTCAGCAGGAGTGTTGCAACAAGTGGGAGAGATGGTTGGCTCTCTCGGTACAAGGTTTGAGCAAATGTTTGCTCAACTTTCTAATACCATCAACCAATCTGGTCAATCAATACAGGACCTCTCTAACCGAGTTAGGGAGCATGATGACCGCTTCGCTGGCCTCACTCAGGCCCCTCAAGCGAACTCCCCTGCGGCAGGTACTGGTCTCCTCCAGCTACCTCCTTATGAATCCCTACCAGCCTTCTCTATGGATAACCCTTGGAGGGTGGCAGCTTATGCCCCCTTCAAGGATGGCATGATTTCCATTCCGGAGTGTGGAACAAGAAGGATTGAGGACTTCGAGTTCTACCCCCCCGGACTGACTCAGCCTTTCATAGGGTATGCTAGGCTTACGGTGACTGCTCTCAATAGGGAGGATAAGATCTCTAGAGAGACTGTGCTGTATAGTAGGGATCACGCACAGAGGGAATGGGTTCACTGCCTGGAGGATTGGGATTGTACCAATACCAAACTCCAGGCATTCAAGAGCCCCTTCACTATCTTTGCTACGGAGGAGGAGGCTTCTCTTCCATTCGCTACTAAGATAGTAGAAGCGACTCTCCAAGCAGTTCTTAAAGACGAGCCCATGCCACAATTGAGAGAGGCGGAATCAACATCTCCGCTCTTTCCGTCCTTCGGAGAATTGTGGGAGAACCTACCTGCCACTTTCTCAGTAGGTAAGCTGAAGCCAGACTGTGCAATGGATCAGTTTGGCGAGAAAGCTACCGAGGCTGCCTGATAGACCTTATTTCAGGCAGAATTTCGACGCCCCCGCACAAGATTTGGGAAATCTCTTAACTCCCTTATCATTACAGAGATGGCTGCTCTTTCCTATGCTACGGAACCACTTTTTAAAATACTGGCTAAATCCCAGCTCCAGTCGGTTCAAGCTGATGCCTTTGACTTCTTTTCGGCCAGAAGGAACTGTCGAAAGCATGTTTTACAGGAGGCAACTATTAGGCACGAGCCTAATAGGCTTCTAGCTTCCAGCATGTGGGGTGCGGACCTCTTCCCAGAAGCTTCTGTGAATGAGGTGCATCACGAGGCTGCTAGGCTTAACCAGAGCCTTAGAGCCAGATGGGGGCATCTCTTCCAAGAGGAAGCAAGAGACCGCCCCTGCTGCTGGTAAGAAATTGAAGAAAACTGGTAGGAGGTTCCAACACTACCAAAAACAGCAGCAACAACAACATTTCGTCCAAGCCGTCCCAGTTACACAACAGGGGCAGCCTTCGACTTCTAAGCAGACACAGCCCATTCTCCTGTTGTCTCCTCAGAATCAGCCCTCGACCTCATACACCGTCTCGCCAGCTTTCAACTCAATGTATGAAAGCCAAGCCTTCCCAACCTTCAACAGGTATTCTAGGGGGAGCAGAGCGAGAGGTCACTTTCGCCAACGGGGCACAGGAAGAGCTGCAAGAGGCAAGCACTTCAGAGGAGGGCGCGGAGGTCAACCCGCTCAACAACAGTGAGGCTCCCCAGGTAGGAGAGAGGCTGTTCCTCTTCCGTCACAGGTGGGGGTTCAGCAAATGGGCACAGAGCATTGTGTCCAAAGGATTGGGTTGGAGTTGGATCAAAGATCCTCCTCCAAACAGATCATTCTATCAGATACCATCAAAGGAGTTGACAGATTATGCGGAAGAACTCCTTCAGAAAGGAGCTATTGCGAGAGTAAAGCATCTAAAATTTCAAGGTCGCTTGTTCAACGTGCCAAAGAAAGGCTCAACAAAAAGAAGGGTAATCTTAGACTTGTCAAAGCTAAACTCTTTCATTCGTTGCGACAAGTTCAAAATGCTGACCATCTCGCAGGTACGGACCTTACTTCCTCGTGGGGCCGTCACCACCTCTATCGATCTTACAGACGCATACTATCATATCCCTATAGCCAGACACTTCCGTCCATTCCTAGGCTTCAAACTAGGAAATCAGACGTTCTCCTTCAAAGTGATGCCCTTCGGTCTGAACGTAGCCCCCAGGGTATTCACGAAAATAGCAGAAGTGGTAGTTCAACAATTGAGAACACAAGGGATAATGGTAGTAGCGTACCTCGACGATTGGTTAATCTGGGCACCAACGGTCGAGGAATGCCTCAAAGCCACGAAGAAGGTAGTGCAATTTCTGGAACATCTGGGGTTCCAGATAAACAAAACAAAATCCAGACTCACTCCGGAGTCTCGTTTTCAATGGCTAACGCCAAATCTCGGGACAAGTTGTCAGTAATTCCACAGATCCTTCGCAATCAGCTCCGTCCATGGACAAAAGTGAAGAATCTTGCCAAATTGGTACCCCTTCAATATCCCCTTCCGGTGTTAACCATTCACACGGATGCCTCCCTGTCCGGTTGGGGGGGATATTCTCAATTCAAGCAAGTTCAGGGGACTTGGTCCGTTCAATTCCGCCAGCTCCACATAAACGTTCTGGAAGCAATGGCAGTATTTCTTACCCTGAAGAGACTCCTTCCCCCAAAGAAGTCTCATCTAAGACTAGTTTTGGACAGTGCAGTGGTAGTACATTGCATCAACAGAGGAGGGTCCAAATCCAAACACGTGAATCATGTCATGATAGCCATCTTTGCTCTAGCAGACAAGCACAAATGGCATCTATCTGCCACTCATTTGGCAGGGGTAAGAAATGTGATAGCGGACGCACTATCCCAGTCAGTCCCTCTGGAGTCAGAATGGTCCCTAGACGACAGGTCATTCGAGTGGATATGCCAGAGAGTCCCAGGTCTCCAAGTAGATCTCTTCGCCTCACAAGCGAACCACAAGCTCCCTTGCTATGTGGCCTCCAACCTGGACCCTCTGGCTTATGCCACGGACGCCCTGTCGTTGGACTGGAATCAATGGAAGAAAATCTACATTTTTCCTCCAGTGAATCTTCTTTTGAAAGTTCTGAGCAAGCTGAGGACTTTCAAGGGACTGGTAGCTCTGATCGCTCCAGATTGGCCAAAAAGCAACTGGTATCCTCTGCTTCTGGAATTGGGTCTCCGACCTCAACGGATTCCCAATCCCAAGCTGTCGCAATCAGTACAAATGAGGACTGTGTTCGCTTCCACAGGAATTCTCCAGACCCTAACTTTATGGACTTCATGAAGTTTGCGGCTAAAAAAGATGCTAACATTGATCCACAAAACATCCTCTTTCTGGAATCGGATAAAAGAGAGTCAACTATTAGACAATATGACTCAGCTGTTAAAAAGTTAGCATCCTTCCTGAAAGAATCAAACACTACAACCATGACAGTTAACTTAGCTATATCCTTTTTCAGATCCTTATTTGAAAAAGGCTTAGCAGCTAGCACCATTACTACTAATAAATCGGCTTTGAAGAAAATCTTTCAGTTGGGTTTTCAAATAGACTTAACGGAATCTTACTTTACGTCTATTCCCAAAGCCTGTGCTAGACTTAAACCTTCTCAAAGGCCTACTTCAGTTTCATGATTCTTAAATGATGTCCTCAAACTAGCCTCAGTGTGGCGGGATCACAAAAACAAGTAACCTCCCCACATAAACTTAACCTGTCTGGCTATCAAACCCACCCTCAATCACACTTTCCACTTAACACTAAAAAACACAGCAGGACAATTGCCCCAATACCTACATACAGAACAAAAACACAAACAGGTACTCACCGCTGGCTTCTGATACCTAGGACTAGGCTGTGCTGTCGTCCACTGGATATAGGCTATAGGCTAGCCAACACACAACCACCGCCGACAACCAAACACAAATCAACCACCCGGGACCCACAACCCCACAAAAACTCAATAACCCAATGACTAAATGCAGATGAACACCAACCGCCTGAAAAAACACGACAACCACACGACTTACAGCAGTACAACAACCCGCCAAAACCAACCCTGCCCCAACCACCACTAACAGACACCGAAAATGCACCACCAACCTTCTTAACCTCACCACAACCAGACAGACACATGCACAACAACTTCACAACCCCAAAATCTATCAAATAACACACAAACAACGAAACACCAAAGGAAAACTGCTGCCAAAACCAACACTGACTTGACCAGACACCTCACTGTTTACAACTCTCGTAACAGACTTTCGTTGACTACCTACAGAGTGCCACAACAGACATGCTTCCGACCGCCATCTAACCACTCCCATTCATTCTTCCACCAATCTCTCTCTCTCACACAACCTTTGGAGATGTTGTCAAATATAAACTAAAATTACTCCTCCATATTACCTCCCCCATTACATTTGACAACATCTCCTTACACTCACAACATCCACACTAAATTGCCTTTCGCAACACCCAAGGATGCTCAGATGCAGGTCCCCTGGATCTTGTTTGAGGACCATCATACACTCTTTCAGTTACATCGCCATTCACTTCTTCCAAACCACTTTCTTTCAAACTCCCATTATCTCCCTCACTACCATCCTCCCAAATTCCCATTCACTACTTCACCGATGTCTTCCAACTCTGGTTCAACATCTCCCCTATTTCGGCCACCAAACCACTCAGTTCATCCATACTTCTGTCAAACTCCTGCAAAGACTTATCCATCCTATCAACCACCTCCTCACTATTCAGTTTCCTTCTCACTGAAGTCTTTACTTGTCCCTGTCAACTCAAACCCACATACACTACAAGTATCATTCATTCCCCAAAGTCATCCGTAGCACACGCTTTATCAACCGTTTGCACCCTACCACCAACCCCTTTACCATGCCGTTCACGCTTCTCCCTTCCACTTCCTCTCTCCACACTCTTCTGTTTTCTTCCATACTCAACCAACACCAACTGTCGATCTCCCAGACCAATTTGTTCACCGACAGTCGGCTCATACTTATTCACCCTCAACCACTCACTCATCGCATTCTCCCGAACATACTGTGGTACTTCCCTCCACTTACGGAGCTGGTGTGCCCTAACCTCATCCAGTCCCCCACCTACTCGCAATTTCCCCAAAACATAACTCAATCCACCCCTCGGTCCCACTTCCAAAATCTTCAAAAGGCCCTTCCCATTCAAAATTTCCTCCCTTACTTTGATTCACATTCATTCTTCCCATACTCAACCAACCCCCTCTTTTCAACACCTTATTCCCCAATCCTTCGAAAACTCTCAAACCTTTCACTCGCTTTCTTCCACAAATCCCGATCACCTTCTGACAGACCCAACCGCGGTCTGACAATCCTTTCAAAATTCAAACACATATACAAGGAGACATACCTATACTCTTCTGCAGTGTGGCGTATATACCAAACTGCACGTCCTACATACATATCCCAATCCTTGTCGCTCTTACTCATCATTCGCAAAATCTCAGTCATCGTCCTAACAGTCCTTTCAGCCAACCCATTCGCACTGGGCATATACGGAGTAGAATACACATGCACAATACCCCATTCCTTCAACATTTCTTCAATTTCCCATCCAACAAACTCAGGTCCATTATCACTACACATTTTTGCCGGCTTACACACACACATTGGCAACATCACTTGACCCACCATTCGTGCAACAGTTTCACTCCTCTTATCTTTGATGGGAACCACATAAGCAAATTTACTCATGTGATCCACCATCACAATCATCCCCACGTGTCCTCTCGCAGTCCTGGGCAAAGAAACACAATCAATCACAAGCATTTCAAACGGCTCTTTCATCTGCAATCGCAACACAGGTGGACTTGCATGCACACTCTGATACTTTACCCCTCTGACAGTCTTCACACGTGACAGACCACATCCACACAAATCTTACTCAACCCAGGAGCATACAATCTCTCTCTCATGCATTCCCACAACTTATTTTTTCCCATATGCCCAAACCGATCATGCACCAACAAACACATACTCACAGCTGACTCAACAGAAAACAATGGCACATACACTTCCTTGTCCAATACACCCCTTCCTGATGCAAAAAGTACACTGTGTTTTTGCACACCACAAAACGTTTAGCAACCCTCTTATATACATCCAACTCACATGGCCAGTCTTCCACACGCACTCCTCCCAAAACACATTGTCGCAACACACTTATCTCCAGGCACTTATTTTGCATTTCCTCAATCTCTTCCTCACTCAACAGATCATTCTCACTCCTAGCAATATCAATCATACCCACAAAGTTTGCTACAAACACATTACCATCTTGAATCCTAGCACTACTTGCCTGCACCTTTCTAAGAATTCCATTTCCTACATCTACGTCTATATCGTGGATCCTCAAAAAATCTATCCCTATTAAAAAACAAGATGGCATATCATTTTCCTTTTCTCCTATAACTATAAAGTTATGCATTACCTCAAGATCTCCCCAACCTAACCTTTAATCGTACCTCTTCCCATACTAAAACACTTCCTTGTCCTAACCCTGTATTCTCACACTTGTAGACTGCCTTTTCACTTTCCCAATCACATCTCTCAAGTTCACTCACCAAAAGGAAACTTGTTGCCCCTGTGTCAACCAAACTACAATACTCACTATCATTTACTTGGACAAAGTCACCATTTTCCCTCGAGTCCCATGCATACACACATTCACTACCATGTCCACCTGGTTATCCACATCACAATCCTCCTCATCACATTCATCCTCAGCTAACTCCCCATTTCCACAATTCTGACTCAGATCCCCTTCACAGTCCCTTTTTGTAACCAACCAATACAACCACGTTCCCGCACTGAATCATAAAACCCCACGTTCATTACCAGTACTCACCCTTCCTCGATATTCAACCGGTCTGTCCCATCCAAAATACAACAACACTTTATTCCAAACAACTCAGCTACTGCTGACAACAATTCATACAACACTTCTCCTTGCCCCACCTTGTTCCTCCGCACATGCCACTTCCTTCTGCACATCACTCATCAACTTCACTCGCAACTCATTCACACTACGGGTACCTCTTCAACCAGACCCTTACCTTCCAAGTTTTTCAATGCTGAAAACAAACATTCACACATTCTGTCATTCCTTCAAAACCTCTCTTTTACAACCAACCCCTCAGGTACCATATTCGATCCCAGTCACTTTTCACAACACCACTGTCCTTACCATGCATCCTAGACATCGTATCAGCAATCACATTTTTACTCCCCGGCACATATTCTAAGCTAAAATCAAACTCACTCAAATCCTCAATTGTCCTCGCAATCCTAGCATTCACACTTTCCTTCTTGATCTATAAACTAACGGCCGATGATCTGTCCTTATGACAAATTTTACCCCATACAAAAACACTTTCAACGCTTTCATTCACAAAACAAAACCTTATTGCCGCAAGCTCCTTCTCAACCACCGAATACTTAAGCTCTGCTTTATTAAAAGCTTTTTACTCACATACGCAATCACTCTCAATTGTCCCTCCCATTCACCTCTTGCATCTGCACCAAGCATCCTACCATACTAAACTTACTAGCATCAGCATACAAACTCAAAGCTTACTGGCATCCTTCACTGTAAATCCGGAAAAGCCAAGGTGACGTCCCTAGCAGCTCCTCTTTCAATCTTCTCAAATGCTCCCACCATTCGCTCATCCCACCTCAGCTTAGTACAATTTTTCTTCCCGGTCCATTCAGTCAACGGCTTCCCTATACCCGAACAATCCCTAATGAACTTCCTCCCGAACTCAATCAAACCCAAAAAACCCTTTAACTCCCGCACGGTCCGGGGACGTGGAAACTCCTTTACTTTTTCCACAAACTTTTCACTCTTCCTTACACCACTCGCACTCACCTTATGACCAAGAAATTCCACTTCCCCAGCCAACCACGTACACTTCTCCAACTTCACTTTCACTCCAACCTCTTCCAAACCGTTCCAACACCTTCTCAAGCAGTTCCCACATTCTCTAACAGTCTCACTTGCAAATTTTCAAAACGTCATCTATAAACACAGTCACCTTCCTTCTATCAAAACCAGCCAAAACTACATTCATCACCCTCTGGAAGGCAGCAGGCGCATTAGCCAATCAAAACTTAACCTCTTGAATTGATAGTGGCAGCTACCACTCGAAAAAGCCGTAACATGCTGCTCCCTTCTCAAGAGGCATCTGGTAATAGCCCCTTACCAAATCCAATTTTGTGAACACTCTCATCCCATGCATCTTATACACACAATCAGACACCACATTCATCGGGAATTGCTCCTTCACAGTCACTTCATTCACCTTCCTGTAATACCAAACACATCCTCAAACTCCATCTGTCTTGCGTACTGGGACTATGGGACTATTCCAAGCACTCTCACTTCCTCTGATCACTCCCACTCTCTCAAGTTCCTCCCACACTGTTCCTCAATCTCTCGGGCAATAGGCGCAGAAAAGTGCGGGGACGCTGATATGGGGGTATCGTCATTCAAAACTATCTTGAATTCTGGAAGCTTAGATCCCCTGAAATCCTCGTCACCCAGACTCAACGCACCCCGCCTATCCCACAACATCTGCATCAACCGCTCCCTCTCGTCATCACCAACATTTTCATCCACCTCAATTCTTTCTCTCAACTCATCATACTTCCACTCATCACTTTTTTTCATGCTACCTGTCATCACCCGCCGCACCCTAACATATCTTTCGTCATCCACATCCACCAACGTATACAACAACCCCACACAATCACCCTCACGTATACCCCGCACTCGCTTTTTCCTAACACTCGGCAATGAGGCCACAAAAACCCGAGGGTTCTCCATATCCAAAATCCCATCGTACACATGCACACTCGCTCTTACCAACTTGTTTCGCATCCACACCCTCAACCACATATGACACTTGTCACCTTTGACAATCCCAAGACTATCGGGCACGCCACGCAACTTTCACACTAACAACTTCTCCCCAACTTCTCGCGGCACTTTTACAACTCTCTTTCGCAACCAACGGCACTCCCTTCCATATTTTACTGCTTACTCCTCCCATTCCCATCCAAGTACAACTCTCCATGTACATTCCCCTTCCTATGCAACTCAATCATATTCCTGCTCGGATGGACCACCATCCCACACTTCTTCAAGAACCTGTATCCTAACAACATATCATACTTATCACTCATTCCCTCGATCACATAAAAGTCACCTTCCTCCATCACTACCCCTTCGATTTCTACATTTTCACGCAACATTCCCACCACAGGCATACCCAAATTTCCTAATCCTCGTACCTCCCCTTTACATTTTCCTAATTTCACACTCACTCCGCAACTTGTCACATCCAGTCTTAAAAAGAACACTGACACTGCACCCAGTATCATCAAAGCAAACCAAACACACCCCTTTGCACCTCACTTTTACACTCATACATTCATGAGCTCTTCCTCCAAACCCTTTTCATGCAACAATCCTTCACGCACATGCATCACTCTTACTGACCGCACACCAGAGGACCCACCCAACTGAATCCCCTTTGTACCTAGTTTCCCGTCCCAACTCCCCAACCTGACTCATCCTCTTTCGCCTACACACACTCGCCCCATGACCTTCCATTCCACATTCAACACATTTTGCCCGCTGTTCCTTACACATCCTAGCATAATGCCCATTCTTCCCGCAATTACCGCAAACCTCAGTCACACGAGTACCTCGACATCCACTTGCTATATGCCCTACTTGCCCACACCTGTAACACTTAACATCCTATCTTTCTTACACTCGCTCACCAAATGCCCTGTTTGCCCACACCCGAAGCAAGCTCCCAACGCCCCACCGACATTCATAATTCTTCCTGTGCCCTAGCTTTCCACATCTGTAACATTGCTGCTCTCGTTCACGACTAACCGACCCTAATCTTCCAACGCTTGCACTCCGATCTCTCTTATGGCTAACCATACTTACGTTACTGGCTCTAACGCTCCTATCAACCACTCGCTCTGCCATTCGCCTTGGCCCTTCCAAAACTGCCTCCCTATAGCTCTTAAACTCTGGTATAAACAATCAGCCAGCCACTTCAGTCCTAATACTAACACTTCTACTCTCTTTCATACACCTATCCAACTATAATCCTCTACATTTTCCAAAATGTCGTTCCACAACAACCTCATTCGTCCATCGCATTTTCTCCTTACGTTTCAGATTTACCAAAAACTTACATACACACTAACCCGCAGGCACAGTCGCCAACAACTTCTTCCCACTAACTCTTTACACTCATGTTATCCCCTTTCGTTCCCCAAACTTTTTCCTGGCCAATGTGATTTCCAACCTGCACACTAATCATCGACAACGACTCACCAACATTCATTCTTACCTCATCAAAACCATGTTTTCTCCTATATCTAACACTACTCCTTATCCTCTTCGCCTGTTCCACAATCCTGGCTTTCACACTCTCATACGGCACATTCCCTACACTCATCATTACCCCATACTATTCAACAAAAATCCCGTCAAAAAGCCACCCGACTCTCTTGCCCAGACTCTCTTATATCCCCATACTTTGCCTCACAATACCTCTCATATTCCTTAAAAAATCCCCTATGTCCCTACTACATATTCCTCGTATTGTTGCACATCTTAGGTATCTCTCTCATATATTACAGCCTTTCGTACTTCCCGCTCACTATCACTTTCGCTACTACCATTCTGATCCCTGCTCTTAACCTCGTCCGAATATAGGGAATCACTTCCATACTAACATCCATGCTCCTCATTACGCTCTTCTTACCCTTCTTTCAACCCACCTGTTTCCACTCACCGCTATCCAAATCACTTCTCAGCCCTTTGTCAATGTATTCCAGTCCTAGTCTCATCCGTCTGTCATCCTTCCTAACCTTCTCCCTTAATCGTCTTCTTTTCCTCAGCCCCCTTCTTATTCTGTCCTCAGGTTATCTTATCCTGTCTCTTTCCCTTCTTCCCTTTACCTACCACAAACAAGTCACCTTCGTCACTCGTAGTTCATCCCCTCGCTCTTCCACTGTCTTTACCACTTCTGGCCTATCACAAGACCCAGTAGGCCTACCCCCTACAGCTCCCTCTCCCATGAACCCCTTCATCATCTCCTGCAACTGCATTCATCATCCCTAAGAAATTTTTCATCCATTTTCTCAACCATTCTCTCTTCTGCTCCTTTCACTTCTTCTTTCATTTCCACTTTTGCACTCCTTAGCATTCCTCTCATTTCCTCTAACTCGCTCTTCAACTCCTCACACTCTACCCTTAACCTCTCATTATCCACTTCTAATTGTCCTCTTACTTCCCTCTCCAACTCAACTCCTCCTTCAGCCTCTCCACCCACCCAATCCTCACCCAATCTTCCATCTCAAACTTCTCACCACTCATACACACTAGCCTAGACCAATTGTCCTGCAGCTGCCACACCAACAGTCCCTGTTCGGCGCCAAAAAATAATGTGGCGGGATCACAAAAACAAGTAACCTCCCCACATAAACTTAACCTGTCTGGCTATCAAACCCACCCTCAATCACACTTTCCACTTAACACTAAAAAACACAGCAGGACAATTGCCCCAATACCTACATACAGAACAAAAACACAAACAGGTACTCACCGCTGGCTTCTGATACCTAGGACTAGGCTGTGCTGTCGTCCACTGGATATAGGCTATAGGCTAGCCAACACACAACCACCGCCGACAACCAAACACAAATCAACCACCCGGGACCCACAACCCCACAAAAACTCAATAACCCAATGACTAAATGCAGATGAACACCAACGCCTGAAAAAACACGACAACCACACGACTTACAGCAGTTACACAACCCGCCAAAACCACCCTGCCCCAACCACCACTAACAGACACCGAAAATGCACCACCAACCTTCTTAACCTCACCACAACCAGACAGACACATGCACAACAACTTCACAACCCCAAAATCTATCAAATAACACACAAACAACGAAACACCAAAGGAAAACTGCTGCCAAAACCAACACTGACTTGACCAGACACCTCACTGTTTACAACTCTCGTAACAGACTTTCATTGACTACCTACAGAGTGCCACAACAGACATGCTTCCGACCGCCATCTAACCACTCCCATTCATTCTTCCACCAATCTCTCTCTCTCTCTCTCTCTCTCACACAACCTTTGGAGATGTTGTCAAATATAAACTAAAATTATTCCTCCATATCAGATACTGACAACTTGTCTTGCACATTCATAATGCTACTTAGAAAGACGTTATTTTTGTTAGGCCTGGCTTCAGGAGCCAGAATTTCAGAACTGTCGGCTCTATCCAGAGATGCGGGTCATGTAGAATTTCTCCCCTCAGGAGAAGTTCTACTTTCTCCGGATCGCAGTTTTTTAGCTAAAAAACGAGATCCCCTGCAAGGTGGCCCCTTGGAAAGTTATCCCACTTCCGCAAGATCCTTCTCTTTGCCCAGTATCAACTTTAAGAGCCTTTCTATCTCGTACATCCTCTAGATCCTCAGGTCCTCTCTTTATGAGAGAAAAAGGTGGCACCTTATCAGTGAAAGGTATCAGACAACAGATCCTTTACTTCATTAAACAAGCCAACCCTGAATCATTTCCAAAAGCACATGATATCAGAGGAGTAGCCACCTCAATTAATTATTTCCAACATATGAATTTTGAGGATCTTAAAAAGTATACTGGATGGAAATCACCGACAGTCTTTAAACGTCATTACCTGAAGTCCTTGGAATCTTTAAAATTTTCAGCAGTAGCAGCGGGAAACATTGTTTCTCCTGATGCTGCACAGTAGTTGTAGTATAGATCCAGGTCTCCTTTCTACCTACCTCGTCCAACATGCCTCACCCTACTGCTATGCTCTTTGTGATACTCTA
Source organism: Macrobrachium nipponense (assembly GCF_015104395.2). Taxonomy (NCBI): domain Eukaryota; kingdom Metazoa; phylum Arthropoda; class Malacostraca; order Decapoda; family Palaemonidae; genus Macrobrachium; species Macrobrachium nipponense. The sequence goes on along the minus strand of NC_087213.1, from coordinate 66,522,232 downwards.
GCCTTAGCCGCTAGGATCGTATTGGTGGACTGCCCCTTATTTTTCTGCTAGGGGCATCCACATTGTGTGCATATAATGTGCTTCAGTGTTTCTACCCTTATTTTTATGCTAGGGTAGAACACAATGAGTTTGTATATTTTGTAAATAATACTTAAATTAGTGAATCATTATTAATATTGTTCTAATTACCATTATACTATTATGTACCACCAATTTCTAGTATAAGCTAATTTTAAGTACTTTATGTTAATATGGTATAGTTAACCTACCATTATTTAGTATAAGCTAGTTTTAAGTACTTTTTGTTAGTATGCTGTAATGAGTCTTGATTCACTTATATTATATCAATCTTTTTACTATTTGGTTTCATATGTCCTTTTATTCCATCTTGTCTGTTTCTCTGGTACTATTTCATAGGCCGACACGAGCTGAGCCCAGAAAAGGGATTTTGACGTAGGAAAAATCTATTTCTGGGTGATTGGCTCGTGTCGCCCTATGAAACCCACCCTGTTCCTTTTTTACCCACCCTGCAGGACAAGATGTTCATGTATTAAGGATGACCGCTAGAGGCGCTGCTCTCCGCTTGGCGTCAGTAGTAGTAGTAGTAGCGGTCGCATCACCCTTTAGTATCAGCTCTCTCAGGTGGGGGATTTTATGTTGGAAGGTCTAAATGGTAAATGACTCGTGGTAGTGATCCCACTCGCCCCTATTTCCATACCGACACTTCTTTTATAGAGTGAGCGAGTCAGTTTAACCGACATTTTCTTGATTTTATTTTTTCTCTGGTAATTTTAGGATAATTTTACCTAGAAATAATGAACTTAAGGATATTTCATAGGGCGACACGAGCCAATCACCCAGAAATAGATTTTTCCTACGTCAAAATCCCTTTAGTGTACATGGTATACAAGAAATACTGTACATACATACATACATACATATGTAGTAAAATTATATTGTTATGATACAATAAAGTTTCATACATACTTACCTGGCAGATATATACTTAGCTAAGACTCCGTCGTCCCCGACAGAAATTCAAATTTCGCGCCACTCGCTACAGGTAGGTCAGGTGATCTACCGGCCTGCCCTGGGTGGCAGGACTAGGAACCATTCCCGTTTTCTATCATATTTTCTCTCTTCCACCTGTCTCCTGCGGGGAGGCTGGGTGGGCCATTAATCGTATATATCTGCCAGGTAAGTATGTATGAAACTTTATTGTATCAAAACAATATCATTTTCATACAATCAACTTACCTGTCAGATATTTACTTAGCTGATTGGCACCCTTTGGTGGAGGGTAAGAGACAGCTAATTATGGAATAGACAGGTAAACAACATATGTTGAGGGTATAAATAAACCTTGGTTCCTACCTGATAGGTGGTAGACTTTGTGGCTGCTGTCCAGAAGTCTGCATCACCTCAAGAAACTTTAGCGGGATATGTGATCTATGGCCAAGAGTTCTTGTGGGTCTGCCGATGGGGTCTTATCCGCTTACTCGGCAGAGCCTGAAAGGACTTTGTCAATGGGTGCTTATCCACTTATATGACAATACACCTTATGAAGGAGCACACAACTGATCCCGATCACCTGATCCTAACCACCATGTTAGAACTAAAGATTGTTCAGAGTTATCCCCAAACTCTTCACAACAACCATAACTCAAAAACACATTACGCACACATACATAAATTAAAAAAAAAAAATTAATACTCATCTAATAAGATATCACAAGAGTTCCTTACTGAACAATAGTGACCGGCCGCCTGTGAAACTGCTTGCACTTTTGTCAGCAGAAAGTCTAGAACATATCTAATAGAAGGTATGTACAAATTTAAGGATCGGTGTTAGCTCCTATACCCAGGATCGTATCCGCAGACACGAAAGGACCTAGAGAAAAACATTTCTCGTAGGTCACACGAACATCTCTCAAGTAGTGAGATGCAAATACTGAGTTGCATCTCCAAAATGTCGCTTCCAAGATGTTCTTTAGTGACATATTCTTTTGAAACGAGAGAGACGTCGCTACTGCTCTCACTTCATGAGCTTTCACTCTCAAGAGTCGAAAAGCGTCGTCAGGACAGATCTTATGTGCGTCTGTAATGATGTTTCTCACAAAGAACGCTAGAGCACTCTTAGACATCAGTCTTGTGGGGTCTTTTACCGCACACCAAAGACCTTGTCTAGAGCCCCCCATCTGGTTTTTTCTCTGAAGGTAGAATTTTAGTGCTCTTACAGGACAAAGAGATCTTTCTGCTTCTCTACCGACGAGACTCGATAAGCCTTTAACCTCGAAGGTCTTAGGCCAGGGATTCGAGGGGTTCTCGTTTTTAGCTAAAAAATAATGCTTTAAACGAGCACATGGCTGAGTCTCCCTTGAATCCTACTTTATCCTCTAGGTCATGCAGCTCACTAATTCTTTTGGCTGTTGCTAAAGATAAGAGGAATAAGCACTTCCTTGTTAAGTCTCGAAACGAAGCCAGATGAGGAGATTCGAACCTTTCAGATGACAGGAACTTGAGCACTACATCTAGGTTCCAGCTAGGAGGAGCCAGTTCCTTAGACTTTGTAGTTTCAAAGGATCTTATAAGATTGTGGAGATCCTTATTATCTGCAAGTTCTAGGCCTCTATTCCTGAAGACTGCCGAAAGCATGCTCCTGTATCCCTTTATTGTGGATACAGATAGATGAGTCTTCTCTTAGGAACAACAAGAAATCAGCGATTTCGGTCACAGAGGTAGTGGAGGAGGACAACTTCTTCGACTTGCACCACCTTCTAAAAATTTCCCACTTACACTGATATACTCATCTAGTGGAGGCTCTGCGGGCTCTCGCGATCGTGCTTGCAACCTTGCGAGAAAACCCTCTCGCTCTGACAAGTCTTTCGATAGTCGAAAGGCAGTCAGAGCGAGAGCAGGGAGGTTTTGATGATACCACTCGAAGTGTGGCTGTCTGAGAAGATCCATCCTTCTTGGAAGGGATCTGGGAAAATCTACTGTCCACTCCATCACCTCTGTGAACCAATCTTGTGCTGGCCAAAAGGGGGCTATCAGGATCATCCTTGTCCCCTTTGAAGCCACAAATTTCTTCAGTACTTGTCCCAGGATCTTGAAAGGTGGAAACGCGTAGACGTCTACATGAGACCAGTCTAGCAGGAAGGTGTCGACTATCAGAGCTCTGGGGTCTTCTACCACTGAGCAAAAGACTTCCAGTCTTTTGGAGAGGAATGTGGCAAAGAGATCCACATGAGGAGTCCCCCAAAGAAACCAGAGACTCTGACACACCTCTGAGTGGAGGGTCCACTCTGTGTGAAGGACCTGGTTCCTCCTGCTCAGCCTGTCTGCCCTTACGTTCCTTGTCCCCTGAACAAATCTCGTAAGAAGGGAGATGTTCCTCTGGGAAGTCCAAAGCAGCAGGTCTCTTGCTATCTCGTAAAGGAACAAGGAGTGAGTCCCTCCTTGTTTCCGAATGTAGGCAAGAGTGGTGGTGTTGTCTACATTTACTTGAACCACTCTGTTTGAAACAAAAGGTTCGAGGCTCTTTAGTGCTAGGTGTACCGCTAACAGTTCTTTGCAGTTTATGTGCCAGGACACCTGGTCTGCCTCCCAGGTGCCTGACACCTCTCTCGTACCTAAGGTTGCTCCCCAACCCTTCTCCGACGCGTCGGAATACAACACTCGGCTTGGGTTCTGAACCTCCAGGGAGATTCCCTTGTTTTCTTTCAACGGGGGCAACCACCATTTCAAGTGAGGCCTCATTTCCACTGGAATGGGGAAGATGTCTGAGAGAAGTCCGGTCTTCCAATTCCATACCCTCTAGAGGAAGAATTGAAGCGGACGTAGATGAAGTCTTCCTAGAGGAAAGAACTGTTCGAGCGAGGAAAGGGTCCCTAAAAGGCTCAACCATTCCCTCGCCGAAGTCCGTTCTTTCCCTAAGAAGAGAGAGACTTTCTCCAAGCCTTTCGCGAGTCTCTCTTGCGAAGGAAATACTCGAAAACCCCGAGAATCCATCTGAATCCCCAGATAGACTATGTTCTGTCTGGGGGTCAGCTGCGACTTCTCGAGGTTCACGAACAATCCCAACGACTTGACAAGGTCTAGGGTCAAAATAAGGTCCTCCAAACACTGCCTCTCTGATCTGGCTCTGATGAGCCAGTCGTCCAGATACAGAGAGATATTTACCCCCTTGAGGTGAAGAAACTTCGCCACATTTTTCATCAGGCTTGTGAAGACCTGAGGAGCTGTGGACAGGCCAAAACACAAGGCCCTGAACTGAAAGATCCTTCCCCCGTCATGAAACGGAGGTACTTCTTTGACGAAGGGTGAATCGGGACGTGAAAATAGGCGTCCTGGAGATCCAGGGAAACCATCCAATCTCCTTGGCATAGAGCCGCTATGACTGAGGCAGAAGTCTCCATGGAGAACTTCTCCTTCTGAACAAATTTGTTAAGAGCGCTGACATCTAGGACTGGTCTCCAGCCCCCCCGAGGCTTTTGCAACCAGGAAAAGGCGATTGTAAAACCCCGGGGAGTTTTGATCCAGTACTAGCTCTATTGCTCTCTTGTCCCACATCTGATCCACCATTAGCCGAAGAGTATCCCTTAGAACAGGGTCCTTGTATCTGGCGGACAGTTCCCGCGGAGATGTCGTCAGGGGAGGACTGTCCTGGAAGGGGATACAATATCCTTTCCTTATCACAGACATTGAAGAAGAGTCCGTGTTGATACGTGCCCAGGCTTCCGTAAATCCCAAGAGCCTGGCACCTACTGGTGTTTGGAGGAGCGAAGTTTCACTTTCCCTTCTTAAAGGGACGGAAGGCAGATCTACCTCTCCTCTCAGGAGCCTTCCTTTTTGAGGGAGCTCTAGAGGGAGGGCCTCCTCGAAAGGGCTGAAGAGAAGTACTAGGCCCTTTCTTCTCTACGGATGCAGCAGGTCTCTTCTTCCTTGAAGACTGAAGGAGAAGGTCTTGCGTCGCCTTCTCAGTTAGTGATCGGGATATGTCCTTCACCAACTGAGAAGGAAACAAAAAGTCAGACATGGGAGCGTAAATCAGTGCTGCTCTTTGAAAGTGGGAGACCGCCTTGGTCAGAAAAGCACTGAATACTGTCCTCTTCTTCAGCAGTCCCGCTCCAAATAGAGAGGAGACTTCTATGGAGCCATCTTGTACTGCCTTGTCGATACACGACAAGATACAAAGAAGAACTTCCGGGTCGAGACCCTCTGAGTCACGCGCCTTCTTAGACATCACCCCAAGAGACCAATCCAAGAAATTTAAAACTTCCAAAACATGGATAAAACTTCCAAAACATGGAAGAGTCCCTTGAGGAGATGATCCAGCTCCGAAATGCCCCAAGTCACGCGAGCAGAGTTCAGTCCATGTCTTCTTGAAGCATCAACTAATGTAGAGAAGTCTGCTTCAGCCGAGGATGGGAGAGAAAGACCCATATTCTCCCCCGTTTGGTACCAAATGCCCTTCTGCCAGCGAGTCTCGCTGGGGGCATGCAGAAGACCGTCCTGACAAGATCCTTCTTCGTTTCCATCCATGCATTAAGAGACTGAAGAGCCCTCTTCATAGAGATGGTAGGTCTAATTTTCAGGAAAGACGAAGACTTAGGGACCTTTGAACTCGAAAACAGAGATCGTGGAGAAGGAGGAGCGGCAGGAGTTAAAGCATCATCATATTCTTGAAGCAGAAGGGCTGTCAAGACTTTGTAGCTTGAAAGTCCTTCCCTACCACGAGCCTCGTCTTCTGAATCCTCGTCTCTGCAGGGTTCCAAAGGAGAATCTGCTTAAAAATCAGGAAGTTCTTTCTCTATGGGAGACAAACTCCTGATAGGAGAGGGACTAAGAGAGTGAGCAGAGTCCCTCTTGAAAACAGTTGGCGCCTCACGTCTGGTTGGCGCTTTACGCTTGGAGGACGCCTCGCGCCTGGAGGACGCCTCGCGCCTGGAGGACGCCTCGCGCCTGGAGGACGCCTCGCGCCTGGCTGGCTGCTCATGTCTGGAAGGCTGTTCGCGCCTGTAAGACTCCTCTTGTCTGTCTGCGCTCGCGCCTGTGGCAAGGTCTCGCGGCCTGGCTGGGCTCAGGTCTGAAGGCTGTCGACGCGTAGGACTCCTCTGTAATGTGGCGCCTCGCGCCTGGCATACGCCTCTCTCGCGCTTGTTCTGAAATGAAGATCCTCGATCTTGGCTGGTTCTTCGCTCTTGGAAGAGAAAGCCTCATGCCTGGTTGGCGCCTCGCACCTGGCAGGGGAAAGAATACGGGACTTCTTAACAGGAAGAGCGACGCCTTTCTTGCGAGGAGGATCTCTTGCAAGAACTCCTACCAAAGAGGCTAGTTGCTCGTGAACAGCTAGTAAGATCCTCTTAGAAGTTTCTCCAGCGTCCTCTTCGATGGGAGGAGAGGGAGACTTCGAAGGAGTACGATCCACTATGTTCAAGCAGGGAGACGTCGAAACTACTTTCGCCTTCTTGATCGAGGAGGGAGCTTCATCAGAGAAGCGCTCAGGGCTTGAGTTAAAAGCAGGTTCTTTCCAATGCCTTTTCAGGGGCCTGGAAAGATCCGAGTCCTTCCACCCTCGTTTAGGTGAAGGAGAAGCAGACAAAGAGAAACACTCTCGCAGGACGCTGTTTCTGAAGCGGTCCTGAGCAGTCTGTTGCGAGACAGAGCCTGCTGAAGGGACGTCTGACCGTTGGGGATTCTCCATGACCTCCTTAAGCTTTCGACTTTCCTTCTCCTCTGGGCATGGGAGCTTGGAAGAGGTCTAGGCCTGGGAGCGTCGCAGAGACGATCAAACGCCCCCTCCACAACACTGGGAGAACTCACTTCACTGTAATGTTCACTTTCACTAGCCTTACCTTGTAAGTCCGCCATTTTGGACTTCATCTGCTGAATTGTAGCTTTCAGATCGGCGATTTCCGAGGCCGATTCCGAAAGTAAAGCTTGTGAATTAGACAAATAGGGAGAATCCAAATCATCAGGATTAGAATAAGGATCAATAAAAGGCTCAATAGGCCTTGTACTCACACCTTTCAGACGTCTAACCCTATCCCTCTCTAACTTCTTCAAATAAGAAGTTAAAGTCTTCCATTCTTCTGCATTTAATCCCTCACATTCATGACAAGAATTAGTAGCAGAACACTGAAACCCCCTACATTTACGACATACAGTGTGAGGATCAACCGAAGCTTTCGGTATCCTCACCCTGCAGCCTACATTCACACACATTCTCACACTCACATTTGAATCAGACATACTGAGAAAAATCCAAAAAGCAAGTCCAAAATCAGTCCACAGTAGCGAATGCCAAAAACACGATCCAGATACGTCACCAAAAAGCCGAGAAACGATGATCAAAGGATGAAATAAGAATCTAAGTCAGGAGGTAATAGCAACAATGTTGATACCACCGGCGACACAGAAAATATGATAGAAAACGGGAATGGTTCCTAGTCCTGCCGCCCAGGGCAGGCCAGTAGATCACCTGACCTACCTGTAGTGAGTGGCGTGAAATTTGAATTTCTGTCGGGGACGACGGAGTCTTAGCTATGTATATATCTGACAGGTAAGTTGACTGTATGAAAACCCATGTTGGGAGTGTGCTCTCCCAACTTTGTCTCTTGCAGACACGTAGACACATCACAGATAAATCATGTTCCCTAAACAGAACCCGAAATTGCTCTCTATTTGGTATAAAGCCACGGATGTTCCACTGCATGAGAGCCATTATTTAGAGGAAGGGATCTTAAAATTCTCTACTAATTTAGGAATCTGTGTCCTGGTGAGAGAGATCTTATCAGTTTTACCAGTACTGCTTGATCTAGATCTAGGTGTTACAGATCTTTTTGATGAAGGGCCTTCACTTGCCCTTTCAGTTTTGCTTTTGTATTTTCTTTGATATCTGAATGACCGTGAATGAGGCGAAGAGGGAGAAAGGGCCCTCTTCTGACGAATAAGGAGGGCCTCCATCTCCTCACCGTCATCTCCACGGTGCACTGTAATGTCAGGATCAGGTGAGGGCTCAATGTCTGGCAATGTCCCTGACACAGAGAAGTCGTCATCATACTGAGATCTGGCTTGAACCCTTGAACCAGCAGGGTCCCCTAGCTTGACCAGAGTCTCTGCAACATGGGAAACCCCACCAGGGGGGGCATGGGAAGCCCCACCAGGGGGGCCATGGGAGGCCCCACCAGGGGGGCATGAGAAGCCCCACCAGGGGGGGCATGGGAGGCCCCACCAAGGGGGGCACGGGAAGTCCCAACAGGGGGGGACAGGGTGCCCCACTAGAGGGGGTGTGGAAAACCCCACCAGAGGGGCACCGGGGAGCCCCATCAGAAGGGGCACTAGAAGAAGCAGTATTCAATTGTTGTGCCTTCACGGCATCCGAATAGGTTTTCCTGCCCAACAGCTTCTTGGCCTCTCCCACACTGATGTGTTCAGCAATAGATTTTAGTAATGCCTCTTGTTCTTTTTTGAATGCACTACATTTCTTATCACGGGCTCGATGTTCACCCTTACAGTTTATGCAAATTACCGGTCCAGAACATTCCTCGTGCTCAGGCTGGCCACACGATTCACAGAGTTTATTTCTGGTACAAACATTAGAGGAGTGTCCAAAACCAAAACATTTAAAGCACTGGAGCACTCTCGTTCTATAAGGACGAACTTTCATGATTTCACTGTCAAGAATAATTTCAGATGGCAGGAAAGAACTTATAAAAGTTAAAATAAGCATCGATGAGCGGGGGCACTTTAAAAAACCTTCCAAACCACATCTGGACAACATTTCCAAAATTTCCTCCTCATCCATTTCATGTAAATCTTCATTAAAGATAACACCCTTCGCATAACTAAAATTATAGTGAGGTTTTACCTTTTTTACCATACCCTCAGGATCAAGCTTCAAATTTAGGAGCATTATCAATTGAACATTGGTCTTGGTATGAACTAAAAAACTATTACGCCCAAAGCGAGTTACTTCTGGGCTCCCAACGTTGCCGATCTTCTGGCTTACCAACCTTTTCACCTTGAAGAGGTTGCCTCTCTTACCATGTGTACTGATAATTAACCACTTAGCAGGGTCTGGTGATCTGGAGATTTTACTTATTCTACTAGGATCTTTTATTTCATTTGGTGGTTACTCCTCTTACGAGGTTCCCGTCATCCAGCCACCAGGCTAGGTTCTGCCTCACCTTCTCCGTGAGGCACACGGGGCAGAAAGGTGGGTCTCTTGCCTATGACCAACACTCCTTTAGTCTCCACTGAAGAGACCGCAGGTGAAGACCCCCGTGAGAGACTAGCTTCTCGAGAGACGACAGGTGACCGATCACAACCTGCCACTGCTGAGCTGGCTACTCCTGTAGGGACAGGAACCGTACTGCTGCCTCCCTGAGCCTGCTGATCCGCGAATCTGCGGGGAAGACTCACCCTGCTACCGATCAGCATGCCCAGGTACTTCCTCCTCTGCTTGGGCTCGAGATCTGACTTCTCATAATCCACTACGATCCCCAGATCGCCGCAGAATTCGAGGAGTCGATCCCTGTCCTGTAGCAACTGTGAGCAGGAGCTCGCCAGGACCAACCAATCGTCGAGATACCTCAGAAGACGTATCCCTACCAAGTGGGGCCAAGCCAACACCAGCATGAACACCCGCGTGAACACCTGTGGGGCAGTTGAGAGACCAAAACAAAGTGCCCTGAATTGGTACACCGTCCCGTTGAGATGAAGCGGAAGTACTTCCTGGAGGATTGATGGATGGGTATCTGGAAATACGCATCCTTCAGATTCACAGAAAGCATGAAGTCGTTCTCCCTGATGGAATCGAGCACTGACCGTGCTGTTTCCATCGTGAACTGAGTCTGGCGAACAAATCAGTTCAAGGGAGAGAGATCTATCACAGGGCGCCAGCCCCGCGAGGACTTTTCCACCAGGAAAAGTTAACTGTAGAAGCCCGGCGACTGATCCCATACGATCTCCACAGCACGTTTGCTCAGCATGGCTACTACTTCCCGCCAAAGCACCACGTCCTTGGCCGAACCAGGAACGTACGTCTGCTGATGGACCGGGTTGGAGGTGAGTGGTGGCCGAGACTCGAAGGGTAGTAAATATCCCTCCCGAAGGACGTTCACTATCCAGGTCTCCGCTCCGAAGCGCTGCCATGCTGCCCAATGGCTCGCCAAGCAACCCCCTTCACTTCCGGCAGCAGGTGAGGGGGAACGCCGTCCCTAGCATTTCCCGCCTCTCTTCGACTTCTTCCCAGTTCCTCCTCAAGAGAAGGAGGCCTGGGAGGAGGGCTGGTTACAGTCACTCCTTACCGAAGAAGTCGAAGGCAGAGTCTTTCCTCTCGGCTTCGACGAGGCAACCGTCTTAGCCGCAGAGGAAGCGCTAGCTAAACTCTTGGGCTTAGCCGCAGTCGTTCAAGGTTGCCCAGCCACCTTCGAGACTGCCTGGTGGACTAAACAGTCACTCTTGTCAGTGCGCCGTTGTTCCACCGCAGCCTCCACCATCTCTCTGGGGAAGAGAGAGGAGGAACTCCGCACCGGTCCGTTTCGAAGACCCAAGGCCGCCTCTTGCCCAGCCGCCTTGGTGACTCGGGTGAGGACAGCGTCCCTTTGCCTCAGCACCAGGTTGGCCCACAGGTTAGCTGTCTGGTGGGCCAGGTAGGAGATGGCCCTACCTCCAGACTGGCACAGTCTCACCAAAGCCGGGTCCCCTTCAGGAGTGATGTTTCCCGAGGAGGTCGCGGCTTTAGACACCGTGAGGGACCACAGGTCTAGCCATGAGACTGCTTGGAATGCTGCCATAGCAGTAGGTTTCAAGGCAAGTGCCTCTTGCTGCAAGAACCAGAGGTTCTCCGACAGGAGCTGCTGCAGAGACACCCCCGGAGTTAGCCTAGCTAATTCCGGGTTAACCTGTTTGGGCGGCAGAGGGTCCTCCAAAGGCACGTAGAAGCACCTCTGTCGCGGTAGAGGTGGGGGAAGGAGCTTGGTCGACCTGCCGGACCGAAGCTAACCCTCCTGTAAGGAGACAAGAGTGTCCACTTGGCTAAGCACACTGTTGGCCAAGGCTGATCGCAGCAGACCCACTGTCATCCTGGGTTCCTTTTTGGGTCCCCAGAACGACTCCAAACCCGATGTAGGCTTGGAGGGTGGGAGCGGCGATCCTTCCCGAGGTCGTTGTGCTGACAGATCAGCGCAATAACCTCTGCGAACGACCTCTGGATCTCAGGAGCGACCGCGTCCTGCGGAGATGGGCCGTCAAGCCCCTCCAGCGAGAACGCCTCCCGAGACCCTCCTCCTTCCAGAGGAGGAACTGCAACAGACCCCTCATGGTCTCCTCCTGCCACTTGCGCGTACGATCCGGTCGGTCCTAGGACCATGCCAGGTTCGTAGGGCGTCGTGGCGGGATCGCGAGGAGCGCGCCCCTCGCGATCACTCCTGGTCGCCTCGCTCTTCCCGGTGCAGCCCGCGGAAGTTGAAGTGATAGGAGAGGTAGACCTGACGCTCACCCCTCACCCACTGGCAGAACCCGTGTGCTGGGGGGGGGCTGCAGGTGATCACCAACCCGCGGTGGCGATCGAGCTGCAGGCCTGGTGGAGCGGTTCTCACGGGGAGAGCGGCTGGACCAAGAACAGCGGTGATGGTCCCGAGCGTCAGGAGAGCTGCTGCTGGTCCCCCTCTCCTCCCGGTCCCGGTAGGAGCGGCGGTCAGGGGACCGGCAGAGTTGCTGTTGCAGTGGAAGTGAGGCCTGTCCTCACCGCGCGTCACGCCACTTCTTGGCTGGTCCAGGCGACCGAGGGGACCGCTTCCTCGCCTCAGCCCGCGTCCGGTCTGGGACTGTCGCGTCAACCCTGGGTACCGGCAGATCGCCACGAGAGCGATCGCCAGTCTGGTGGGAGTTGCCTGGACTCCTCCCGCCAGTCTTCCACTCCGTGCCTGGATCCTGGCGTCGAGCGGACTCGGATGCCTGGGTCTTGGCTGCACGGTCACCCGCAGGTGACCATACACTTAGTACCTCTCGCGAGCGAGAGGCCGAGACGGTACCCGGCGCAGAGGCAGAACCTCTGGCGCCAGGCAAGGAGGTACCGGTGTTAGCCGGCGCTCCTCCGATCCCTGTCGTCTTCTTCCTTGCGGAAGGAAGGAAGACGGGCCCCCGTTTCCCGAAGGAACATGGAAGGACCAGCCGGTAAGTCCCAACCGTGCCCAGCCGGAAGTGGGACCGGAACCCTAGATAAAGTCCTCAGGGTCGCAGCCTTCTTAGGGGGAGGGGGGAGGGGGCAACGCCTTAGAAGATGAAGGGGAAGCAGCGGCAGATGAGTTTGAAGAAGACGACGACGACCCCTTCCTCCTCCTTTTCCTCTTCTTCTTCTTCTTCTTCTTCTTCTTCTTCTTCTTCTTCTTCTTCTTCTTCGTCAGCTTCCTCACGAACCACCGTCAGGTCTTCCTTCAAGGACGGAGCCAGGGCAGTTGCCGAAGCAACAGGGCCCGACTGCACCTGTCCAGAAGGACCTGGGGTGGGAGCAGCTGGAACTGGAGCAGCAGGCACGTCAAGAACAGGAGGCGGGGCAGGAAGCAGCGGCATCCTCTGCACTGGAGCCAAGTCCAGGGGAGAGCTCTTCAGACACCGGAAGTCAGGGGCTGGAGCAAGAGCGGCAAACCCAGGCGGCGGCGACAAGGCAAACCTCTTCACCTTCGGCAGCGGCGCCTGCACAGCAGCTGTCGGGGTAACCACGGCTACATGCTGGGTATACACCAGGTGAGGCGGAGCAGCGTGGCCAGGCATGGACACAGTCGCGGTTATCGTGATGGTCGGGCCGTGAGTTACCAGGATGGTCCCTCTCACTAGATGACTAAGCAGCCCCTACACACTTGGTGTCCCCTGGAGCCCCAGCGAGTACCAGGCCCGGTCGAGATCGTCCTCCGTGGCAAGCAAGTCTGAGGAAGGAAACAGAGTCGGGTTAGTAAGAGAGGGGTCTCTCCTCTCCCGGAGGGGGACAGATCCCACCCCAAGCGAACAGAGAATCCCGAATACAACTGGACATCGGGGTACCTAGCCCCATCCTCCACGCTCGACTGATCAAGAGAGGAGAAGGAGCGAGATAACCAACCCCCACCCCCCCGAAGGGGTAGGAGCCATGCAAGGGAGCTGCGATGGAGGGAGAAAAGAAGACGACGTGTCCGTAACCAAAGAAGTAACGGGAGAACCCTCTGATGACCCCTTGGCCGGCTTGTGTGGTTTCTTCCTCCCCCCATAGCGCTCCTGCTCCCACTGCTCCTCCAACCAAACTACACATAAATCACATGGCTCGGTGAGAGAGCATTCTCGCCCTTGACACCGAGTACAAAGCTCGTGAGGATCAACCTCTACAGAGGACAGGAAGGCCCCACACTTACGGCCCTCCACACCAGGGCACAATCTGCAGATGATGGGGGGGCGCGGGGGTCTCTCCGGCTCTCAAGAATCAATTGCAAATCACAAAATTCACTGTATTGAGTATACAAAACAGACACGTACTTATGTCTAGCCTTGCACAAACACACACAGTAAGAGGGAAAGAGAAAAGCCTTCATGCAATGAAGAAAACAAAGCATACGATGAGAGGCGGGCAGAGAGGCGAGCAACACGTCTAACCACCAACATGGCCGAAAGCAAAGTGACTCCTCTCCTCGCAGTCGGACTGACTGCCAACTGCCAGACAAGTAGTTAACTACCGAAACCCCTTCTTCGAAGCTTACGACCAGTTCAGCTGCCGCTAAGTACCTTCCTATTGTTAAAAGACCAAGGGTTTGTATATATATAGGAACAAAATAAGGTTTTCTTAAAATTTTTGACAATGTTCCAGCTTACAATAATTTCTGGCTTACGACGCGTCTCAAGAACAGAAACCACGTCGTAACCCGGGTCTGCCTGTACTGTATTTTCATAAAATTTCATGACTAAATGCACATTTTGTGATAAAACTATTAAAATATTCAGGTATTAACATTTTTAGAGGGTTTTTCTTGTGTTTGAACTAACAAAATAGGCAATCCTAGGCATTTTTTGAGGAGTTTTCAGTATTCATGGATTTCAGTTATTCATGGGGGGGGGGGGGGGGGGTTTATGCATGCCCGAAAAATACGTGGGGTTTACTGTACCTACTTCTGCGAGTTCTAGTTCTGAGTAAGGTAGGGCTTGCTGAACATTTGGTTGTTTGATACACCTTTACTGTAAACCATAATTATTATTCTGGTATTGAAAATAATTTACTACGCTTCAGTGTGAGATGCGAGTATTTAAACTTTCCCGAGTTTTAGAGACACTGGCATTCTCTTATTTACTACAATTGTGGGAACCAAAGCATAAAATTTTCGTTGGCAGGGGTGACACAAAATAGTGAAATACAACTTTGTATTCTAACATCACCAATGCACTTCATAATAGTAAGACTTATTTGTTATTTATAAAGTGTCATTGTGCACTATGTAGGTTTGGAGAAGAACTTTTGGTAAGGTGTACTTTAGATTTTTAAAGTGACATCAGGCGCTACTAGGAAACGATTCAATAACCTGAGTGGGCTGTGAGGACCTCGCACTTTAGATTTGGTTAGGTTAGGTTAGGTCATAACCCTACTATTTATTTAATTACAGTACCTTAGGTTATGTTAGGCAGAGTCCAGGGGGAAATCCCTCCCAAATAGAGAAGGACCATTCAGTCTAGGTTAGGTTAGATTGGGGAGCTAATGCCATCACAGCTGGGTAAGGTGGAAAATCGATAAGAGCAAAGTCACTCCCACCAGCTAGGCAGAAGTCTGGCACCAAAGCTCCCAAGTTTGGTACGTATGGAGTCGGCCTCCTAAATTAGATGGGTTAAGTTTAACTTTTGTATTTCAATTTTGTGTGGGGGAAGAAAAACGGGAACAGGCATATAGCCTAGTAGGTCGCCGCGGGGTAGTTATACTATAGATCTATACCACATACAAAAGTTAAATTTAATGTTCCTAAATTGTAGGATGTGAGCGGCAGTGAGACACCAGTCCTTCTCTATACCTTTGGCGTACCTAAGTAGCCTACTTACAAGCCAATAAAAACATTGCATACATGATCAAAGAACGCATTAGGTAAGGGACAAGGCCTAATTTTACTAAAAACCATTAATAAATTCTGGACTGAATCTCTGATGTTCATTTCATTAGCACAGGACGTAAACGACTACACTTAGGCTAGGCAACCTAACCAGGTCCTTACCGAAATGCAGAGTACTTGTCCGACTAAATACGAATGAAAACTATCAATTGGATTAAAGTGATTGTATTACTATCACGTGTTTTGCCTTCTCCCACAAAAATATAAAATGAAAAAAGAAAACCCCTTTTGCTCTGTTCCCCGAATTGTGGGAGCATCAGAGTTCACTACCTCTACAAGTATTTTACTTGTTAAAGGAAACAAGTTGGAATTAGAAACATTCAATAGGCATTAAAACACAGGAAAATTATATTGTCAAGTCCACCAAGCAATTATTGTTGATTAAAATAGCCATGAAATCATTATAAAACGCAAAAAAAAAAAATGAACAAACATTGCCTGGGCTAAACGACAGGGCCTCATAAACTTAGGCTTAACGACCTCGACCTTTTCCCAGCCCGTCGGTTGTTTTTAGGTGTTTGAAAATAAAGAAATAGTCTGAAACGCAGACCAACATCCCCCATACCTATTAAAGTTACAGCAGAGCTGGACATGTATAAAAACCCTTTCCTGAAATCAAATCTACCCAAAGCTCTGTTGAATCACCATACCTATTTAGGGTCCATGATAGTGGTACAAAAGGGCGTGCCATGCGTCTGACTCTGGAGTAATCTAGCCTCTTTCTAGGTAATTATTATGCAAAACGGAACCAGGACCTACATCACTTTTGGACAACTGACTTTTTAAAAGTAACTTAGTAAGCAATAAAGCACCAATAGTCATCTCAGTCTAACATCATTATCAAGAAAGTTACTTTTCTATAAGTCTACGTAAATATACAGGATATTCTCATCAGTAAATCAAAGTATACCTATATTAAAGTTCATTAAATGACAGTTCTTTTTTAACACAATGTTTATTACTGGTCTCCACATTAAGAATAAATATAATAATAGTCACATCTCAAGCAAATCGAGAGGGAAAAAAAACACACACGGTGGTGTAGGCATTTGCTCATCTTTGAAAATGAGTAACTCAGATCGTAATATAATATATCCTACTACACAGGTGCAGTGAACTTTGGGTTACAGGCAGTAATTTACATAGGCTAATTCATAAAGGAACAGGCAAAGTTAACCACCAAGTTCATTTTTTAAAAATTATGAAACTGTCTATACGTCACTTTAAATTATGCATACATTTTACAGGAAGTGCAGCCTACAGTTAGGTAAAGGGAGTGGTAGGAAGGGTTATCCTAGCTAGCACAAGGTATCATATTGAAGTATTTTACAGCATGTTTAAAGCGAAGAAATTAATTAAAGTGTGAAGCCTCTCTCACGTGGTTAATTATGTAGTATCACTTCCACTAGGGACACAACTTATTAACTAATGGATTTCTTTTTATAGTCTACTTTCATTTGAAAAACAAAAAAAGTAGACGATAAGGCTCAAATACTCAGATTAAATACGGTACTATGCCATACTCTCACAAGAGTTTCAGGAACCTTCAATAGCCACAATTCACTGACCCTAATACCTAAATTAGTCTATCTCAAATGCATTATTTTGTCGTTCACATAAATGCCGAGTCTTGTGTCATGCAGCTCTGTATAATTGCCATAGTTCGGAAGAGTGAAAGGAAATCGCTAATCCTAGACAACGGAATTTATTCATGTGTATCTTACCGTGATTTTCCCCTGCAAAATGCTTCCAGAAGGTGCGATATTGGAACTCGTGGCGTTTGTAACTCCTTTCTCGGCCAAAAATGAACAGTCCCGAGGAAAGTCTCCAGCTGTGGGAGGGAGGGAATGGTCACGTTATCAACTCAGAAACGTTTGAGGAGGGAATGTTCCTGTCCACACAACATTTATTAATTTTTAATGTTTTTTTAAATGTATATGATAAAGATATTGTTATTAATGCAAAGTAAAACAATCATTGTCAGTTATACAATTTCAAGAAAAAAAAAAAAAAAGTGAAGTAGGGACCCATTAAGTTGATACATATATGGAACACTAAAATAAAATCCAATGAAAATGAATAATGGTACAGAAGATGAGGTAACCAGAATTCGCAGCAAACTGAAAGTGTGAATATGATCGAGTATCATCACTTTTAGTTGGGTAACCCACAACAGTACGAAATAATAGTTTGAAGACCATTCAGGGGATGAAATGATTAATTTAAACAAAAATCCTCAATGGCAGAAAATAATAGAACTTTATGTTAAACAAAATATTGTGTAAACTCACGGCTCACAGATGGTATGTCCTAAATTAAAAATAAAATTAAGCTACCAAAAGAGTTGGTTGGAAAAGGGATCTAATGAAGATGGGTTCGGTGAAGAGCCTCACTTTTGAGTAATACAGTCGAATAAATTCGGTGTTCATAGTTTCAAAATAGAAATTAGAGAGGATTTGTTATTCTAGGTTTTCCGCATGTCGATCACGTCAGAGAAACAAGAGTAGAAGTGTAGCAATATTCGCCAGAAGTTAGAATAAATTTTACAGCCTACTTATGCCTTTCGTATCCTATACGTATGAAAACCCACTTCTAGCACTCTATTAAGTTTAGATGAGTTTCATAAAGCTGTTATTCCAAACATAAATAATGTTGCAATTGCAAGGGCCAGTAACATCAGTTGAATCGGTAAGAGGCCTGAAGTGGACCAATGATTAATGACTGAACACCACACTTTTTTAACACCAGTTACATAATACATTACATGTAGTCCTCTAGATACAAACTTTCGAATATACGAAAATATATGTCCGCATGATATATGGGGTATACAAACTGTATTTCATGTGTTTCATTGCCACTTCAAGGAAAGAGTAAAGATTTTGTAATTATACATACACTTAATTTTAAGTAAAAAGATAAAATTGTTCTGACAGCGCAATGCTATATGCCGTAGTAGGCATATAGCACTGTAGAATTGGATCAACTTGGTTCAATTTACAAACCAAAACAACTCGCAAACCACATCTGTGAACAGGAGTAGTTTGTGGAGCACTACCTACTTAGTATACCTGCACAAGGTTTCCCAGAACTTCTGGCAGTGACCACAACAAACAACAGAGTTTACTCACTATCATGGCAAACATCTAGTACTTGAGTCCAATTTCCACTAATGCACATAACTATTTGAAAAGGGAGGTTCGAGAGCCAGGCCTTCCCGTCGTTGCAAACCAAATATTTTACAGCCACGTCATCTACAGAAAACGCAGTAGTACCAGCTGGTGGCGTGTAAGTACCGCAGTCATTACCAGGACCTGTTTGAAAAAGTGAGTTAGTCTTACTTAGTCAAGTTTGTATTGGTGAGTGAGTTATCATGAAGTTTTAGCAATCGTCAACAGATATTGGTCCAATAGTTAGTCTCATTAAGTTTGTCTTCGTCAGTACATGTTTGTTTAACTGAGTGATTAGTCTAAGTTTTTAAGTTTCTGTTAACAGATGTTTGTATTCTGCGATTGCAAGCATGCCCATTCTGCACTTTTTAAAAATCTTTTACATGCTGAAATGAAAACTATGTTAATGCTGTTAAATTGGAGAAATTTCGTGAGTTTCTGTGACTCAAAGACAGTACAAAACTTTTTTTTTTTTTTCGTTAGTTTCAGCTGCCCTTATGCCATCACGGGCTCTCTCTCGAGCAGTCTGTTTGTCAATGGCCAATCATCAAGAATTTGACTGCTGCTGTACCAGATTATATAGGTTTGTCCTTTTCAGACTGACAAACAGTATTCAAAACTAAAGGGGGTTTTCTGGGAGTGCCTTAAAATCACAATTTTTGGAAGTAAATTGTATTTTTCCTAACTATACAAACCTGAGGTCCTTTACATAAGGCTGAATAGTAATTCCTTATGTAAAGGACCGAGGGTTTGTATTACGTGTCGGAACAAATCACAATTTTTGGAAGTAAATTGTATTTTTCATAACTATACAAACCTGAGGTCCTTTACATAAGGAATTACTATTTAGCCTTATGTAAAGGACCGAGGGTTTGTATTACGTGTCGGAACAAAACTTGATTGAATACAGAATTTTGGCCAATCGTCGGGCACTGGAACTAATGAGGTCATTCGGCACTGAAACAGAAACTGAAAGTAGAAGTTTGAAAGGCGTAACGTGAGGAAAACATCGCAGTTGCACTATGAATCAACTGTTCGGAGAGAGTGGAAAGTAAGATGGAAGAAAGGGGATATGAAAGGAGGTACAGCAAAGAGAACGAAAGGGGTTGCAGCTAAGAGCCGAGGGCACGCTGCAAAGAACCTTAAGTAATGTCTACAGTGCATCACATGAAAGCTGTCAAAATACTATGAAAGGAACAGTTAATCATCTAAAACAGAAGCAGTGTGTGATACACAGCAGCATTGGAAACTAAATTCCAGCCGGATGTGAAATCATTATCTGGTCAGGCTTCCCAGCCTATTCGTCCACATTTTCTAATATTTAATTAGTCAATACTGTATAGCAATGCAAAATAATGGCCCATATCTCAGATAAAACAAAAATCAAAGAAAACGAAGCAGTGTAAATCCAATTAATCAGAAAAAAATGGAGACATACAGATAGCCTAAAGTGAATGTGTGACATGGTCTAGTCAGAACAGAAGTGTCATAACCCAAATAACTTCTGAATCACCCCAAAATGGAACAAGCTTTTTCGAAAGGGCGGTAAACCACTTATGGTTAATAACTCTGCAGGCTCAGTTCGGCGTATGGTAAAGCACAGTCCTGTTCTGTACAAACCACAGAATGTCTTTGGAATACATAGGATACCATTGCCAGTCTGAACAATTATATTTCTTTGGTTCAAATCAGGAGGTAGAGTTCTCAAAAAGACCAAAACAGAATGATAAGCTCACAGGATTTCTTCATGTGAATGGCATTCTGATAACTCTCCGAGGTGCCTTTATAGGCGTTTTTATTTTTCAGGCGACCCCTTGCTGGAAGATTTGTTCATTCTGAGATCAGTAGTTCATGTTTGTCAGATATTTTGTCTCCCGAAGAGAGGCATAGACTCAAAAGTTTTGCCAAAGGAAGAAGAGTGGCCTATTGCCATATTGCAGTATTTTATAAACATTTTCATACGTAAATTCAATTCTGCCGGCTTTTTTTTTTTTATTAACAAGTCTTCCACTTTGTTAATTCATAGTGCACTTTTTTCATAAACTTATTAATAAAAAAAAGAACAAATACCAAACTAAAGAACATTACAGTATGACAAGTATTATTGTTCGGTGAATATAGTAAATTCATCAGTGCTAGAGTTACTCGGACAGGATATCAGTATAAGTCTAATTGATCACACGCAAACTCCAATTCATTAGTTTTCAAATCAGTCCCAGTGCTTCTAAGTGGAGCTGTTTATA
>NC_087213.1:66386697-66496697 GCF_015104395.2 Macrobrachium nipponense | reverse complement strand
CCCCCAATCACAGTGGGCCCTGGTGCATTGCACCACCTGCACCCCTAGTAGTTTCGCCACTGGATATGCTCATCGACCACCATGTTTATAGTTTACAGTTTTTTGGGGGGAACACGCATTCTCTCGAGAACTTCATCAAATTTGATTAGAGTTGACATCCTGTGTTGAGGATTCAGGACAGTTACTGCAGTTCGAGCTCCTTAAACCATCCCACAATGCTCGGGAAGGCATTTGACCATCTCGACTAATCTGTAGCGTATTTTATACTGTGAGGCGCAAAGCTCGGCTCTGAGGCGCAAAGCTTGGCTCTACAGGCTTTAGACTTTGCAGATAAAACAAGAGGCATGAAAGGAAGTCGAAAATGTTGGGGACCATGCATCTTACATTTATAGTGGAAACTCATTAGTCGCAGTTTAAAGCCTGTAATATTATTGTTGTTGTGGTTAGATTAGGCCTAGGTGGCCTCTGCCGTCAGACTCCTTCCAATATCAGCAGTCAGTAAAACCAGTAATAAGTCTATACTCTATAGTGGATTTTTGACTTCTCTACTCTCTAATAGCGTTTGTACACGTTTTCTATTAAAAGTATTGAATCCTAATTTGACAATGAAATGAAGAAATTTTAGGAACTTCTTTACATGCAAGATATGTGACACATGTAATAAACTGCCACTAAAAGTGGTAAACAGCAACAGTTTGGAAGAGTTTGAAAGAAAGCTAGACAAAATCATTAGGATACTGTGAATGAACAGTAAATCCTGCTCCTAGAGATAAGTGAGCACACGATGTCTCCTTGGATGGACTGACAAGTCTTTGAGACATCCCAATCCTTATATCTCCTTGTAACATCATAAAGCGTAACAGCTTCACTGATTTCGTGCCGTAGTATCTTCATCTTATCCCATAGTTTAAATTCATACACAGACACAAACTTACATATACATACATACATACATATATCATATATATATATATATATATATATATATATATATCATACATATATATATATATATATATATATATATATATATATATGTATGTATGTGTGTGTGTGTGTGTGTGTGTTAAATTTCCTCAAAAGGTGCTCACTAAGAAAACTGAAACAATACAGCTCTAATCAAATAACCGTTGGAAGGGATTAAATAAACTTGGCCGGTTACTGATCTAATGTCTGTGAATATGAGCAAGCAGCTACTGCTTTTTTTTTAGGAAATCTAGTATTCATCCCATAAACAAGAATGCAGTTCGACTATTTGAACAAGATTCATTTTTAAAAGCCTTACAACAACTTATTCTTACGGCGTCCGTGAACTCTGGCAGACAGTAAAATGGAAAAAAAAAAAAGTTTGAAATAGGCACAAAAATGTCTCGCCATTTTTTGTTTGTATGGTGTTTTTATGTTGCATGGAACCAGTGGTTATTCAGCAACGGGACCAACGCCTTTACGTGACTTCCGAACCAAGTCGAGAGTGAACTTCTATCACCAGAAATACACATCTCTAACACCTCAATTGAATGCCCGAGAATCGAACTCGCGGCCACCGAGGTGGCAGGTCAAGACCATACCGATCACGCCACTGAGGCGGTTTCTCGCATCTTTAATGAAATGGGAATGCGTTTAACGAAATCTCTTAAATATCTTACGCCTAATTACTGCTAATGAATGATAAGTGAGCGAAAATGTTCTTCATAAAAACTGCTGTCAACCAATGATTATGAAAATATTGAGCGTTAAAACTTTCTGTCCCAATATTCTTGGTTTTAAACGTCTATTTTTTCTATTAGAGGAAATATACAATATTTTAGTTTTAATAGTATTACAAGCAGAATTGTATCAAAGTTGACTTAAATTTACCAAAAATTAAAATATAATTTTATCCTTCCGCTCGGGTTCACACTTCAATATTTTTCGTGTGTACATTTTTTTTTTTTTTTGACCCGACCGCCAGCTTACTCAGGGCGTGTGCTAAAATCTACGGTTAAATAGCGCGTTGTTTCACCAACAAATATTAAAATAAATATGCTCTATTTTATTAGAAATGATTGTTCTGTACTGTTTAACATGCACATTACTTATTTTCTACATTTTCATTCTGATAAATAAACCGTAAATATTATCTTATCCTCAAATTCTTGTATCTTCAACCTTTTTAGGTTTTTCCATAGGGCTTTCTTACCCCGCCCCCAACAACAACAACAGCAAAGTAGCTATTAGGCTTAACATCCCCGACCCCACAAACAACAACAACAAAGTAGCTATTAGGCTTACTCCCCGAATAAGCGAAGTCAACTAAAACTTTGGGTGATAGTTACCAGGGAGAAGGAGTGCCACTAGCAGCAGCCAAGGCATTCTATACTCTCCTGAATACTCCTAAAACAAGAGTGGCGAAGTTCCTGGAGGAATAGAGTTACACGTCCGTTCACCTCCCGAACCGAAACGTGACTGACTGACTGACTTCCAAAGTTCCAAGTTCCAATCTAATCCAAATCCCTTACAGCCGCCCCCGCATTGTCCCGGGCAACGAGCCGACTTAACAACCGTCCCAAAATAACAAAAGACTGTCTAACGATCTCCACCCTACCCACACCCTGGGGCCCTGGCAAATCAGCCAATACCTAGTGTTTTACATTTTACTTCTGATTCTCCTCTCTCTCACACACGAACACACAATATCTTAATTGTCATCTTTCCATTAAAATATGCTTACCCCTTCCGTTCCTAATACTGTACCTCCTTTCGCATTCTCTTCCATCTTACTCTCCACCCTCTCCCAACAACTGATTCGTAGTGCAACTGCGAGGGTTTCCTCTGTTACACCTTTCAAGCTATTACTGTAAATTTCCGTTTCAGCGCTGAATGACCACATTGGTTGCAAGTGCTTGGCCTTTGGCCTAAATTCTGTATTAATTTTCAATTAAAATATGCATAACACAGATAAATGATGCTCATGCATATTTTGTTACTTAATGTAAAATTTTTCATGATTCAGGCATAAGATTGTATATGCCTTCCATGCTGACGAATCATGGTACTTCATGAATAAGTTAACATGATGAGCAAAGACAGGAGACATAATTTACAAGGTAATAAGTCCAGCAGTCTCCAGAAGTCTCATTGCTCAAAAGTAAACTATCTCAATATCCCCCCCCCCCTCTCTTTGCTGCTGTAAATATAGACATAAAAAAACAAACCCTATGAAGGAGTTGGCTCCAAATAAACATCAATACATCTGTCACTTCCATAGTCATACTGCAGACTAACTTCTGAACCGTGGATGAACTTTTTGTACATAAATGTTCCACAACATCGGCGGTTTCATACTATACCTACACTGGAGGCTCACCAGCGGTGGGTCAAAAACCCTACACACACTGCATCATTTGCTTTCATCTTGTGAACACTCCCTGGATATCAATCCTTCCTATTCTATAAAATCGTTCACAATACCTACTGAACACTCACTATGTCTTCCTCTCCTCCCTCATGACACTTCTTAAATTATCCAGACTTTTCAACTATCTGTTATCCTCCTCCATTCTTTTCATGGGACCAAAGCATCGCAGAACACTGCTGAAGACTTTCACCTATACTGATTTTTTTTTTACCACATTTCTCACTCATCTAGTTGTATATATATTACACAAACAAGTCATCTCTTAAGGCATTCAACCACAAGCTATCACTTTCATTCAACATCCACACTTTACTTTTATAAAGGAGAGTTGACTCAACAATCCCTTCATACATTCCCACATTGAGATACCAGAAGTTTCTTCCAAAATTTTGCGCACACCCGTCACCTTTCGTGCTTCATTCAATCTGTGACTGACACTTTTCATTATCATTGCATTTACCTCCAAATACCTAGACGAATCAACTACATCCATTCTTCCACTATCCAGATGAATATGCATTGCACCATCCACCTGGCTTTTAGAGATAGAACAACGCAAAGGTCATTCGCTTTGAGTGATAAACCGAGGATAACTGCCATGCGGAGAAAACTCCCACAAAATTGGCTGCTTCAAACACCTACCCTGGTGATTTACAACAGTGTTTCGAACATTTCCAAACACTTATAATATCATTCCCTTTGCATATCAACATTAAGCTGTTTCCTCTAACAAAGTGGGGCTTCATATTGAAATAAACACAACAGACATTGCTACAATCATGCTTTACCTTTATCTACCTTTATCAGTCTACCTATCTAACTATAGTACTGGTAATCCTCTAGGCACGAAGATATGGTAATTCAGTTGTATTCCACATAGGAAAATGAAAATGGTATGTCTCAGAAAATGCCCAACGGTTTCGTCAGGCCTTTCTTGGCTACATACACCGTAAACTTTATCTCTTTCCTTAAATTATTAATAAACGCTCCAAGAAGAGGTCCATTGGAGGACGAAACTGTTGGGCATTATCTGAGACTTATCATTTTAATTTTCCTATGTGGAATACAACTGAACTATCTATCTATATACATACACACATGTGAACGATTTAGAGGTGGTTTCTTGTAATGCATATTCACACAGTGCCAGAGTGGATAACTCCATTGTCGCAATGGGCTTGAAGTTACGAAATTTGTAAACATGTTGGCTTCAGATAACTTGGATTCCCTGGGGGCGGAGTGCTGTTCATCTTCACTTGGCTGGGTAGGAGGTTAGTTCAATTGTCAACTCTCAGTGATACTTCATTGCAGAATGTCGTCAATGTTACTTTATTGGTGAGGATCCTCTAAAACACATCTGCTCCTTTTTGATAAGTTGTTCAGTAGTCACCTCTCTGAAAAACTGTTAAGGCTTTCCCCTGCTTTCTCCATTGTTCTGGGCTCCTGTCTGGAACTTGACCATTTTCTTCCTTGATATCATAGCCTCTATCAGGTTGCTGGGGTTCTCACTGTTTGCCAACTTCTCTATGTGAACTGATTTACAGGTACTGCAGTAAGAGAGGACCCTTCTGATGTAGGTACCGTTGACAGACCTTTTGTATGAACCTGGGCGCTCTCCCCTTATATAAAGGCAGTGGCCCACATTTTGTGGCTTTAGCTATGTGGATGCAGCATGCTGGGTTTTCTTTCAACAAGTACGACCAGAGGCTCTTGTCTTTGCTGGTCTGTTTTAAAGCTGAGGACTAAATGAGTTTTTAGGATATCTGCAGCTGCCGTGATGATGGCTATGAGTAATGGTTGAAACAGCTATTGGCAGAAGAAAATAAAATAGAACAACTTAGCAGAGACTTCCTCTTAACCTACAGTTTTAGCCTTGAGGATAGGAAAGGATTCAAAAGATTAGAAAAGTTCTGTCTTAAATTTATTATATATAGATATTATATATATAATGAGTGTGTGTATCTGTGTGTGTTGTCCTAAACTAAGGGATGTGTGGCGTCCATTAATTTAAGACAGAACTTTTCTAGTCTTCTGAATTCCTTCTTATCCTCGAGGCTAAAACTGTAGGGAAAGAGGAAGTCTCTGCTAAGTTGTTCTATCTTATTCTCTTCTACCAACAGCTGTTTCAACTATAACTCATGACCATCACCACGGCAACGGCAAGAAACTGCCTCTAAATCGTTCACATGGAGGATAGCTTATGGTTGCTGACCTAGTTGAGCACAGCTACACTGGATAAGCATGCGTCTTCAGACTGTTCTTCCCTCTAGCAGAGGAAAAATCTACTGCATACCTTCATGACTCACAAGAGTAAACAGCCCATCTTGAGGAACTTCATGAAGAATAATCCTGATCTGTAAGATGTCTTTCCTGGTTGATTTTTCCTTTTATTTTGGTTTTTGCTTTAACTTTTGCTCCTTATACCATTCCCAGATACAATATATTAGGGCGTAGTTCCATTATGGTTCTATTTTGGCAACTATGATGGCCAAGAGACAAGAGTAATTGGATGAAAAAGCTGCCAGCAGAAGAGAGAGAGAGAGAGAGAGAGAGAGAGAGAGAGAGAGAGAGAGAGAGAGAGAAGAAACAATGATTTTCGTCTTTCCCTACAGAGTTTAAGTCCTAAGGACAAGATCAAGGTTCAGATTAGAAAATGGTTCTAAAGTAGTGAACATCACATCACATGTGCATATATAATATATATATATATATAATATATATATATATATATATATATATAATATATACTCTAGTAGCTCGATAATTTCGTCTTCCTCCAGGTCTCTTCAAGAGCTCTGTTATAGCCAAACAGCATAAGTATACATCTAAAAATCATAAACATTTTTCTCAATGGAGAAATAAAATTAGGAGAACAGTTGTCAAAGTAAAAATTAGGTTGTTTAGGTCATAAACAAATGGTCAAATTAGCAATTCAAAAAATTTTAAAGAGAGAATTATTCAACGATTTGGTGATTGGTCATTTAAATCTTTTCCTAAATTTGTACTGTTGGGAAACAATATAAAGGAATAAAGGGTCCAATTGCCCTGATTTATATGGAAGTTCTTTTGTTTCCTAAAACATATGCAAGCTATTTCTAACCAATTTCTTGCAATCATCTTTTTCCTTGAATAATATTTCTGTTTGGGTTCTAAGGGATAGGACAGCGCCACAATTTTGCACAATTAAATTAACAGCACTATTTGGAGAATTTGTTCTTACACGATATCGATGATTTTTCCAGTGAGAAAAATGTGTATGATTTTTATGTATATACAGGGTGTCCATACAGTCCCAGTACCATTCTGAGCAATAAATACTTGTAATGGTACTAGGACTTTATGGACACTCTGTACTTATTCTAATTAGTTATGATAAAGCTCTTGAAGAAGCCTGGTGGAAGGCGAAATTACCGAGCTACTAGATTCTTTTATTCACTTTTCTCCTGTGAACTATATTGACACACACATTATATATATATATATATATATATATATATATATATATATATAGTATATATATATATATATATATATATATATATATATATATATATATATATATATATATATAATTTCGAGACTAGAATGGTATGATCAATTATTTATGCTCAAATCGCGACGCGAGTAAAACGGTATCGGTTCCCACGTTCATTTGTGGAATGTTGCCTTTGAGCTGGTCGTGGATTATGGTTTCAATTAAGCTTTATGAACGTCAAGCCTTACGTGTTCAGAACTCATGCTTTCTAAATGACAGTGTGTGCCGATAATCTACTGTGGTTAAACGCTTCCACGTGTGGGCAAGAAATATTGGTTAAGAAACCTTTTAATGACTTTACTAAAATCCCTCTCCCTCTCCAGTTAGGTTTCGAGCAAGGAAGCGAACATGAAAAGTCTTCATGAATGATTCGACTGAAAAAAAAAGAAAGCAGGTAAAAATAATGTTAATAAATGGTTCACCTTTATGCCTAAATTTATTCGGTTCATATCTCTGCCTACTCAATGGCACGAATATTCATCAGTTCACTAATTACTTGTCATTTTCAGTGAAAATGCTGATCAGATAGACTTCATGTTAGGTAAAGCTGGCATAACTGTTAACGAGAACAAACAAATAATCGGAAAGCATTCGTTTTAAAAAGCAGGATGTCCTGGTACTTACAGGAATACCACCTGATCAATTACAAGTTAATGTGTGTGTAAAATTAATCATATGCTTCAAGACAACGCCTCAGTGGCTTGATCGGTATGGTCTTGGCCTGCCACCTCGGTGGCCGCGAGTTCGATTCTAGGGCATTCCACTGAGGGGTTAGAGATGTGTATTTCTGGTGATAGAAGTTCACTCTCGACGTGGTTCGGAAGTCACGTAAAGCCGTTGGTCCCGTTGCTGAATAATAACTGGTTCTATGCAACGTAAAAACACCATACAAACGAACAAACAAACAATATGCTTCAAAACGATGATTGACCGTTAAGTGAAAATGTAAATGAAAAAGGCTCCCCGGGTACGTAGCATCAACGTGCGTCCGTTTATTTTTGGTTTATAAATGGGATTAGCTGTTCATTCATCTATCTACCTACCTATCTATCAGTCCGACTGCACATCTAGAACGACCCCGTAAGGAGGTAGTACCGTCACTGCACTTTATGCAGTGCACTGTAGGCATTACTAAAGGTTATTGCAGCGTCCCTTCGGCCCTTAGCTGCAACTCCTTTCATTCCTTTCACTGTAATATTTCCGTTCACATTCTCTTTCTTCAATCTTCTTTTCCGCCCTCTCCTGACAATTGAATCATAGTGACACTGCGTCCTTTTCCCCCTGTTAAACTTTTCAAACTTTGCTACCATTAATTTTCCTTTCAGCGCTGAATGACTGACCTCATAGGTCCCAGCTCTTGGCGTTTGGCCTAAATTCTATATTCTGACGCCAAGAACTCTGACATTAAGCCTAAACTTTAGTTTTTTTTTTTTTTTTTTTTTTTTTTTTTTTTGCGATCACGAACGTTTCCTGGAAGTCGAATATTAACTGTATTTTCGCGTGATCAGCTGAAGGTAGGGAAGCGGTCGTCACCCTGAGCAAACCCATAAAGTCCATTAAAGCATTATCGTTCTCCGGCTCCAGTTTCTCTCTGAGCTGTTTGATTTATATCGATGACGCACAGCTCGTAAATGCGTCTCTTAATGAACCGAGTCGCAATTATTATTTATATCCTTTATTATATTCAGTTTGCAAGTTCTACTGAATTCTCCTTTGCCACACACAACACACACACACACACACACACACACACACACACACACACACACATATATATATATATATATATATAGATATAATATATATAATGTAATCCTTAGAGACATAATATTATTACTTCGGCAGTTGGTTCATTTTTTTTTATAATCTTCAAGATTTTTAATACAATATCCGAAAATTTTAATTTCTCATTCATCTGAATAATTTGTCCTTAAATATACAAGAGTACGTTGAAAGGGAAATAAATTTGCCTCCCGCTTGAGAGGGAAAGAAATTTGCCTCTCATCTAAGAGGGAGAGAGACTTGCCTTCCTTCTGAAGGGGAAATAGATAGCTTTCGTGTGATCACGGTCTAGGTATATACCTAGACCGTGCGTGTGATAGGAAAATAAACTGTCCTCCGTGTGAAAGGGAAATAAGCCTACATCTGCTGGAGAAAGGAAAACCAACCTACCTTTGCTTAATTAAGAAGGAAATAAACATCTAATCCTTCTAGAGGAAACGATTGTGCCTGTTTCAGTATTGGAAAAAGATTGTGAAGTGTTTAATGGGTCCATGTTACAGCGCGATTTTACTTTCGATTTTGTCCAGATCCTTGCAGGAGAGAACTAAAATTGTTTCGAATTGTTTGATCATCTTAAATTTGTCATTTTATTTTTCATTCGATTGGAGTATCCCACATATTCAAAGACTAATGATACAATTTCGCAATATCTACCTCAGGGGACTGGAATTGTAACATACAAGCAGATACTGTAAAGAGAACGGTTACTGTTAAGTTTTAGTTTACAACCGATGTTTGATAGACCTCATGAACGGCTCGATTCGGTCTAATTACCACTGTACATTAACGTTCGTGAGCTTTTAATTATGGAGGTGCTTACCTGCTACTTGACTGGCGTGTCGTATTGAAGCATTTAATGCCTAACCTACAGGCTAAGCATTCAGATTTCTAAATTGGTTCCAGAGATTTTGTTCGTTGTTTCATGATCAAATGATTTTGCTAATAGTCCATTAGTGACTGTGCCTAGATAACATTTTCTTTTATCAGAGTTTCTTTTGCCAATGATATTCTTCCAACATGAAATTGCAGGAGGTAGAATGGTTTAATGAAAGTTATTCACCAAACGCGGACAATAATTTATGCTAGCTATCCCACGGTATAGTAATGACACAGTTGTTCATATATCGTGATCTTTCTTACCCATAAGTCACCCAGATAAGTTACGGAGGAATAGTATATCGAAAGTCTATGGAAAAGACAACGTAACTTAATTCCATTATAGTTTAGATTTTATGATAAAGGTAATAATAATAGTGAAATACAACTAAAATTTGCATCCAGACATTTAAACATTCTTGAATAGAAATAAGTTTTGGGGAAATTAGACATCGTTGGAAGAAGGGGTTTGACTTGTGTAAGCTTGGTTGTTGGTCTGTTGTTGCCACGGTGAGAATTTTACGGGAATTTCCGCAATATACTGTCCCTAGGCTAAATACGTTGGTCATTTTATCGAGTGTTTACCAATTTTGGTTTTCAAATTAGAAGACAGAAAAAATAACCGGTTTAAGAATGAGGACTTCACCCAGTTGTCTGTCGACAAAAATGGACGCGAGTTTGTTTGGATTTGATTTTCCGTGGGATTGTGATATGACTTGACCGTCTACAGTCATTTGAATACGAAACCGTATTTCCCGTCGGGCTGCCCTGGCTTGCAGCTGCCTAATATTGTTCATGAAAATCATCTTGGACAAATGACTTCTACTAAGTCACCACATTTGTGTTTAATGTAGAATAATATATGTATGTATTATATATATATATATATATATATATATATGTGTGTGTGTGTGTGTGTGTGTGTGTGTGTGTGTGTGTGTGTGCTCATTACTAAGTCCCAGAGTCACGAAAAGAATTGCTGTAGTATCACTCGAGATTTCAATACGTGGCACCTGTCAAATTTGCGAGAATATTCTTCACGCTTCTGTTTTCATATTGGTGCTGTGCACGCGTAGATATATACTACCTCTCTCTCTCTCTCTCTCTCTCTCTCTCTCTATCTCATCTCATCTCTCTCTCTCTCTCTCTCTCTCTCTGCAGGTAGTATTCTAAATGTGTTTTTCATTATTCCTGAATTTCTAATAATCAAACTCAAAGTGAAATTTCAGAGATATCAGAGGCTTATGGATCCATTTTTGGCAAGTGATTTAGTCCTTCTGAAATTGTTAGGAGGAGGAGATGTAGGCTAGTTATCCGTGGAGTTCCATTATGTAAAACGAACTAATGCAAAAGCAGATGCCAAGGGGATGATTTAAGACAATCAAAGGTTTGCTAGGATTTTTGGTAAAACTTCTCCACGTAAAGTATCAATGGTTACATTTTATAATGAATTGAATTCAGTATAGAATTTAAGCCAATGGCCAAGCACTGGGACCTATTAAGTCATTCAGCGCTGAAACGGCAATTGACAGTAAAAAGTTTGAATAGCGCCTCAGTGGCGTGGTCGGTTGGTGTTGGCATGCCACCTCATTGGCCCGGTGTCAATAACCGAGATGCTGTGACACCAGTTTTTAACAGACATAATCAATCAATCAAACCTCATTGGCCGCGAGTTCGTTTCTCGGGTGTTCCACTGAGGGGTGAGAGATGTGTATTTCTGGTGATGGAAGTTCACTCTCGGCGTGGTTCGGAAGTCACGTAAAATCCGTTGGTCCCGTTGCTGAATATAACCACTGGTGCCATGCTACGCGAAAGCACCATACAAACAAACAAAAGGTTTGAAAGGTGCGAGGAAAACCTCGCAGTTGTGCTATGAATCAATTGTTAGGAGAGGGTAGAATGTACGATGGAAGAAAGAGAATATGAGAGGAGGGACTGTTAAAGGAACGAAAGGGGTTGCAAGGTGAACGACGGCACTACCTCCCTAAGGGCACGTGCCTACGGGGCACTTTGTACCGAGATTTTCGTATACCAGGTGAGGACATCAGATAATTATCATCAGTCAGTCAGTTATGCAAAACAATTTTAGCAGATGCTCATTAAAGCGAGAAACAGAAGTGGGCACCTTTAATGTAAATCTTGAATTTAATTAAAGGCTCAGTTTCAAAATCGACAAATAAGGGTGGAGGGAAAGAGAGAGAGAGAGAGACTTCACTTAATTTGGTGTCTTTCTAGTATTTCTTGGTTATCTTTAGAGTACCATTCAAACAAAGTAAATAAATTGACCTATAGAAATTATTGGTGAGTTTTCTTATGCTCACGTATTAGCATCTATCTTACCTTCAGTAATGATAACAATAATATCGTCATTCTTTTCAGCTCATTGCCATTTACAAGTATGAATTGCAGAAGAAAACGAGTCAATGAAATACAGTAATTGTAACTATAAAATTGTGAATAATGAATGGCAGCGATGGATAAATCTAACTCAGTAAATACTGATTCATCAAGTCTGTAACAGCAAGAGAAGTAAAAATAAAAATGCTGCGCAAATAGCATAAGTTGATGACAGAGCAGCAGTGAATTATAATAACAAAAGTGATACTTGAAGGGGGCTGCTTGTAAGACTGACTGGGACCCCACACAAAAGGACATTATACGTATGCCCAGCTGCAGTGGACTGTTTAACAAGAAAAACTGGCCATGCAGACATGATAAAAGTAAATAGAAACAAAATGAAATGAGAAAAGACAGTAATATAATTAAACGTGATTATAGCCAGCACAGTGTAACAAAACCTGGTGAGAATCGTCATAGATTGTTTTAATTTTGTCGAGGTTATTTCCTATGAGGATAATTATCTCTGTGTAGGAATGTCACAACAGTAAGATGTCTCGTAGCTGGTCAGTAAGGGTTACCCATAAAAGCTATACAAAAAAAAAAAAATGCGTGATACAAGATATTTTTGTTGGTTTAACGGTGACTGGAGGCGAAGCAGCAAGTCGAGTATAATGTCCAAGGTCTCATGAATACCTTTAGTTTAGAATTTAGACTTTGAATATGTCTGTATTAGATGTCATAGGCCAGCCGTATTCTTTTTATATCTTTCCTGAGTGTTTTATCTATGGGTAACTCTAAAAATAATATTAATATGAAACACATAATTTTTTCACAAAAATGTCTTGCTTGGAAGTTCCCCAATCTGATACCAAGGTTTGTCGTTCTGTTATAATAAACGCAATATCTGTCATCTGAACGCCTCCTCCTGTAAGGGTTACATTTAAAAATACATATTCCATATGTATAAATAAACTAATGACCTAAGAGGTCACTGTTGAGATAACAAGGACTGTGATAAGAGTTGATAAACAGGATGCAAGCTAGGCTGGATGTATTGAATCAGCAGCACCCTGGTTTGCATTTGCCTGTGATAATCAAATCCATGATTGTGTCAAAGAGGTCACAGTGCTTCGCCGGAGAGAACCTATTGACCTATAGCCCAGACGTCTACATGACTTCCTCTCACATGTTCGTCTGTCTGTATGTTATGTATGCTGAGCTAAACTGTGCTCTCCTATACCTTTGTAAATGCATTGTAACTTAGAACTCTACTTTTCCCTCCTAGAATCAGGTTCTCCTAACTACCTTCTTGCCTTCTACTCGAAGAGATGTAGTTTTGCAAATATACCGTTGTTAGGTTATCATCATGAGTTTGAAACATCTCCGCCTTTATACCAAAATAAGATACTGACTTAGACATTATCTTCGCAATCGCAGACGAGGATGGGAAGTATACCACACGATACTTGCGTATAACATCGCAGGTCTAAATAACCTCACAATGCGGCCTCGTTATACAAGGCGTAGCACAAACACTGACAGTAAGGCTACGGTTACTATGGATGTGAATTCTGACCAAAATGTCTTCTGACGAATACGTCAGAAATCCTCGTCAGAACAAGGTGGTTACACTGTACGCGTTTTCTAATATTCTGATAGTTATTACGTTTCTGCCGCACAGCAAAGATGGACGAACTTGATCAATATTTTATTCTTGAAAGTCCGCTAATAAAGTTAGTGTATACGCAAAGTTATCTAGTTCTTTACTAAAAACATATAGAATTAATTATATTATAAATCATTTACCGTTAATTACAGCAAGTAATATGCAATAAATTCTGTAATAGTAAATTATGTCCCAATTACTTTTTAATTGCTTAAAATGTAAACCCCACATCAAAATAAAAAAATTGTACTTACTGCTAGTGTTGAGTTCTGTAGCAATCTTCTCCCACTTTTGCCGAGAAATATCTCTGTTATGGTAATTTTTGTCTCTCATATCCCACAAACACCTGTTCTCGTACACAAGGCTGATCAATTTATCGTTATCCATGGTGGAATAAGAAAATCAATCGAAATTCAACACACAAAAATACCAAAAACAGACGCAGGTCTCATGAAAAAATCAAACTTGTTTGAACGCTCAACTGTTTCTGACGACTTCGTACGTGTTCTGACGTGTTCGTTGCTGCCACTGTAAACACTCTCATTAGAATGCATGCGTTTGTTTTTTCTTCGAATTCGTCCGAACAGATATTCGTCAGAATTCGCATCCATAGTAACCGT
Source organism: Macrobrachium nipponense (assembly GCF_015104395.2). NCBI lineage: Eukaryota > Metazoa > Arthropoda > Malacostraca > Decapoda > Palaemonidae > Macrobrachium > Macrobrachium nipponense. Next base: position 66,482,481 of record NC_087213.1, on the reverse strand, counting down.
TGCCTAAGCCACAACAGAGGAACCAAACGCTCTCATATAATTTTTATTTTACAAAGAGACAAAAATATTTAAAGTATTTATTACTATTTTTATATCTAAATTTATTACTCAGCGAATTTATTTAATTATTGAAATAATAAATTAGTTTGTATAATTATTAAACAATAGTTTTGTCGTGGTCCACTATAAGAAAAGCTACCAAATACTCTTTCGTTCTTAATATGGTTCCTGAGGTTATTGTTTCTTTTCGTAGCAAATAGACGCGTTCGGTAGTTACTCTAAAATTGGTTGCTCTAGGAGCAAGAACCCGAGCCATCGCATGCAGGTAAACTACCTTTAGTCAGTTATGTGATTTACGATATCAGTGCATTTTAATGTCCCTCTTTCATTTTTGGCTGGCTATTCATTTTGTTTTCATTTGTTTTCCTCTAGTTAGGTTTCGTGGTGGGATGGTCTTTCAAGAGAGGGTATTCGGGGATGATGTTCTTATCCAGCTTCCTATTGTTTTTGTTACCAGTGATATGAAGGACATTGATGTCATTTACACGGCATGATCAGGTGAGTCATAGTTCAAAACTTACTAATGCAGATTGTGTAGCTTGTGAGTGTGTGTGTGTGTGTTTTTTTTTTTTTCTTATTGTTGACTGGTAATCCTTTATTCTAAGTTCAGCGTTACCACACAGTTATATCACTGATTTCCCATGGTAATATTATTACAACATTCTGATTCTATTTGAGAAAGAACGGGATTAAAGGTATCAGATAAAGAGTGGGATTAGGAATTCCATGTAAGAAAGATTTCCTAAATATATTCCTTTATTTACCTCAATCTAAATTTAAGCTTCGTGCAATACAGCCTGCCATGACCTTTACATAATTTGCTCCACGGTTCTTGCAAATGCAGTTGGTGGCTTTAGCCTTTAGTATAGGTACAGGCTGCCTTGAAACTTCCTAATGGTTGCTGTATCTTATTGTACTCTAGCAAGAACTAAAACTGTATTATTGTCAAGAAGTGAAGCATGATATCAATATTTTCACACTTGTCATTTTCCCAATTGAAATACAATGGATAGCTACTGGTTAAACGCATAAGTAAAAAAAAAATTCCTGGAGATAGTATAGAGAGATAGAATGACCCTTCCAGTATTTAGTCCATTCCCTCTCTTAGGATTCGCCGTCATATAGGAAATTGGAATGTTTGTGGGAAATTTGTTTCACTCAGTGGGAAGATTGAAGGAATATACTCTACAAAATTACGAGGGTAATTCCTTCCACTGAGTGTTCTCTAGTAATACAGTAAATTGTATAAAACGGGCTGTTAAGCACACAATTCTTCCGTGCGCCTAACGTGTTTTCAGACTTTGTCAGAAATTCCAAAGGATTAATAATTGCTTTGTAAGTTTAAGTAGGCTAGTTAAATTCAGGTAAGAGTAATTAGGTAAATGCAATTAATCTAATAAGGACTATGAATAAATCAAACCAAGGCCATAAAATTCCCAGGGCAGTTCAGTTTGGTCCCAGAATTAAATTGAGTTATGACCCAGTTAAAGTAAAATTAAGGTAAACTAATCCCAAATAGTAATGCTAAGTAAACAGACAGACCTAATTTTGACTAAATTTTCTACTACGCCCATGTAATTATATAAACCCCTGTAAATTGTTCAATCTGAGTCTATGCCTAATTAATTCTCACAAACTCCAATATTACAATAGCCTAACTACGTAAAAGGGCTCAAAATTTAGTTAAGGTAAAGAAAACAGTGTATTACATCTTAAATAAGTAAGTTAAACGTTAAAAGACGAAACCGCTTCCTAACGAAATGACCATTGGCTCAGATCAGCCGTCCAATAATTGCGGTCTAGCCTTTGTGGAAAATTGATATGTTGACCTACCTTTAAGTTAATCCAGTTTGGACTGTAAGGGGAAAAATATTCCTTTAATTATTAGTGATTTATTTAGGAATTGATTCATCATCCTCCTCTAATATCTTTACACTGCTATTGTAAAAGTGATTGGAACTGTAAAATGTTTTCATTTTTGTTGTGAAAGTAGAGTGCGTAGCAGTGTAGCCAGTCCTCTATTTTGTTTATGTTTCACTGAGTATGGGAGCGCTGCCCTGAATCTTTCGTCTGCATTTTGGTAACACTAAAAGACCATGTAAGAATCACGAATGCTTTCATGGCAAGAGGACGTCAACCGGTCCATCCTTCATTTTGGCTATTTTACCAAATTGTTAATACAAATGATTATCTATCCCTTGCAAGGAATCTAGTCCAGGGATCTAGTCCAGGAGTTCTGAAGACTAGGTAAATTAACCAAGTCCAGGAGACTAGGCCTTGGAGAAATTTGGCATGATGTAATGAGTAATAAAGAAACAAGCAGAGTACCAGGAATTTTCTTCAATACCCCTAAAATGGAAATCAGCACTTCAATTGCCTCCCAGTGGGAAGACATCACCTGGCCTCATCAGTAATAAGACCCATACACACAAGTTCCCAGGCGGCATAAAGGTCATTAGTCTTCATACCCACCGTGTCAATTATGACAGTGTCATTCTCCGACCCCTGTCTCCAGGCAAGAAGACTGACAACAGGGCATATGTATAGTAGTACCTAGTATTATTATTCTCGTATCTTAATGTCATGGTGAGGGGAAAATCCTCCTGCAACATTTGGTGGCAGCGATGGGATGGATCTGTAGTCCAGTACTATTGATCCATACCCACTGTGCCTATATATTATGTAGGTCACTTATTATGTTTTGTCGTATCGTATGCATTTCTTTATACAATATTGTTAATTTTTATCTGAGTAAGGTCATGACTTGTTTACATACATATTCATTATTTCTATAGTGACGGATTGTATGGCATTGTCTCTTAATGTAGTTTACATTTTATTATATGAGTATAAATAAGTGTTTGAAATATTGTAACAATGGCAACTGGTAATGATGAATCATATACTGATCTAATTCAAATAGAACAAGAAACACAACAAACATTACAGACAGTTAAGAGCTTCACTCAATCCTACCAGGACGTTTGGTCTCAAGTGGGAGATTTATCAAATCAAATCAAGGACTTGGACCAGAAGTTGGTTGATGTACAGGGGACAATACAACACTTAACACCCAAACATAATAACACCCAACCACCCATAATGTCTACACCACATACGTCTCATATTCCAAGTAATCCATTCTCATGTGACAACCTCAGTACCATAACAGGAACCCCACAATACAGACCCCCAATACCGCCTCGTACAAATACTAAGTACCCACCAGAAAACACAACTACTATCACAAGTACAGTGCCCTTAATACCCATAAATGTCTCATCAACACCACCTAACCCTGCAGTGGTAGTACAATCTCCTACGCAACCATCCACACCTATACCTAATCCATCATCAGGTAACTCTTGTCAAAACCCTCATACCCGTCAGTCAAACCCATTCATTTAGCAGCAAGGTCAACAGACTGTAATACCCAATCCTTTCCTTGGACCACAGCCTACTTATCCCTTTAATAATACCAATGCATTCTTTTATTCAACAAACACTCCAGTAGCAATTCCTCAGAGTGTACCAGTGTTAAAGCCGTAAGATGTAGCCCTTCTCAAACTTTCTGAACTCAAGGGAGTTCTTGCTGACAACAGACTTAATACTTTTTTTAGACAAGTAGAGTCATGCACTAGTTCAGATGACAGGAGAATAGAAGTGGCAATGGCCCAGGCTGAACCAGATACTGTATAGCTACATTCTTAACAGCAGCGTTAGTAAAACAAGGTAATAATCTACCTAGGGATGAGATTAAGAAACTCATGAAGAAGCAGTTTATTGGCTCAGCCACTCTGTTACAGGCATGGTAAGAGATTACTGCCATGACTTACTATTTTGATGAACCTCCTAGTTCCTTTATTAATAAATTACATTGTAAAACCTCAGCTTTAACTTTGAAATTCCCCAATGATCCAATTCCAACATCAGATAAATTCCTTAAGACAAAGGTTTTTAAGGGATTGAATTCATAGGCCCAAGCCAAACTAGTTGATTTCTTAGCAGACCATATTCCGTTGGAAAATTTCATGATATGGGCCGAAGAAGAATATTATATGGCTCAAGGAATGAATAGTAGTAATGGAAATAGAGTCTTGCCAATTTCAGGCACTGGGAATCCTCAGTCATCAACCCCAGTAACAGGTGTTCAACGGGGGGAAATACAAAGAAGTGAGCTAGATAATTTAAGAAAGAAGCTTGAAGAGTTAAATAAAAAACTGGAGGAAGTAAACATGAAGAAACAAAAGAGTAACAGTAAATATTGTGCCTTTTGCAGAGTGACTAACCATAATCTGTCTGATTGTCCTCTTGATCCTCCAAAGGGAGTTTGTTTTGATTATTTCCATCAAAATAATAGGAGAGGTCATGTAGGATGTCCAGGAAAAGTAGGTATAAGATGACTAGGGAGTCAGGCACGAGCTCCTAGTATCAGTCTGGTGGTTAATGATAACATGATTGAAGCCTTAATTGATAAAGGTAGCTGTGCCAGCATAGTTAAGAAATCCTTTGTGGAAAGCTTATGTTTGAAGCCTGCCAAGATGAGAAATTTACCAAGGTTAACGGGAGTCACCCAGGCAGTTGTACCAGTACTAGGATCTGTTTATTTAGATGTTCATAGTGGCACTAGAGTTGTTACACACTTATTTTTATTGTGCCAGACAACTTGTTAGATACAGAAATTCTATTGGGCGCAGGTTTGCTTGGGGTTGCTCGTCTAACATGGGATCGTATAAAGGGTATAGTAATTTGGGATAATGTTACATATTATGTGCGGCTTCTTAAACTGAGGCCTTCCACAAGGAGAATTAGGAATCTCAAAACTATTCAGCCATTAAGCCTTGGAGTAGATGAGATTAGATTAAAAAAAATTATCCTACCTCCCTCTTCTGCAGGTATTTATGCTGTGTCTGTAAATGAATTAAAAGATACAATACTCGAATATACCTCAGAATTAAAAGCCTATGGTGCTACGAAGGCTTTGTGCCTTAAAGTCACCGATAATCAGGAAGTACCTATACCTCTCATAAATAATACAAAGGGTGTAGTTAAGTTGAAAATAGGAACACTGATAGGTACTTACAATAAGATTGACGAAAGGGACATCATTTCAGTAGCTCCCACATGTCGAAAGATTGAAATTAGGAATGAGCTAATCCCTGAAAGCATGTGTGTGTTGTACCAGAACAAGGATGCACTAGAGAGGAAAAGCTAGAAAATTTGATTGCACAGCAAGATTGGTCACATTTAGATGATGAACAGCAGGCCCAGTTAAAGAATCTAGTTATGAAAAATCACCAAGTTTTCATAGTGGAGAGTAATGAAATAGGAAAATTCAAGGGAGTTCAGGGACATATTAATGTTAGTGATTCCGAACCAGTTAGGTCACCCATGTATAGATACCCTGAGAAAGCCAAGCAGCTTATTGCAAGTATGTTGGGAGATATGGAAGCTAAAGATATAATTGAGCCATCCACAGCTGCATGGTTAAATCCTATAGTCTTGGTAAGGAAACCAGACAATTCTCAAAGAATGTGCTTGGACTATCGAAAAGTCAATACCCACCTTCGAACTGACATCCATCCTTAGGATAGGTTAGAAGAGTTAGTTGAGTCAGCATCAGGGAATCAATTTTATGCTTCATTGGACATGAAAGACGCTTATTATCAAGTAGAATTAGATGAAGATAGTAGAGATCTGAGAATGTTTAGTGGTGGAGTCTCCTTATGTAGGTTTAAAAGGTTACCGTTTGGCTTGAATTGCAGCCCAGCTATATTTTCAAGGGTAATGGGTAAAATCTTGGCTCCATTACTAAAAAAGGGATACATAAAGAATTATTTAGATGATATTGTAGTATGGGTACCCAGCTTGGAAGAATTAATTGAGAGATCAGAAGAGCTATTCAAATTATTTAGTGAAAAGGGGGTGAAATTAAACATCAAGAAGTGTCAGTTTGCGCAAAAAGAGATCAAATTTCTTGACCATATAATATCCAAAGAAGGATGCAAGCCTTGTCCTGACAACATAAGTGCCATCAGAGATATGAAAGCTCCTACTGATGTCAAAGAAACTAGGAGATTTTTAGGAATGTGCGGATTTTATCGCAAGCACATACAAAATTTTACTAAAATTGCTGTCCCCTTAACCAATCTCTTAAGAATGAAAGAGCCATTTGCATGGACACCAGAGTGTCAGTCTAGTTTTGAGCAGTTGAAACAGCTCCTTATGACAGCTCCTTTGCTCATAAAAGCAGACATGACAAGACCTTTTCAGTTATTCACAGATGCTAGTCTGAATCATGTAGGTGCAGTGCTGATGCAGGAAAGTGATGGCCTTTTGAAACCTGTTGGATACTTTTCAAAGAAATTGAAGCCTGTAGAACAGAGATATTCTATACTGATAGGGAAGCCTTGGCTATTGTGTTAGCATGTAGGTAGTTTCATCATTTTCTTTGGGGTACCATGTTTACAATCCATACAGACCATCAACCTCTTGTGTCAGTATTCAAAAGAAAGATAAAGTCACCTAGGATGAATAGATGGATTATTGAAATGCAAGATTATCGCTTCAAAGTTGTGTATAGGCCAGGAAAGCACAATGAGGTAGCTGATCGGTTAAGTAGGCCAGTTAAGGCCATCTTTCATAATAATCAAGACAATTATCTTGGGTTGAGTAAGGAAGAATACAAGGCTAAGCAGGTAGATGAAATAAGATGGGGTGAGTTGATTGCATACTTAGAAGGAGGAAAATTGCCTAGGAAGAAGTTTCCTAGAGCATTCATCCATCAGTTTATGTTGTATGAAGGCTTGTTATATCTGAGTGCTGACAATCATGACAATAGTATTCAGTTAAGACTTGTGGTACCGCAGGAGCTTAGGAAAGCTGCTTTGAAGGTTGGTCATGAGTCTGTTGTTAGTCATTTAGGGAGAAGAAAAACTATTGATGCTCTGGAGACTTACTTCTATTGGCCTTCACTTAGATCTGATGTGATTAAGTTTGTTAAAGAATGCATTACATGTCAGGTTCATAAAGACAGTCCATCCTTACAGCAGAAATTCCAAGGACTCCCACCAGTACATAAACCCTTGGAGCATATCAGTATTGATTTGACAGATATGATGTCTGGTGCAAATGGGTACCGATACGTTCTTACAGTGATTGATCATTATTCACGCTTTGTGAAGTTTTACCCACTGAGGAATAAGACTACAGAAGTGGTCAGTAAGAATTTTCTGAAATATTTAAATGATTTTGGAATTCCAGGGTGTGTAATTCTTGACAATGGTGCTGAATTCACAGCACAACAGTTTAGAGATCTTTGCCAAAAGCACAACATAAACACTGGTTTCATCACACCATACCACCCTGAAGGTAACAGCATATCAGAAAGAATGCATAGGACTATGAAGACCCTATTGAATGTCATGTGTCAGGGTCATCCTTATCAGTGGCCAACCTATTTAGGCGAGACCCAACGAGTCCTTAATTGTGCTCTCCACGCAACAACAGGTGAACAGCCACATTATGTCTTCTTTAGCAGGAGACCTGCTAGATAAATAATAACTACATTGCCATCAATTGATGATGAAGTGAGTGATTCTGATATTGCCAAAGTTCATGAGATAATCCAAAAGTCCCACTTAGAGAGGTCAAAATTTTTTATAAGTATAACTAACCGAAAGCGAGTGAATATGAGTGTTGGAAAGAATTCACTAGTCTGGGTCAGAAATGAGACTCAAATACCTGGTACTAGTCGAGAGCTAAATGTTAAGTGGCTCGGACCCTAGAGTGGTAGAAGTTGTGCGAGATGGATCCACTTATGTGCTGAAAAATTTGTTTGATGATACAATCGTAGAACGAGCTGCTAATAAACTAAAACTATTCCACGGTGATGAAGAATGGTTAGTTACCTTGAAAGAGCTCTCTGAAAATGTGCCTGATATAATTAAAGGAGTTCGTACAAGAGGTGCTAGGAATATTGTGCCTCCCTCACGTCTCATTGAAGAGATATAGACTCTGTGTGATGATGTACAGTACTGTGATTTTGTACGTTTTGTGTATGCTCTTTTTACTTGGTTTTAGATTGATGAAAATATAATTTTTTCTATTCGCAGTGGCCAGTAATGTGAAAACTTTATAGTTTTGGCAATGAACAAAGAAATAATGTAAAACATTTTGTACAAGAGTTCACATAGTGCCTGGTTGGGAATGCAATTGTGGCCTTATGGGTCTTGTCTTATAGGAAATTGTCAGAGTTTTGCTCTTGTAGTACTGGTTTGATACATCTTAGAGGATAGAGTACACCACTTTCCAAACCCCTTTGAGATTCAAGTTTAGAGTCGTTTCTAGCCAAGAGCTCTGGTGAGTTTGATAATCATTAGGACGCCTCAATAGGAGTAAATTCTGTCTTCACATGTGGAGAACTCTTTTGTTGAAGAGTGATGTGACATCCTGTGTAAGTTGAGTCAATCCAACCCCAGTATTAGGCTAGACAAAGCTATTAGGAAAGCTGTATTGAACACACACCTATAGGGTAGTGTCCCCATTTAGTACTCAAGTATATCCTAGTATGTTGTTGCAAGAGCCCCTTTAGTCTCTAGTTGAGATCGTTGCTTGTTTCTACTGTACAAGACCTGTTTTTCCACGGTTGCAGACCCATCTATGGAGCTGTTTGGTTCTGTGAGGAACAGTTGTCCTTGATATTAGAGTGGACATGAATCATTTTTTCCCCGAGGGAAAAGCTTTGTAAGGGGAAAAATATTCCTTTAATTATTAGTGATTTATTTAGGAATTGATTCATCATCCTCCTCTAATATCGTTACACTGCTGTTGTAAAAGTGATTGGAACTGTAAAATGTTTTCATTTTTGTTGTGAACGTCGAGTGCGTAGCAGTGTAGCCAGTCCTCTGTTTTGTTTATGTTTCACTGAGTATGGGAGCGCTGCCCTGAATCTTTCGTCTGCATTTTGGTAACACTAAAAGACCATGTAAGAATCACGAATGCTTTCATGGCAAGAGGACGTCAACCGGTCCATCCTTCATTTTGGCTATTTTACCAAATTGTTAATACAAATGATTATCTATCCCTTGCAAGGAATCTAGTCCAGGGATCTAGTCCAGGAGTTCTGAAGACTAGGTAAATTAACCAAGTCCAGGAGACTAGGCCTTGGAGAAATTTGGCATGATGTAATGAGTAATAAAGAAACAAGCAGAGTACCAGGAATTTTCTTCAATACCCCTAAAATGGAAATCAGCACTTCAATTGCCTCCCAGTGGGAAGACATCACCTGACCTCATCAGTAATAAGACCCAATACACACAAGGAATATCATGTAATAGCAGGTAGGACAGGCCTACCCTAATTCACAGGCAGCGTAAAGGTCATTAGTCTTCATACCCACCGTGTCAACTATGACACAGTATCATTCTCCAACCCCTGTCTCCAGGCAAGAAGACTGACAACAGGGCATATGTATAGTAGTACCTAGTATTATTATTCTCGTAATGACATGGTGAGGGGAAAATCCTCCCGCGACAGGACCCACACCTCTTAATTCACTCCTAAACTAAGGAACAAATCCTATATACTAATCAGCAAACCCAGCGACCTCTAATTATATTTGTGGAAATAAATTGGTACGTTGACAACAAATGTTATTTTACTTATCGAATTTTCCGACGACAGATCAGTGTATATGGCCGTTTTAAATTTTGGTTGCAGATAAGGATTCGGATAGGATATGGGTTAGGATAGGTACAAACAGGAAAGGAGATCATACAAACCAATTATCTTAAGGGTTATTAATTTCTAAAACCCTACACTACGTAAATTAAACTCGAGACGAAGTTTACGAAACAAGTTCGTCCGTCTCCGGTGCTGTCTGTTTAAAGTTAACAAGGCCCCAAAAACCCGCGCTCGGCCTATCTGGTCAGGTCAATGGTCCTTATCACTCCCTAAATCAATTAAATAATTTCTTAACTAATTTGAAGGGACAGTTAAATCTATTTATTAAATCTATCTATCAAATATTTTAAATGCTAAGTAAATTAATCAGATTATTCAAAATATAATTTTATAATTTCTGCAGAGCTTATACTAAAGAAAATGGGGTATAGTTATTTTGTAGCTCTTAGCAGCGACTTCGTTACAGGTTAGAAAATGTATATATACAAATAAATTTACAACAATGTTTTTGGCTATGGAATTTCGTGGTAATTTCACAAATTCCACCATGTTATAGATAAGATGCCACCTTTCCATTTGAGTAATGAATTTGAATTGTCACAATCCTTAGGAAAATTTGATGATGAAGACAGTTGTTATAATTTCATATCCAAACATAAAATATCCACATCGAACCATGTACTATGTTGTAAATTTGGAGCGAAACGCAATTGCGTATTTGCATAATTTCCTGTTTAAACTACGCGGGTGGCTTCTTCAGTGACGTTAGCCAACCGTATTTTACTTGGTGGACAATAAGCAAGATGTTAATTTTTATTCAGAGATAGATTTACCCTATTCAGAATAATATTACTAAAAATTTTGAATACTATCTAAATTTTTTTCTTAATATTTATTTAACAAAGTTACGTAAATATGATAATGAAACACCATGGTACGACTGGATCTTCTGAACCGCCTTTTTATGTAGTGCCAAAATCAGAATACCAAACTTTACTTCTTATATAGATTTTGATCAAAATACGCAACTTTTATTCCCTAATTTATATAAATTTAAAGAATTCGGTAATTTATTGTTGATTTACTTAATATAAGAAGCAATTATTGATATCTTTGGGAATAAAACAATACTTTCTTAGTAGCATTGCCATATAGACATTTCTCAGTCACTGCTATTTATTTTGTAATTTTCTGTATATGTCGTAAGATAACTTAGATAAAATAAAGGCAAAGAGTCTTTTGAATTAATTTTCATATTTGATATTCTTACCTGATGCTGCTGGAAGATAGCTTTAAAAATCTCCAAGATAGTTTATGATGAAATATGCTATAAATGTGGTGGTGTTTGGTAGCTGTTAGACTTTCCAGTGTCCGTTTTCTCTAAACGTTATCGGTAACATTTCAGTGACCGTTCTCTTTTATTAAATAATTTTTATCGGTAACTTTTATATTACACTTCCCACTTTCATTACCTCACCTTTATGGTACGGATAAAATTAGAAATTTGTCTTTGAATAGAGTAGCATTATTTCCCATTAGACACTTAAGTAACCAAAATTCATAAGAAATCAAAGCTAAAAATCCTTTACATTATGCTAATCAGTGAAGTTGCGCGCGAATTATCAAACATAAACCTTAATTGCATCCTTAATATTTTTTACCAAGAAAAAATTACTACTATTTTAAGTGCGTAACATTCCTTGTATTTCTTTTGAAGCTGAAACTATCATGAATATCCTCCTATATTTTGTACAGAAACTTGAGAAAGACTTGTCATATTGATATGTAAATATGTATGGCTGAAAAGCAAGCGATTTTCGTTTTCTCTTATTAGTTACGTGCCCTTCTACGCGTACCCACTCAGGTTTCCCGTATCAGCTATCAGGTGTAAGTATAGTTATTCTACAATAAATGTCACAGTGACTTCTTTTATTTCAGTTTCCGACGGGAATTATTTGACAGGTTATTCCCTAAACGGAAAAATGCACTTTTCCTTAGAAAGGGAATCTCGCCTGAACGCTGAGTATCAGATATAATGTGAATTTAAATGCCAGCGTATTTGTAAATTTATTGTAAGGATTTAAATAATGAAACTGGAATCTCTTGTAACGCTCTCTTATCCGTAAGTTATCCAAATATTTTCAAAATCCAGTGTATTCAGTTCGTTGTGGTTGGTCACGTAGCTCATTAGATTATGTCCTTATAGTGTTATTCTCTGAAACGGTACAACTAGGCTAGATTGTCTTTTTGGAAGTTCCTTTATTTTGAAATCAGCCAACCAGGAGTCGTTTTCTACCTCTTTAGTCTAGAAAACTGGCATGGATGTCCTTATATTGTCATTCTATGAAACGGTACAACTATTATGGCTTGTCTTTTGGAAGATCCTTAATTTTTAACTCGGCCAATCAGGAGTCGTTTTCTCAATCACTATAGAAAACTGGTATGGACGCTTGCGATTGGATTAAACCGTTAATGGGAGAAAAGACCAGAGGAAACGTTCTGGTTTACGTCATCAGTTGGTTTCTTTGTGTAAGTGAAGTTAGTGAACGAAGTTGTCTCAAGGTAGGTGAGTAAGGTTCTAGCTGGCAATGCGAAGTGTAAAGCACTGTCATGACCAAATGAGGTGTGGTAGGAGGGCATTGAAGAATGAAACCTATGTTTATCTGGTATCTTTTGATTACCAATTAAAAAAGTAGTTGGTGGGAAGTTTTTGGCCAGGTAAATGCATTATGAAAGGCTGCGTGTGTCCCTGGGCGTCATCTGCGGGGGGTAACAGCATATCAATTATCCCCCACTTTTTTCTTCAAAATTTTATTTAGCAGATGCTGGAAATGAAGCTAATAATATTATAGAATATACACTCAACACAAACAAGTATAAAATACCAAAATAGTAATGAAGAAATGGATTATATAATTTTCATTAGGTTCGTGGTTAGATTAATTCATTCAAATTTTGACTGACGGGTCCCATTGGTTGTTACAAACGAAGTCGGCAAACGCCAACGCTTGCGCAGCTGTCTGTGAGTTTATCATTATGTTTCGTGCATCTAAGCCTTTGATTTTCGTATCGAGACATTATTTTTCCACAAATATATTATGTTTTAAGGTTAAAACTGGCAAAATGCTTGACCTGAAAATGGAATGGCTCAGTTTGAAAGTTACACTATCGCTAGGTTATAGACCATAAGCTTTTCCGTACCACCTCGGTGGCCGCGAGTTCGATTCTCGGGCATTTCATTGAGGTGCTAGAGATGAGTATTTCTGGTAATAAAAGTTCAATCTCGACGTGGCTCGGAAGTCATGTATAGCCGTTGGTCCCGTTGCTGTATAACCACTCGGAAGTCATGCATAGCCGTTGGTCCCGTTGCTGTATAACCACTGGTTCCATGAATGTAAAAACACCATACTAACAAACCATAAGCTTTTCTATTAGTACAGTCAAAAGTCGTACATTCTCATTCTTGTTAATCACTTATTTACTACCTCTTGCCACTATCCCTAACCTTAGACATTAAAACCCACAGTAGAGTAAAAGGCTTTTATGTTACAAAACACTAATATTTTAGACTCACAATAGAGTCCTACAAATCTTATGGTATACTGCACCATAAAATAATAAGTTTATTTTTTATCCTTATTACTTATCCTGTAAAAGTTCGTAATATCAAATACTGTATATTGAGGATGTCACAGGAGACTTGTACTTTATTTTAGCCATATTTTAGTCAATTTGTAAATTGGGGACTTATAAACTGGCTGACTGACTAATGTTGATAAGTAAGTCAGTCATCCTTTTTCTTTAATATCATCCATATGGCCTTAAAATACACCAAATCATGCTCATTTCAAAATAACCCCGAACGCCCCCCCCCCACCCCCTCCCAGCTGCATAGGCTCCCTTTGCTCGCTAATATTAACCACATAATTTTCAGAATGTTACACCTCACCCCCCAACTTTTAGAGACCAGATTACACGTACCTTGCATGTATGGCATCTAGAGTAATTATTAGTAAGCGGCTCTCGAACATTTACTTTCTGGTATAATTTCTTAGTTATTTTTTTTGAAATAGCACCCCAGGCCCTCTCGTCGTCAGGAGTGTGTGGTTGATTTTTTTTTTTTTTTTTTTTTTTTTTTTTTTTTTGTTAGTTGTGAGAGTAATTCGATTTCGTAGCTGTAGCGTTTATTCGAATGAGAGTTCTCATTTAAGTATTTTATGTCTCTAAAGCTCATTATAAAAGTTGCGTTATTGTAGCTATAATCTAGTCGCTTTGTTTATTTGTACATTTATGATACAGGTAAAGAGAGAAAAACAAGCTATGTACTAGTTCTACTGATTATATCTCAACGATAACTAGAACGCTTATGAACAATATGTGAGCATTTATACCCTCACGTCAATTTCCCTCAAAAATGGTAATTCACATAGGTCAGTTTCCTCATAGGTAAACCAACACGTGAACCTTGAAACTGAAGCTATCACGTAGTTTGATATATTATAGTATATACTTTACAGTATTTTCTGGAGCTTGCTTTGAACTTAGCTATTCTATTGGCCTTGCTCGTTGGTAGGTTCGAATTGGTTCAGCGTCATAGGAAAGTGTGTTGACGACATTTAGACCTAGCGAAATCCTTGATAGGTCACAATCAGATTGACAAGATGTACGGAATAGTTGGTAATTTCCAAAAACATAGTAGACAAGCTTGATTTGATAACTGCTATATCCAATGTCAAGCAATTTATATTTATTGGCTATCTACATATTTACTGAAAAAAAATAGCCGGTACCGTATATTGGCTTTAAACCTTCACCAATAATTATCGTCAGAATGGTGACTTCATGAGGCTCCACCCACTTTCGCCTCGTTATAATTCAGGATAACACTGAAGGCTACCATAGGCATTGTTGGATTAGAAAATTTAACTTCTGGCTATAAAAACTAATTTCTCGAGTAGTTGTAAGAAGTGCTAAATGATCCTCAAAGATCCCAGCAGTTGGTCTAAACGTTTAATTCATGTATACTACTGCTATACTGTTGCGGCACTACTGCTACAGTAGTATTACTACGCTAGCACTGATACCCCACCCACATCTATGTATCGTTCCGCCATTCATAAAGTCTTTGGGTTTCAGAGCCGATGGAATTTCTGTCTGGTGGATGGGCAGGGCAACATTAAGTCAAAAGGTGTTTGTTTACCTTGCCCACGTAGTGAATGTTTTTCGACTCTTGGCTCGTAATCATTGGCCACGGCGTCGGCTAGATCATTTTTACTCTATAAAAATTAAAACTATCGGGTTTAGGTTATTGATAATGCTGACAAAATTTGTGTGTGGTTTTAAAATATACATATGTCAACTTTCAGCTACATCCGATGCTTTGACAAGGAGCAAAGTCCAAAAAACCGTGTTACAGAGACCCTGAATCTCATAGTAGTTCATTTTGTACAAAGTGATAATTTAAACAATATATTTTTGCCTAAATTAAATTTTGCGAGCGATGAAACTGTTTTTAACATAAGCTGTATGTCATACAAAATGAATATAGCCTTAGGAAGAACAGTTGCTGCTGATTGATTATTTAACAGGTGTGGTAAAAATAAACCTGTTTCATATTAGTGGTCTCTATAGCTTTTGTTTACTTTTGTGGTTCCTTGCTGACGTGTCTCGTATTACAGCTGTAGACTCGCCAGATTATGGTACAATGCTTGATTCTTTGTATATGTTACTTATGATGCCCCTTTGTATGTTATATGCTTTGTGTATATTCTTGGTTATACGGTCTTTCATAAGGAGTGTGATTTATGTACCTTCTAAGTTAACTCAAGTGTTTATTTATGTTTATGTCTGTGTTCAACAACGTGTTTTTTATTTTGCAGTGTACTGCTGTAGTGGAATTGTTTACTGAATAAAACCTTGATTCTGGTTACACCGGGTTTACTTCAACAGGGTTATCGATTGTTCATTTTGAAGGCCCCCAGATTCTGCGAGTTATTGAATTGTTATTCTGGTAACCACTTCGACGTGTAACCACGCAACTAATGTAATAATGGTTAAAAGCTTAGTTTTGTGTCTAATGATATGCTTAAATAGAAAAAATAGAGGATTAATTCCTTCATTATTAGTCACGATTATAACTGAATGTTGTAACGCGTACTTTGAGCTGTATCGATTTGAATGCTTCCTGAAATATTTCTTGGGTATTTCCGAATTAAATTTCGGATGACTTGGACATTCTGCTGAATTGATGATAAAATATCCTTAATTCCGATTGAATGGTTACTCGAAATACTTAAATTTATGCTAAATGGAAAGATAATTTCTAAGTGTAATATTTTCAAGGCTATGGTGCACCCTCTAATATGACGGGTAATTCCAAAGAATAACTCCGCACGGACTGCAAGGAACGTAACCGCGAATACGACATCCGCTAGGGATTGGGGCGTCCAATGTATTTCGCCATGTTTAGTACTGGCCCCTGGGGATTAAGTACAGTTGATCGCCTAAAAATAACGGTAAATTCTTAATAAGCAACCCGAATACTATAGGAAACTGTAATTTCCAAAGAAATACCCGACGCGGAGTTATCCTTAAGATTTACCATATGACGTTCAATAGTTAGCACATTTTTATCGTAGAGGTGAGTAATTAAGGCCTCCACATACGGTCAATATTTTGACGTCAATAAGATTGGTTCAATATTATATAGTTGGCCACACACAGCCCAATAACATTGTCAATACCTTCACTTCTCGCCTGGTAGTTACAGGGAAAACATGCTCTCTGACACAGCTATATAGCCTGCATGTTTGTAGCATTGTTATTTTGTGATGGCCCAAGAAAAAGAAAATGCGGCTTTTGGTGAAAGAGTTGTATAAACAAAGGAACTTATTTAGCCAGGAAAGTTTACGCAACGAACTTATTTCAGTGCGCCAAGTGATTTTAAAAATTATATGAGGATGGACACTGATATCTTTAATGAATTTATTGGACATGGTGACACCATTATTGATGAAACTCGGCACAAATAAGAGAGAAGCCATCCCAGTTAGTCAGCGTTTACCTGTGACCTTACGTTATCTTATCACTGGAATTTGTTTTGAACAACTGAAATTTGATTTTGCTAAATCTACACAGTCCATCGGCCAAATCATTATAGATACTTGCAAAGCTCTAATCAACGTTTTTGCCCAGTAACATAGTATTAAGTAATCCTATGGGTTGAAATGAAATGCAAGATGAAATGACATTTGACTCAGATTGTGCTTGGACATTTGGGGCTACATTAATTACAGGAAAGTAATGGTATTGGTTATTATCATGGGCAGAGTTGGAAGCTTTTAATAGCTTTAGCTTTACTGTTGGTCTCAAAGGACGGTCCATTAAAAACTGAATTTCGGTGCAGTGTACCCAGTCGAGCTTCGAAATGAAGATCATTGATAGTTTTCTTTGCGTACACAGCTTCCATAGGGCCAATATTCCTTAATTCACAGGCCCAAGCAGTTGCAACTTTTTCGTGATCGTCTCTCTCTCGAAGGCGTTTGCAAGCAAGAGACGCCAGCTCCTGTCTCGCATCCAATATCTTTTTCTTTTTACCAGAGGGACCAGGAGCAGAACAAACAGCCTGTAATAGAAAAAATATTATATCACATATATAGAAATTATGTAAAGCTTATGTTCAATTTTATATGTTTGCGTGATGAAAAGTAGCTATTTTCCTCAGTGCTTCTAAAGATTTCCCGAAAAAGTGGGGTGGCTCATTTGTACCCGAAGACTTTTTCATTTTGTTAACTTTATTTTTTTCTCATATTTTACTTTACCAGTTGGGAATTGCCTCCTAGTTGATAATAATAATTATAGCTAATGCTAACTGTGTACTATATTTACACACCTCCACACAACTTGCATTTATATAAATAAAATTAATAGCAAAATTTTATATGTATTATGGAGTTATAAACTAAAAATAATATATTTCGCTTTGTTTCAACTACCAAAATCGCCGCATGAGTAAGAAGTAGTAGCCAATGAATTCTATGAAAGATGGAATTTTCGTAACTGCCTTGAGGTCATAGATTCAAAACATGTAGAGATCAAGAAAACTGCGAAATCTAGTTCGTTTTACTTTAATTATTTACAGCACTGTCATGATGGCAATTGCTAATGCAAACTATGAGTTGTTGATGGTGGATGTTGGTGTCAATGGCAGAGTATCTGACGGTGGTGTGTTCTCCGTTTCTCGATTTGGAAGGACGTTCAATCAAGGCCATCTACGCATCCCTAAACCTCGATGCTTGCCAAACAGTGATAAAGAACTGCCGTTCACATTTGTGACAGATAATGATTATCCGATGTCAGGTTACTTAATGAAGCCCTATTCACAGTCTTAATTAGATGAGCAACAACAAGTTTTCTCCATAGATTGAGTCGTGCAAGACGAATAATAGAAAATGTATTTTGGCATTTTGACATCTTAATTTGAAGTACTTCGAAAGCGTATTAATATAGCACCAGAAAAAGGCAAGAATAGTTGAGCTAGCCTGTAGTTATTTACATAATTATCTGGTAAAAAAGAAGAATATCAAAATGTTTCGGATGAACACATAAATATGGAAGAATCTGATTCAAGTGATAATTATTTTTGAAGGTTTGCAAAATACAGAAGATAGTTGTATAGCCGAAGCTTTATTGGTGGCTTAAATGAATAGGGATCAATACTGTGATTATTTCAATAATGAGGGGGCTATTCCTTGGCAAAGTCACAAGCCTTAGTTAAATCACACATTGGTTAAATTATGTGAAAATTTCTGATCTATTTTGTTAGTATTAAAAAGTATTTTTAATACTTTAACAAGAATGGTGGAACAAAACATTTAAATCGTTTTTCTTAATATTTGTTGATTATTGGGCTATACTTTTATTATAATATCTTGAGAAATAAATATATATGAAATTGATACTCACATTTTCAATTTCCTGTGATTCAAGACAATCATCCTCACTAGCCATGGTGTCAAAGGACTCTGCTTGGGTTTCTCGATCGCTGAGGAACAGCATTTCATCATAGAACCAAAATGTTGGTATAAATTTCCTCTGTTCCGGCTCCCGACTATTTGGAGATGTCGACCTTCTTCAGTTCTTTGCGGAAATTGGTCCTCAATGCACTGAATTTCTTCTATACACCATCCATTTTGGATTTGGGAAACTTCTCCCTATATTTCTTTAATAGAAGTTTACACTCCTTCTTTTTATGCCTGATATTACAGTCACTTGACTTCACCAAAATGAGAGCAAAGCCTTATATACTCTGGTGGAATCGAGTATAAAGGCTCGTTCCGTTGATTTTCCTTTGAGTAGACGCCTCATCAGACATGTCGAAACGAAAGCGACCGTAGAAATGACAAAATGGATCAATGTTACCCACAGACGGCAGCAATCTTCCCCCGTCAAGTTGGAACCATTTGAATGACTCAATACTATTGAACTATCCATCAATCTTAAAACTACTCGGTCAATATGATGGACAATCTCGGCATTATTGTCAATTTTATTGATCGAGTGTAGAGGCCTAAGGTAGAGTTTTCTGAACTACGTTATCATGTATATCCTTGGTCAATTACAAAATAAAAGTCAGCAGGATTCTTGAAGGAGGCGTTTGCATTCACAAAGTGACTGATAACATTTCTAATTTCGCAGGGCGGCTGAGGTGTGAATTATCGAAGCGATAGTAGTCTATATAATTAGATACTCTTTTGCCATACTCCATTTACAAGTTTTCAATTGATTTCATGGTGTTTGCTTAATGGTAGATGTAGACATTTCGGTCCTTGGATACAGGATTCGTTGATAATACCATAGCCTGGTGTATGTATATATATATATCATATATATATATATATATATATATATCTATATATAATATATATATATATATATATCTAGATATATATATAGATATACGAACAGATAGTTTCTCGTATTTTCATATTGGTAAGCGTTCAGCCAAAGCGGTAGGTAAACTAAGTTTGGTAATACTTTCTCCTCCCTCTCTCTCTCTCTCTCTCTATCTCTCTCTCACCATTTCATTAGGTCATCAAATCAGAGTCGGAACTACAAAAATATATGTTTATTCAAAGTAAAGTATTAGTTGAATAACTCAGATTCTTACAGGATAATTAAATGGAATGATAACTCAAAGTTCAATTAACTCAGATAACCCCCCCGGTAACTAACAGTCTATAAAGTAATTAGTCATCACCATTCCTCCAAATATGGTTCCCCCTACCAGAACACAGTCCCCTCCACTAGATCACAGTTCCTTCCACTAGATCCGCTTGTTCACACTAATGAGCATGCACAATCGTAAAGACAAAGTCAAAAGATTAAATGAAATAGAACATCTTTACAAAATATAAAAAATACAGTCAAGCCACATCTTTGGCTAAAACACCGTAATTCTTACCCATTTCCAGCCAGAATCTCACTACACAGAATAAATGTATAACGTCCGCAGAGCCATCCTGGCTCCTTCTCTCCAAGGCAACCGTCTCTATCGTTCTGGCTAATTCATGCCGATATGAACGGACATAGCTCGTACCTACATATGAGCTCACACTCAAAAGTTCGGAATGCACACACCACAGGTAACTGGTTGCAGCCAGTTTTCAAAGGCACCTTGGACAAGCTCTCATGGCACTGATTTGCTAGTTAAGGGCTTAATGTCACACCATCCCAAAAAAGAGTCATCAGCATTCTCTAGGCTGTCACTCGGACCACTCTGTATCTAAGGAAGTTAAAAATGATGAGTCTGTACATTCCCCCTTTTTATGTTACACACACACACACACACACACACACACACACACACACACACACACATATATATATATATATATATATATATATATATATATATATATACATACATTTTACTGTAGATTGTTCCCACGGTCTGAACAGTGATTGCTCCGAAACCGTGGATTAGAATCTCTCTCTCTCTCTCTCTCTCTCTCTCTCTCTCTCTCTCTCTCTCTCTCTCTCTCTCTCTCTCTCTCTCTCTCTCTCTCTCTCTCTCTCGACAAGTAAGGCAGTGTAACAGGTTGTGAAGTGGTTTCAGATACTAGCATTTTGTAACTGCTGCAACTTTCTGTTGTTCATTAAGATGCAGAATTCACAAGACTATTTTGATTTTTTTAAATACTAGTGTTTATCGTTAAATTTAAAAACTTGATTCGTAACATTCAGTTGCAGAGATACAGTAGTTGGTCAGGCACCTTTGCATATCGGCAAAGTTTGTTTTATGATCTGACAGCTAAAAAATAAATCTCAATGGATTCCGGAAAATTTTCTTGTAACATTTATTTTGATGTTTTGGTGATTGTTAGGAACGCGCTATAGGGGAAAGATGGCAGTTCTAATGTTACTTTTCTTTAGGTGACTAATTAAGTCTTCATATAGTGGTTTCTGAGAATTAACGTTCATAAAGCACTTGGCTATCATAGGCCTTTCATTGGACTCCTCCTCCTCCTCAAGACCACTTAAGTTTTGTATCTACAGTAAGTTTTTAGTGTACTACAATAAAAAAACCCAAAAAACCTTCAGTTATATAGCGTTTGACCAAAGAGAAACAGTTCACTGCCGATTGTCTGAATATATGATAGCATGAGTGGGTATCTCTCTCTCTCTCTCTCTCTCTCTCTCTCTCTCTCTCTTCTCTCTCTCTCTCCTCTCCCTCGTCTCTCTCCTCTCTCTCTCTCTCTCTCATGTGCCTTATATCTAAACACTGCACCTCTTAGATAAGATGACAAAGCTGACGCTTTGTTTTAATTCAGTCTTTCATGCTGGAAACTAGATTATATCGTTATACATTAATATTAACTGTCTGTTTTACCTACATTTGACTGCTATATTTTTTTTATTCCAATTAACGTTCCTGTCCTTGAAACAGCCTTTATAGTAACGAATCAGAGGCATGATAAAAGTTCAGAAATGAGGTATATTTCTCATTAAGTTTTAACGTCTAGTTTTTTCTTCACTGTGGTATTAAGTGCTTATTTTCAATAGGTTATCATAGTTGATGAAAGTAACCAGGAGCCTCTCAGAGGAATGTTATCTTTATGCAGCTCAAACGTATCTGTCACGATTAAGTACACGCCAATTGAGCAGTTAATATATGCGCCGTTGCAAAGATTGAATTTAGGTCGTATCCTTCCAGATTGTGTTCTCGTAATAGTAATCGACAATAAAACTAATGGCACTGAAATAGTTACCGCATACTTAACGTTGTCTTCACATTAAATTAAGCCTTAAATCATTGATTAATATAATTAGGTAGAACACGCTAAAAAAATTCTTCATGAGATTGAAATCTCTTACGTCATCAATGATGCAACAACTCCGACGTTAAAATACACTAGGCTTGTAGTCCTCGTCGAGTCGTCACCCAGTTGCTTATTTTATGTAAACGTTGCTTGTGTGCTGGTCCTCTTGTGGAACGTAGATTACTACCTATACCGTAAACAATGGCTTCAGTGGCTTCAGCCACTGTCAGAGCAGTGAAGGCCAGAAGATTAATACCTACCAGAGCAGCTTTAGTTTTGGTAAGAGAAGAGTAGATAATCTTAGATTAGGGTATCTAAACTGCCAGCCCTAAGTACCTACCTAACTGTAGCGCATCATAACCCAAGGCAAATCTAAACTACCTAGTACCTAGGTAATGCCACTTCACTTAAACAGATTATTCGTAGTAACGTGATAAAGATTTGGGTAGTAGCTACTATAGGTAGCCTAGGCTATATCAAGCTTTCTAACTTGCTTTAGCTCTAGCCTATTTTGTTCATGACTGTTTAACTTAGGGCAGACCTCTACCTAGGTAGGCTACTGTAGCCGTATAGGCTAGCCTTTTCACAGTCAGTCAAATACCTATAATATAGGTAGATAGGCTATTACATAAACCTTGCATTTTTTCTGCTGGTTAGCCTATCATGTGTTTAATACATTTCTGACCAATTTTATGATGTTGATAGAACTACAGAAGGTAGATCTAAGTAGGCTAATTGACACTTATTTTTGTCAGTCAACTGTAATTAACCCCCAGAGGCTAGTATTAAAACACAGCAAAATACATTTTGACCCCCCAATTCCTAGTTGCTTTCATATTTGTGGGGCCATTCATTGCAGTTGTGCGGAGTTGTTACCTTGGGAATTGAGTTTTTCTATAGTATTTTGGTTGCTTATCAAGTGTTTACCATTATTTTCTGTCATTCAACTGTAATTAACCTGCAATTAATCTCAGAACTAATATGTTGTTGATGCTGGCCATCCTGGAATGCTATTGTGCATGCGCAGTGTTATAGTGGAGCTTTTGGTAAAAAGTGGAGTTTCCTTCAGTGGGGGTCCTGGGGGCTAAGTAACACGGCCTACTAGGTTAGGTTAGTAAGTTCCTTTTATAGGTAATAGGTCACCTTAGCCAATCCCATCTTGAACATATGGCTCCCTTAAGACTTGCACATACACAGAACCATTCCATAACATAAACATGTTTGGCCTTTATCCGAATGTTTTCCCTAAAACCCTGTGTTCGCAAAGGGTTCCCAACCTTGTTGGGTAGATATGTAAAGTTAGTAGTAGTTGGCTGACAATAAATAACACCACCTTCTTCATCAGCAACACTTATAGTACAGGAAAAAAATTTCCAAGGTAATAG
Source organism: Macrobrachium nipponense (assembly GCF_015104395.2). NCBI lineage: Eukaryota > Metazoa > Arthropoda > Malacostraca > Decapoda > Palaemonidae > Macrobrachium > Macrobrachium nipponense. The sequence goes on along the minus strand of NC_087213.1, from coordinate 66,459,032 downwards.
TTCATGCAGAGCTGTTGTGTGGTTTTACCATCATTTCAATTTTTTTTTTTTTTATTTATTATAGTATTTTACCTTCCCCATATATCCAACTATTACTTAGGATCTTAGGGTAGTGGGAACTAGGTTGTTGGGTCAGGGTATATTGAAAACATGTACAGTTCTCCAGTCAGAAAAGCAGGAAATGCATAAATCACAGTCTTAAGAAAATACCTAATTCACACATATTAACAATGAGTCCCCCTAAAATTAAGAAAGGGTGAAAACATAGCATGGACAATTACAGAAATGCATCCTAACACACTTTCCCAAGCTAACTTAATTCAGGATGCGGGGTCCTTACGAGGATGGCTAAAACTCTTTCCCCCTTTTCCCCAGCTGGACCTAGAATACATACCATAAGAGTCAGTGTAAAATAACCTAACCTAAAGTGCCTGGCCTGGGCCCTCCCATGTAACCATACTTAGAACACCTTAAATCATTCAAGTGAAATTCAGAAATTCATCATAACCTTGCACACATGATAGTTCTGGCAAGGGAACACACCTTGTGTGTCTCCAGCCGTTACAGTAATTACAGTACACACAGCATTCTACCTTGAGATAGGGAGTTACTCAGCTAGAAGGCATACATTTCCTTTTGTTCCATTCTTAATTTCAGTTATTAACTCTTCAGCCAATTTCAGTCAAGGTCTATTTTATGGAGGTTAGACATAGCTTATATCAGTTGAAGGGATTACCATCCATAGAGATGGATAGTAATTTTACATCTGATATAACATATAAAAATGTAGCTGTCAACACATAAACTAGTCAGCCAGAGTTAGACTGAAGAAACTGTTGTGATAAATGGCTGAAGTCTGGAAACATTTTGGGTATTTATTAGTAGAACTTTTACAGATTTCATTGATCAAAAAGGGTAAATAAATATTACAGTATGTAAAAGGATAAAAAAAATAGCTCCCATAAGTGCTATGAAGAGCACATATGCTTTTAGAAACTTTCACCCAGTGACCAAGAACTAGGTCTTTAATGGTTTTTTAACTATATTACAGACTCCAAATGCTGTACAGAAAGTGAAGCAGTTATTAGAAAAGCAACCAGATGCTGTAAGTATGATTGTGTTGTAAAGTATAGATCAAATGCATGTTGTTATGAATTTGTAGATCTGTGAAAATAGAATTTTATACATTCAACATCCCTGCCAGATATATACTTAGCTATAGACTCCGTCGTCTCCGACAGAATTTCAAATTTCGCGGCACACGCTACCGGTAGGTCAGGTGATCTACCGCCCTGCCCTGGGTGGCAGGACTAGGAACCATTCCCGTTTTCTAATCAGAATTCTTCTGTCGCCCGGGCCATCAACATTGTTGTTGGTTCCTCTCGATTGGTTTTTCTTTTTTCACCGGCAATTGATCTTCTTGACCGACTTTTGGTGACGTATCTGGATTGTTGGATTGGCATACGCTTTTGTGGACTGTTTTGTGGACTTGATTTTGGAATTTTCTTTAATAATGTCTGACTCTGGAATGGTTGTGAGACGTTGTGTGAATGTAGGCTGTAAGGTGAGGTTGCCGAAAGCTTCGGTAGACCCTCACACGGTATCAAGGGTTGCAGAGTATGAATGTTCTTTTACTAATACTTGTAAGGAATGTGAGAACTTGAGTGAGAACGAATGGAAGAATCTAACTAATTATTTAAAAAAGTTAGAGAGAGAAAGAGTGAGGAAGGCTTCTTATAGAAGTTTAAGTAGTTCTAGATCTGAACTAATTCCTAGCTTGGGATCTTCCCCAAGGGTAAGTATTGCTACTTCTCCTTCCATTGCAGCCCCTTCTCCTATTGCAGAACCTGTAGATTCAGCAAAAGAACTTGCGGATCTAAAAGCAGCCTTCAAGTTGATGGAAAACAAAATGGCTGCCATACAAGGTAAGGCTAGTGATTATTCAGTGGACAGTGATATGAGTGTCCCCAGTGTAGTGGAGGGGGCATCTGGTCGGCTCAGCAACGCTCCTAGGTCTAGACCTCTTCCAAGCTCACATGCCCAGAGGAGAAGGAATGTCGAAAACCGAAAGGAGGTTGTGGAGAATCCCCACCGATCAGGTGTCCCTTCGGCGGTTTCTGTGACACCCCAGACTGCCAAGGATCGCTATTGTAAAAGCGTCCTGCGTGAGTGTTTTTCGTCGTCGGGATCTTCATCTCCGAGACGTGATTGGAGAGATTCAGATCGATCTCGGCCACTCAAGAGGAGTTGGAAGGCTCCGACTATTGATTCGAGCCCAGAAAACTTCCCTGAGGAGTCTCCCTCGGGAGTGAAGAAGGCAAGAAGAGCCATTCTTTCAACCAGAGTGAGAAGGAGGCAGGAGGTGGAGGCTATGGACTCCTCCCCTCCTCCTTCCCCTCCTCCCGAAGAGGATAAAGAGGAGGTTACGAAGAGATTCATGATGGCGATGCAAGAGCAGATTTCGTCTTTTGTAGGAGTTCTGTCAAAGGAGCCTCCTAGAAGGAAAGACTCTTCCCTTCCGATCAAAAGATCCTCCAGACGTATGGAGGTATCTGCCGCCAGGATCGATACTCCTACTCGAGGTGAGGTTTCCGGTACGAACCTGGATGAACCTATCAGACGTCTGGCACCGGCCAGGAGTGAGGAGTCACCCAGGAGGCAGGAGCCAAGAGCCAGGAGTGAGGAGTCAACCAGGAGGCAGGAGCCAAGAGCCAGGAGTCAGGAGTCAGGAGTCAGGAGTCAGGAGTCAGGAGTCAGGAGTCAGGAGTCAGGAGTCAGGAGTCAGGAGTCAGGAGTCAGGAGTCAAGAGTCAAGAGTCAAGAGTCAGGAGTCAGGAGTCAGGAGTCAGGAGTCAGGAGTCAGGAGTCAGGAGTCAGGAGTCAGGAGTCAGGAGTCAGGAGTCAGGAGTCAGGAGTTCAGGAGTCAAGAGTCAGGAGTCGGAGTCAGGAGTCAGGAGTCAGGAGTCAGGAGTCAGGAGTCAGGAGTCAGGAGTCAGGAGTCAAGAGTCAAGAGTCAAGAGTCAAGAGTCAAGAGTCAAGAGTCAAGAGTCAAGAGTCAAGAGTCAAGAGTCAAGAGTCAAGAGTCAAGAGTCAAGAGTCAAGATCAAGAGTCAAGAGTCAAGATCAAGAGTCAAGAGTCAAGAGTCAAGAGTCAAGAGTCAAGAGTCAAGAGTCAAGAGTCAAGAGTCAAGAGTCAAGAGTCAAGAGTCAAGAGTCAAGAGTCAAGAGTCAGGAGTCAGGAGTCAAGAGTCAAGAGTCAAGAGTCAAGAGTCAAGAGTCCAAGAGTCAAGAGTCAAGAGTCAAGAGTCAAGAGTCAAGAGTCAAGAGTCAAGAGTCAAGAGTCAAGAGTCCAAGAGTCAAGAGTCCAAGAGTCAAGAGTCAAGAGTCAAGAGTCAAGAGTCCAAGATCAAGAAGTCAAGAGTCAAGAGTCAAGAGTCAAAGAGTCAAGAGTCAAGAGTCAAGAGTCAAGAGTCCAAGAGTCAAGAGTCAAGAGTCAAGAGTCAAGAGTCAGAGTCAAGAGTCAAGAGTCAAGAGTCAAGAGTCAAGATGTCAAGAGTCAAGAGTCAAGAGTCAAGAGTCAAGAGTCAAGGAGTCAAGAGTCAAGAGTCAAGAGTCAAGGAGGCAAGAGTCAAGAGTCAAGAGTCAAGAGTCAAGAGTACAAGAGTCCAAGAGTCAAGAGTCAAGAGTCAAGAGTCAAGAGTCAAGAGTCAAGAGTCAAGAGTCAAGAGTCAAGAGTCAAGAGTCAAGAGTCAAGAGTCAAGAGTCAAGAGTCAAGAGTCAAGAGTCAAGAGCCGGGAGTTCAGGGAGGGGGATCAAGAGCCGGGAGTCAAGAGTGAGCACCGAGTCAAGAGCCGGGAGTCAAGATCCGGGAGTCAAGAGCCGGGAGTCAAGAGCCGGGAGTCAAGAGCCGAGATCCGAGAGTCATTCCTGGAATTTATGACTCTTCTCCAAATAGGAGCTCCTCTCCTTCAGAGCGTAGGAGGTCTTGGAAGGACTCTCCCTCCAAACGTGAACTTTCTCCTTCGTCTGATCGAGGGTTAGACGAGTTGTCTGATGACGAACCTCCTGCTAATGAGGGACTCTCGAGTTATAAAGTCTTAGCCTCATTATTGCTTCAAGAATTTGGAGATTCTCTTAGTCCGGCGGCTCCTCCTTCTCCTCGTTCTCTCTTTTCGAGCTCGGCTACGGCAAAATCTTCGGCCTTTTTGAAAATGAAGCCTGCTATATCGATGAAGAAGGCACTCCATTCTTTAGATTCTTGGATGGACAAGAAGAAGGAGTTAGGAAAGACGGTATTCTGCATGCCTCCTTCCAAACTACATGGAAAGAGAGGTATTTGGTATGGGACAGGAGAGACTATGGGTCTTTCTCTACCTGCCTCTGCAGATGCGGACTTTTCCAATTTAGTGGAGGCCTCTAGACGTCACTCCTTAGGATCGGTCAGAGCGACGTGGAGCACTTCAGAGTTGAACCACTTTCTAAAGGGACTTTTTGTCACTTTAGAGGTGTTCAACTTTCTGGATTGGTCACTCGGAGTTCTGGCCAACAAATCTAAAGATCCGGAGTTTCTTAAAAACCCAGAGATTCTCCATAGCGTCCTGTCTTGCATGGACAAGGCAGTACAGGACGGTTCGGGTGAAGTGGCTTCCTTTTTTGGTGCTGGTCTCCTGAAAAAGAGATCAGTATATGGATCCCTATTATCGAAAGGGGTTTCTCCGAGCCAGAGGACTGCTTTATTGTTCGCCCCTCTATCGGATCATCTGTTTCCTTCTCAGTTAGTGAAGGATATATCTCGCTCGCTAACTGAGAAGGCGACACAAGACCTACTAACACAAACGTCCAAGAAAGGACGCCCTGTAGTGTCGGCGATTAAGAAGGACTCTCGTCCTCCTCAGCAGCCCTTTCGTGGAGGTACAGCGGCTCGTCCCCCTGCCAGAAAGAAGAGCTCTGATAAGAGAGGAAGGTCTTCCTTTAGGCCCTTCAAGAAATCCAAATGACTTGTTGCTCCTTCAAGCACCAGTGGGCGCCAGACTCCTGAACTTTGCAGGAGTATGGGCAAAAAGGGGAGCCGACCCTTGGTCAGTGTCGGTCCTAAAGAAGGGATATGTAATCCCCTTCGAGAACAGCCCTCCCCTAACATCTACGCCTCGGGAACTGTCAGCGAGGTTACAGAGACCCGGTAATGAGAAAGACTCTCCTTCAAATGGTGGAACAAATGTGGGAAAAAGAGGCCATCGAACTTGTGCAGGATCCACACACCCGGGATTTTACAATCGCCTTTTTCTAGTACCAAAGGCATCGGGGGGGTGGAGACCAGTTCTGGACGTAAGCGCTCTGAATCGCTTTGTTCAGAAAAAGAAGTTTCGCATGGAAACGTCCGCCTCAGTAATGTCGGCTCTTCGTCCAGGAGATTGGATGGTCTCTCTGGACTTGCAAGACGCATATTTCCACGTTCCCATTCACCATTTGTCAAAGAAATATCTTCGTTTTGTAATAGGAGACAAGATCTTTCAATTCAGGGCTCTGTGCTTCGGTCTGTCTACAGCTCCGCAAGTATTCACCAACCTGATGGCGAATGTGGCAAGATGGCTTCACCTAGAGGGAATAAACATCTCCCTCTACTTGGACGACTGGCTGATCAGGGCCAAGTCGGAGATTCAGTGCTTGGAGGACTTATCAGTAACAAGGAACATGATAGAATCGCTGGGATTACTCGTGAACCTCGAGAAGTCGCAGCTGATCCCCAGCCAGAGCTTGGTCTATCTGAGGGGATTCAGATGGATTCTCGGGGTTTTCGAGTATTTCCTTCGCGAGAAAGAATCACTCGAGGTTTGTCGAAAATCTCGAGCTTCTTAGAGAAAAAGAACAGTTCAGCGAGGGATTATCTGAGCCTCTTAGGGACCCTGTCCTCACTAGAAAAGTTCTTCTCTCTGGGGAGGCTTCACCTTCGCCCTCTTCAGTTTTTCCTGAAAGGGGTGTTGGAGTTGGAAGACGGGACAACTCTCGGACATCTTCCCGCTTCCACAAGAAGTAAAGGATCATTTGAAGTGGTGGATCCTCCCTCTTCAAAAGAACGAAGGCGTATCGCTTGCCCTGCAGAACCCAGACCAAGTGTTTATATGCCGACGCTTCGGAGTCGGGATGGGGAGCGACGTTAGGAGCAAGGGAGGTGTCAGGCACCTGGACAAAGGAACAGGTGTCCTGGCACATCAATTGCAAGGAACTAGTGGCCATACACCTAGCCTTAAAGTTCTACGAAGAGATAGTCAGAGGCGAGGTGATACAGATAAACTCGGACAACACCACGGCTCTGGCTTACATACGCAAGCAAGGAGCACGCACTCTTTCTCCCTCTTTCAGTTAACAAGACACCTGTTAACCTGGACAGAAGAAAGAGGCATAACTCTCCTCACAAGATTTGTTCAAGGCATCAAGAATGTGAGAGCGGACAGACTGAGCAGAGGAATCAGGTCCTTCCCACAGAATGGACTCTACACGAAGAAGTGTGTCGAAGTCTTTGGTCCCTGTGGGGGAGACCTCACATAGCCTGTTTGCGACGTTCCTCTCCAAAAGAATAGGGATCTTTTGCTCTCTAGTGGAAGATCTGAGAGCCTTCGCAATAGACGCGTTTCTCCTGGATTGGTCGGGTGTGGACGCATACGCCTTTCCCCCGTTCAAGATCCTGGGGGAAGTGCTCAGGAAGTTCGTAGCTTCGAAGAACACGAAGTTGACGCTAATAGCCCCATTTTGGCCAGCCCAGGAATGGTTCACAGAGGTACTGGAGTGGATAGTGGACTTCCCCAGATCTCTTCCAAACAGACCAGATCTACTCAGACAACCCCACTTCAAGAGGTTTCATCACAACCTCCCAGGTCTCGCTCTGACTGCCTTTCGACTATCGAAAGACTTGTCAGAGCGAGGGGCTTTTCTCGCAAGGCTGCGGGCTCTATCGCTAGAGCCCGCAGAGCTTCGACGAGAAGAGTATACCAATCAAAGTGGGAAGTCTTTAGGAGGTGGTGTAAGAGTCAGAAGCTGTCCTCCTCCAGTACCTCTATAGTGAATATTGCCGATTTCCTCCTCTTTCTGAGAGAGGAATCACACCTTTCTGTCTCAACAATAAAAGGATACAGAAGCATGCTGTCTTCAGTTTTTAGGAATCGAGGGTTAGATATTGCAAGCAACAAAGATCTACACGATCTAATTAGATCCTTTGAAACTTCAAAGGCAGCTACTCCTAGAACACCTAGTTGGAATCTAGACGTGGTACTGAAATTCCTTTCATCGGATAAATTCGAGCCTTTACATCTGGCTTCCTTCCGCGACGTCACTAGGAAATGCTTATTCCTGGTGTCTCTCGCTACAGCCAAGAGGACGAGCGAATTGCACGCTCTAGATTCCACAGTGGGGTTCAAAGGAGATGCTGCCATCTGTTCTTTCCAGACAATGTTTCTGGCAAAGAACGAAAACCCGTCAAAACCGTGTCCCAGAAGTTTTGAGGTAAAAGGCCTATCTAACCTCGTAGGCAGAGAGATAGAGAGGTCTCTCTGTCCAGTGAGAGCTCTTTAAATATTATTTAGAGAGGAAGAGACAGATGGGAGCTTGTCAACAAGGTCTTTGGTGTGCGGTGAAGAACCCCAAAAGACTCATGTCCAAGAACGCCTTGGCTTTCTTTGTGAGAAGCGTAATTACGGACGCTCACAAGAACTGCTCGGAGGAATCCTTCGGTCTTCTAAAGGTCAAGACCCATGAGGTGAGAGCAGTAGCAACGTCCTTGGCGTTCCAAAAGAATATGTCTCTAAAAAAATATCATTGAGACTACATATTGGAGGTGCAATTCAGTGTTTGCATCTCATTATCTGAAGGATGTGAGAGTGACCTATGAGAAGTGCTTCTCGCTAGGTCCATTTGTATCAGCAGATACAGTGCTGGGTCTTGGAGCAAAGACTGATCCTTAAATATTGTGTTTTATCGTACATAAACCCTCTTGTCAGATATGTGCTTGGTTTTCTATTAGCAAGCTCACTGATGTCGCACGGGAGCATAGTGTCATTGCTGGTAGGGGATCAAGGGTATGTATGGCTAGTAGGGGAGTACAAAATTTTTTTTTGTATATTTTGTAATGAAAGTGTAATTATGTTTCGAGTTTTTGGTTGTTTGTAAGGAGTTCGGGGATAACTCCTTGCAATCTTAGAACTAACATGGATGTTAGGATCAGGTGATCGGGATCGGTGTTGTGCTCCTTGAACAAGGTGTATTGTCATGTTAGTGGAATAGCACCCAATGACAAAGGCCTTTAGGCTCTGCCGAGTAAGTGGATAAGACCCCATTGGCAGACCCACAAGAACTCTTAGCCATAGATCAATATCTCGCTGAGGCTCTTGAGGCTAAGCAGACTCCAAGGCAGTAGCCGCGAAGTCTTCAGCCTAATAAGGTAGGAACCAAGGTTTATTAATACCTACAACATATGTTGTTTACCTGTCTATTTCAGTAGTTAGCTGTCTCTTACCCACCACCAATGGGTGCTAATCAGCTAAGTATATATCTGGCAGGGAAGTTGAATGTATAAAAATGATATTGTCATGTTACAATAAAGTTTTATACATACTTACCTGACAGATATATACGATTAATGGCCCACCCAGCCTCCCCGCAGGAGACAGGTGGAAGAGAAGAATTCTGATTAGAAAACGGGAATGGTTCCTAGTCCTGCCACCCAGGGCAGGGCGGTAGATCACCTGACCTACCGGTAGCGTGTGCCGCGAAATTTGAAATACTGTCGGAGACGACGGAGTCTATAGCTAAGTATATATCTGTCAGGTAAGTATGTATAAAACTTTATTGTAACATGACAATATCATTTTTATGCATGACACTTACCTGGCAGGTATATATATAGCTTATCCTCTTGTCGCACTGGCAGAATTTCAAAACTCGCGGCAACCGCTAGTACACTGGTAGTTCAGGTGATCGCCACCCTGTTCCCGTGGCGCTGGTGCTCGGAACCATACCCGTTTTCCTCAGATTTTCTCTGCCAGCCGAACCGGCAACATCGTTGTTGGTTCTCTGATAGAATTTCCTGCTCGTTGACTGACTTTTTGGATTTTGGTATCGTATTCGGAAAGTTAGCTTGGCAATCGCAATTGATCGTGTATTAGTATGTCTGATTCAGGGAGTATGTTTAGAGTTTGTGTGAAAGAAGGGTGTAAAGTGAGACTGCCGAAATCATCGGTGGATCCCCATACTGTATGTAAGAAGTGTCGAGAGTTTGTATGTACGTGGGAGAATAGGTGTAATGAATGTGAGAGTCTAAAGGAGAAAGAGTGGAAGACTCTTGTGAAGTATGTTGAAAGACTGGAAAAAGATCGGGTGAGAAGATCAGTGTCTAGAAGTGAGAGATCTGGTTCTTCGGGTAAACCTTTGAATGATTCTATTTCTGTGTCTTCTCCAGCTCATTCAAATGTAGATTTTGTAGCACCTTCCCCCCAGGTTTCTCCTGCGCCCGTTGCTGTATCTGAGGACACTACTGACCCGCAAATTGTGAAAGTGTTCGCTGCCCTGGCTTCCATGGGTGATCAGATCAAGCGATTAACGGATAAAGTAGAAGTGATTAATGTTGGTGACAGTGTAGTGGAGGGGGCGCCTGATCGTCCCTCTCGTGCTCCTAGACCTAGACCTCTGTCAAGCTCCCAGACCCAAGGGAGAAGGCATGTCGAAAGTCGAAGGGAGGCGAGCGGGGTTTACTCACGATCAATCGTCCCTTCAGGCAGTCCTGTTGTTACGTCCCAGGCTGCAGCAGTACGCCAGAGAAAAGGCGTGACTGGGAAGTGCGTTTATTCTTCTGATAGTTCGGCTTCAGGAAGGGACGTTTTTTGGAAGAATCGCGTCCTCTCAAGAGATCGTACATGCCGATCTCGTCCCAGGATGAAAGAGTTTACGAACAGGAGGGTTGGAGTAGCCCTGAGGTCTTTTCGTCGGAAGATGAGGACGCAATCCCTATCAAAAGGAAGAAGATTTTTCGTCCTTTAGACGTGTCTAACCGCGAGATGGGTGGTTTTTCTCCTAATAGAGAATCTGCGCTTCGTAGACGTCAGGATCGCTCTCCTATCCGTAGCAGCCCAGTGCGTCCTCGTTCGCCGCCTCCTCAGGAGTTTCGTCAGGAAGCGGAAACTAAGGAAGTGTTAAGAGATATGCAGGAGAAATTAGCAGTCCTTGTTAAATCCTGGGAAAGACCAGAACAACCTTCGGTTAGACGTAAGGACGCTTCTCTTCCAGTTAAGTCCTCTAAGAGGACACAAGATAAATCTTTGCCTCCTCTTTCTCAGGCGGCATTATCTCATAATACAGGACACAGTGTGTCCTATATGAGGGACGTTTCTCCTACGCTGCAAGAAGCAGGACGCAAGAGGAAGAATGATGAACGCATGGTGGACGCAGCGGTTGCGGTGGACGCAGGACGCAGGCGGCAGCGCGCTGATCCGCCATATTCCCGACAAGACGCGGAAGTGTTTGATAAGGAGGCAGTTTCGCATTCGCTTTCCAGACAAGCTTTGGAAAAGGAACCCGATATGGATTGTTTTCAACATCTGGATTTCCAGGATATTTCTTCTCAGGAGGAAGACTTAGTGGATTTTTCGGAGGAAGACAAGAATGTGGAAGCTCCTTCCTCGGATTACAAGAAGTTAACTGAGTGCCTTCTTTCGTTGTTTGAAGGAGATTTTCAACCTTCTGCTCCCTTATCTCCGCTGTCTCAATTCTCCAAGACGAAAGCACCCAAGAAATCTACTTTCTTGAAAATGACGCTGTCGATCATAGCTAGGAAAGCCCTTCAACGCATAAATGAATGGTTGAAGGAGAAGAGAGAAGGGGGGAAAACTTCATTTGCATTTCCACCGGCCAAGTTAGCTTCGAAGTCTGGTGTGTGGTATGCTACGGGGGAAAGTCTTGGCCTGGGAGTTCCTGCCTCCTCCCAGGGGGACTTTTCTAATGTGGATAGTTCCCGTAGGCATGCCCTACACGCAGCCAAGGTGTGGTGGACTTCATCAGAGTTCGATCATTTGCTGAAGGGCATTTATCGGACTTTTGAAGTCTTTAATTTCCTCGATTGGTCGTTGGGGGCTTTGGCACGTACTCTAGAGATTGAAGAACCTTCTGATTCGGATTTACCCAGAAGCATTATGTCCTGTATGGACAAAGCCTTGAGAGATGGGGCTAATGAGCTTTCTTCTCTATTTACGGCAGGTGTGCTGAAGAAAAGATCTCTTTTGTGCTCTTTCGCTGCGAAAGGAGTTTCGAATGCGCAAAAGTCGGAGTTGATGTTCTCACCACTTTCAGGACAGCTTTTCCCACCGGAAATCATTAAGGATATCGCGCTTTCCCTTACACAGAAGGCTACACAGGACCTGCTGACGTCTTCAGTAAGGAAGTATTTGCCCTCAAAGGTAGTAAAGAAGACACTGAAGGAAACAAGGACAGCACAGCAGCCCTTTCGGGGTAGGACTTTTTCCCGACCAGCCTTTAGAGGGAAAAGAGTTCCTGCCAAAAGAGGTTCGAAAACCTCAACCAAACAATGAGTTCGAAGTCCTCCAGACGTGTGTTGGGGCAAGACTTTTAGACTTCTGGGAAGTCTGGCAAAGCAGAGGAATGGATCCTTGGTCTGTAAGTGTAGCGAAGGAAGGCTACAAGATCCCCTTCCTAAAGAAACCACCTCTCGCTACAGCTCCGAGAGCCCTAGGGGCTCATTACATCGATTTAGAGAAGAGAGAGGCCCTTTGGCATCAAGTTGTCAGTATGTTAGAGAAGGGAGCCATAGAACCTGTTCTGGATCACGAATCCCCAGGTTTTTACAACCGTCTTTTTTTGGTACCGAAGTCGTCAGGAGGTTGGAGGCCAGTACTGGACGTAAGTTAGCTAAACTTGTTCGTAGAAAAGACCAAGTTTACGATGGAGACGAACGATTCAGTACTGGCAGCGGTACGTCCAGGGGACTGGATGGTGACGCTGGACCTTCAGGATGCGTATTTCCATATTCCGATTCATCCAAGGTCCAGGAAATATTTGAGATTCGTGATCCAGGACAAGATATATCAATTCAGAGCCCTTTGCTTTGGGATTTGCACGGCCCCTCAAATCTTTACAAGGATGATGGCGAACGTGGCGAAGTGGCTTCATCTGTTAGGAGTCAGAGTCTCTCTCTACTTGGACGATTGGCTCATAAGAGCACAATCAAAGCAGCAATGTCTGGAGGACATGGACCTCACATTGGATTTAACAAAGCAGCTGGGTCTGATGGTGAACCTGAAAAAGTCACATCTGATCCCCACACAGGAGCTAGTTTATTTGGGGATTCTAATATCCTCAGTGACTTTTCGGGCTTTTCCGTCCCCCGAAAGGCAGACCATGTGCCTTCGGAAAGTGCAAGAATTTCTATCGAAAGACCAATGCTCGGCGAGAGAGTGGATGAGCCTGCTGGGGACACACTCTTCGTTAGAGCGGTTCATTTCCCTAGGGAGACTTCACATGAGGCCTTTACAGTTCTTTCTGAACGAAGTCTGGCCAAGAAGATCGCAACCAGATTCCTTTCTGTTTCCAATTCCTTTAAAGATAAAGGAGGAATTAAAGTGGTGGCTAGCCCCGGGAAGGTTAGCAGAGGGCACGTCACTCCAGCAGAGGAACCCAGACCTGATATTGTTTTCCGACGCGTCAGACGCAGGCTGGGGAGCGACGCTGGGCCCTCGAGAGGAGTCAGGCCTTTGGAACGAAGAAGAGAAAGCTTGGAACATAAACAGGAAGGAACTGATGGCGATTTTCTTGGCTCTGAAAGCGTTCAGACCGTGGATCAGCGGCAAAGTGGTGCAGATCAACGCGGACAATACCACAGCTCTGGCATACATACGCAAACAAGGAGGGACCCACTCGTTTACTCTTTGCAACTTGGCGAAGGAGATTCTTCTGTGGTCAGAGAGAGAGAACGTCACCCTGCTCACCAGGTCCATTCAAGGGGAGAAGAATGTCAGAGCGGACCTGTTGAGCAGGGAGGGACAAGTGCTTTCGACGGAGTGGATCTTGCATCAACAAGTATGCCAGAGGCTGTGGAAGCTTTGGGGCAGGCCAGTGGTGGATCTTTTTGCTACCGCAGCGACGAAGAGGTTACCGAATTACTGCTCTCCAGTCCCGGACCCTCTTGCAGTCGCAGTAGATGCCTTCCTACTAGATTGGATGGGGCTAGATGCGTACGCATTTCCCCCGTTCAAGATTTTAGGAAGGGTAATGAAGAAATTCAGAGAAAGTCAAGGAACAAGGCTGACTCTAATAGCTCCATACTGGCCGGCCCAAACGTGGTTCACAGAGGTACTGGAATGGACAGTGGATTCTCCGAGAAGTCTACCCACGAGAGTAGATCTTCTCAAACAACCCCACTTCGACAGGTTCCACAAGAACACCCTCGCTCTGGGTCTGACTGCGTTCAGACTATCGAAAGACTTGTCAGAGTGAGGGGGTTTTCTAGAGAAGCAGCGAAGGCAGTTGCGAGAGCACGAAGAGCTTCAACTATCAAAGTGTACCAGTCGAAGTGGGAGAACTTCCGTAAATGGTGCAAGAATCGGAAGATTTCTTCATCCAGTACCTCTGTGACCCAAATTGCAGATTTCCTTCTGTATCTGAAGAAGGAAGTGGGTTTGGCAAATCAAACCATTAAGGGTTACAAATGTATGTTGTCTGCAGTGTTTAGGCACAGAGGATTAGATCTGTCCAATGACGCAGATCTTAGAGATCTTCTCAGAGATTTTAATACGAAGAAGGATCGACATTGCAGAGCTCCTTCTTGGAATCTTGATGTCGTACTCAAATTCTTAGAAACGGATAGGTTTGAACCTATGGACAGTGCTTCTTTACAAGAGCTATCGAAGAAGACTATTTTCTTGGTAGCCTTAGCTACAGCTAAAAGGATTAGTGAGCTGCAAGCTATTAACAAACAAGTAGGATGGAAGCACAACAAAGCAGTTTGTTCGTTCCAGGAGGAATTCTTAGCCAAGAATGAGAATCCTTCACATCCGTGGCCAAGGTCATTTGAGATTTGTTCCGATACGTAATACAAACCATCGGTCCTTTAACAATAGGAAGTAGCTAGCGGCAGCTGGAACGGTCGTAAGCTTCGAACAAGGGGAGAACGGTTGTTAACTGCTTGTCCGACAGTCGCGCGCCGCGCGACTGGGAGGTAAACAAATCACTTTTGCTTTCGGCCGCGGGTGTGAAGGACGTGTTCGTCATCGCTCTCTGCCCGCTTCATCGTCGAATGCTTTGTTTATATTGTGTTTTCTACTAATGGTTTGTTTGACTTGAAAATGAAACTGTAAGTACACTGTTTTCATTTTCATTACTTTATTATGAACCAACATGGAGCTATCGCCGTAGATGCGGCGATTTCCTCTCTTTTCATGAATTGAACACTTGATAATATTATGTCTCGGTGCCGAGGGCGGGCGCGCTCGCGCCGAGTCATGTATTTTGGGCGAAAGTGTGTAATTGAAAAATGTAAGTACTTTTTTCATGATATTTTTGCCCTGTGCATTCGTTACCGAGAGCGTGATTGCGCTCGGCACGAGCCTTTTATTTGGTATGATAAAATGCAATGAAAGTGGATTTGCAATTGCAGTATTCTTTTCATTTTCATTTATTTATTTGCATAAAATTTAATTTGGATCAATTTTCGCTCTTACCCGGGAATTGATCCTTACGATTATTTTCTGTGAAAGTGAAATTGCAAGTGCAGTATTCTGTTTCATTTTCATATATATATTTTATGATAGCATCATATTATTTGGATCAAGTTTCCGCTCTTACCCGGGAATTGATCTTTTCCCCTTTAAGTTCTATGAAGTGAATCGCAAGGGCAGTATTCTGTTTAATTTTCATATTACTTTTCACTGCTGTGCGGGGGTAGGGGAAGCGAAGGTCTGCCAGGAAGTCGTCGGAAAGCTCTTCCGCGACTCCCTTGGTATCCGATTCTTAGTCTTCCTTCCTGCCCCCCACTCAGCTTCCTCGTTGTATTTTGTATTTGGGGTCTTCCTTGCGTTCGGGGTGGGGCATGTCTTCCCCCGTGCGTGAGGGAACCCCTCTTACTAATCTATCTATGCTACCGCAGGTGCTACATCCGTGGGAGACGACCTTGGACAGGTATGGACCACCGCGGCGGCAGGGCGTGCCTAGCATCCACGGGCTGCTGCAGCGTCTAGCGAGGTCTGGGGCGGTCTCCACTACTACCACGGCCGCTTATGCTGCTGCTCACCCCCCCCCCCCCCCCCCCCACCCCCCCCCCCCCCCCCCCCCCCCCCGCCTGGTCTACACTCCCCATGCTGTGTCGGTGACGCCGTCTGCCGCTACTAGGGCCGCCGCCGTACCGAGGGGAGGTTGCCGCCGCCGCCTGTTTTCTTCGTGTTGCCTGCCCCAGACTTCCGCTGTTCCAGCAGCTCGCCCCTGGACCGGCCGCCAGTACCCAGGTTCCCGCTGGCTGCCGATGATTCTACGAGGCGATCGCTGGGCCTGCCGTACCTGCCGCTGATGTGATTCCCGCTGTTGGCTTGGCTGTCCCTTCTGGGTCTACCGCTGCCGCTGTTCCTGCCGCTCCTGAGCTGGTTGCTGTTCCTGTCGCTCCTGGTTCCTGAGCCTGTCCATGCTGGTCCTGCCCACGGTGTGTCTTTCCCAGTCCCAGGTCCTTCCGGACAGGTGCAGTCGGGCCTTGTTGCTTCGGCAATAGCCCCGGCTCCGGCCTGGATGGAGGACCTGACGACTGTCCTGCGTGAGCTGACGAGGAAGAGGAAGAAGAGGAAGGTGTCATCTTCGTCTTCATCGTCTGCTGCTGCCTCTTCCCCTTCGACTTCTAAGGCCCATAAGCCGAAGAAGAAGAAGGCTGCCTTCCCCCCTAAGAAGTCTCCTTCGGGAACTTCTAAGGGCCCGTCCCACCCCGGTGGGACGGGGGGGTCCTTCTGCTGGTCCTCCTGCTCCTTCGGGAGCGGGCCCCGTCTCCCCTTCCGTAAGGAAGAGATAGACGGGGACCAGAGGAGTATCGGTTAGCTCTGGTACTTCCTCGCCTGGTGCTAGCGGCGATGCCGCTACGCCAGGTTCCGGCTCGGTCTCTCGTTCGCGGGAGATCCCGAGTGTACGTTCTCCCTCGGGAGACCGTGCAGCCAAGTTTCGGCGCCAGAGTTCGCTCGGCGCCAAGACGCGGCACGGAGCAGAAGGCTGGTGAGAGCCGCTCAGGTGACTCTCGCCAGGCCAGCGGCCGCTCTTGCAGCGACCAGCTGGTACCTGGGTTTTCCCCCCTAAGAAGGCTCCTTCGGGACCTTCTAAGGGCCCGTCTCGCTCCGGCGATTCGGGAAGCTCTTCTGCTGGTCCTCCTGCTCCCTCGGGAACAGGGCCCGTCTCTTCTTCTACCAAGGAGAAGAAGACGGGGACCAGAGGAGTACCAGCTTCGGCTGGCACTTCCTCGCCTGGTTCTAGCGGTTCTGCCGCTAAACCAGGATCCGCCTCGGCCTCTCGTTCGCGAGAAGTACCGAGTGGACGGTCTCCCAAAGTCTTGACGCCCGAGCTCGCTCGCTGTCAAGACCGAAGCGCGGAGCAGAAGACTGGCGAGAGTCGTGCAGACGACTCTCGCCAGGCCAGCGGATGCTCTCGCAGCGACCAGCCGGCTGCTCGGGCTGAGGCGAGGAAGGGGTCCCCGCGGCCGTCGGTGCCAGCCTCGGCTGGTACCGGCGGCTCGACGCGCCGAGAGGACGCTCACCGGTCTCACCGCGACAGCGAGCCTAGCAGGTCACCTGACCGCCGCTCCCACAGGGACCGGGCGGATAGGGGGACCAGCAGCAGCTCCTCTGCACACGAGATCGGGGCCGCTGTTCTCGGTCCAGCTGTTTCCCTGGGAAACGGATCGACTAGGCCTGCAAAGTGGCGATCGCCTGCAGCCCTCCAAGCCCGCTGGTTCTGCCAGCGAGCGAAAGAGGAGCGTCATGTCTTCCTCTCCCGTGCCTGCAACTTCCTCGGTTTGCACCAGGAAGAGCGAGGCACAGCGGGGTGATCGTGAGGGGCATACCCCGCACGATCCCGTCACGACGCCGTAAGTACCAGGTATGATCTTCGGACCGACCAGGACGTACGCGCAAGTGGCAGGAGGAATCCGAGAGGGGTCTATCGCAGTTCCTCCTCCTTAAGGGGGAGGTTCTCGGAATGCTCTTGTTCGAGGGGCTTGACGGTCCTACTCTGCAAGATGCTATGACTTCCGAGATCCAGAGGAACTTTGTCGAGGTTATGGCGCTGATTCGTCAGCGCAACGACCTCGGGGAAGGATTGCCGCTCCCACCAGCAGAGCCCACGTCTCTGCTCGAGTCGTTTTGGGGCCCGAGAGGGAACCCAAACCGACGGTGGGTCTGCCGCGATCGGAGCTTGCCGATTCTGTCTTGAACCAGAGTCTCTCGTCTCCGGACAAGAAGGCTCTCTCAGTTCTGGCCGGTCGATAAAGCTACTTCCACCTCCTCTACTGCGACAGCGGCGTTTCTACGTGTCTTCGGACACCGTATTTAAATACTGCTTCAGTCCTCCTGAGAGGTTTCGACCTCGACGAGGACTGGAATGAGTCGGAGGACGGTATCGGCTCTCTCCTGTCAGGTGTCGATCAGCCCCACCCAGACGACGTTCACAGTGGCGGCAGACCCTTACCTACAGTGAGAGTTCGTAACCCTCCTCGGGAAAACATTTTCTCCTGACGATACGTTTTCCCAGACTCTGAGAGGCATCGCCTTGCGGCGATGGCTGCTCCTACTCTTCTCCAACTGCTAGTTCCACTGGGAAGGCGAGCGAGTATCCAATTCCTCCCCCATTCCCTCTCTCCTTACGGCTACGAGGGAAAAAGGAGGGATCCTACAGATTTCTCTGTAGGATCCCACGTTGGGGACTGCGCTACCGGGGGGACCTTCGGGTCCCACCTGACGTAAGCCCCGGTCGTTGAGGAGGGATCCTGCCCCATTCTCGATTTCTACGGGAATCGAGAGGACCACCAGCCGATATCGTTTCACGAATTCGGTGGGGGTTCGCAGACTGCTTAGAATTCTACGGAATTTCTAGCGCATTCAGAGTGTTCGAGTTTTTTACGATCTCCAAACACTTAGGCGAGACCACGGTCCAAAGTGAGCGAGACGAGAATCCCCGATATGTTACACGATAATCGGGAACCTCGCCTATGCTCGAGTTCCTGGAATTTCTAGCATTGGGAAGAAGACTGCTGCTGAAAGAAGACTATCTCACAGTAGGCAACCAACCTGGAATAGAGAAGAACGGACGGGAATATCCAGTTTGGCTGGAACTATCGTCTTAGTATTCTGTTCACCATTGAAGCTTTCCTTTGAGGAAGACTTCTCCTTCACTCTCTTTGATAGAGATCGAAGGTGGTCGATCTCCAATCCTTATTTTGTTTTCTTGAAGGAAAGAATTTAGGATGGGGATCGTTGTTCAGAATCCTACAAATATACTACGTATATTAACCTCGCGACATGATTCTGCTAAGCAGTTTAATTGTCCGAAGGGTAGGCGCATATCCTAGTTAATCTACGGATTGCGACTTAGACGAGAAGTATTCTAATTGAACTGCAACTCGGGGTTGCCTGCAACCTCCCAGGAGTTTTCAGTTTCAATTTTATATACTTATGGTTGTGTCACGACAACACCATTTCAACTTTTATATTTACCGAAATTCGTTTCGCCTAAATATAATTGCTCGAGCATATCTTTTATGCTCGGTGGTTCTAGCCGAACGCATTCCTTCGTGGAATAATGGTTTACCTGGCAACTCAGGATGACGAGTCAGTGAGAGGCCAGGCTCAGCTACTGCGTATTGAACTGCCTGATAGCAGCTCAGTATCAGCTGGGCCTCCGAGATGCACGGTCAGTTATGTCTCTCTCTCCCCTGCTTTGATTGACTACCGAACCGTATCTCTGCCCAACAATCATGGACTTAGGTCTCTGATTAACGGGGATTCTCGCAATAATGAAGGACCATCTACTGCTGTGACGCTAGATTCCATCGCCTTCGACATTGCGAGAATTTTCAAGAGATATCTCTTGGACTCTTTCATCTTTCTGTTTACCGCACGGTAACAGAAGTCTGTACAAGTCTCCCGCTGCATCGCACTGCGATAATGCGAATGATTTTGCAGACATCTGAGTTTGTCTTCAAAATATCTCGTATTCGTAGGTGTACAATTGTTCATTGTTCAACTCGAATTAACAGATGTGTCATAAGACATCGCCTACTCTCCGACCTGACAGCTCTACTTCCAAATGTTCAGCCCATGAGAAGCAGTTCTTCAGGCGGCTTTCCCCTGTGTTTTCATTACTGAAGAACGCCCCGCTTTCATTGCAACTACGACTTCTCACCGGACAGCAATGAAATAGCGGTTAGCGTTTTCAGTCATTTGTAAGCACAGGATATGAATCTTGAGAATCCTTCTCTCGATTCGTCTGTGAAGACTTAGGTTGCATTCAATATCTACCTTCGTCTTCAACGGTACATAGTGTTGTTTCTCCTTAGCTGAGATTCAACAACTATGAGATGTTTTGCCTTCAGGGACCTCGGTCTCTAGAAGGCAATTGACTTTCGCCTGTTGGGCACATGCCTTAATAGAATCATCACCTCGCTGTCCGGCATTGGTGACAAACAAATACATTATTTGTTTGGTCTCTCGGCATAACCCTTTAAAGGCGAAGGTCACGTGACTTACTCGGATGCTTGGACAACTTGCCTCCTACCAGAACGCAGTCAGTCGGCAGCTGTCAGAGCGCCCGAGTCAGTTACGAACTACGCTGTTGACTTAGTTCGGTTGTTACAGAGCAATCATTACTTCGTTTTAATAGCTTGTCACAGTACCCATACCATCGACACCCACCATGGAGTGTCGGTGTCCTATCCACTACCGAGAACTTCGCTGCATGGGGATAGGAGGATGCGAGAGACTTCGTGGCAAACGGACAGACCAGTATGGGTACTGGACATCACCGAAGTAGAGAAGAGGGATAGGTCATGCGACTATTCCCTTCTTTTCCTCTGAGGAACTGCATGACTTCTCCTGCGAAGTCAAGCATCCAGGGGATGGGGATCCGTGACGCTCGATTTCGTACCGAACTTCGTAGCGAAGACTCAGAACCTTTCGGTCCCTGACGATTGGTTCGAGTCGTTCACAATCCCCTCCCTAATGGACTTCACCGCTTCGATGCGAAGGAGATGCTGCCTTGTCCGCAAGAACTTCTCCGTGGCGCAGGTACTGAAGGCAGGGGTCTGGTCCAACCAGACCACATGCCCCTCCTTCTACCTTCGGGATATTGCCCACAGGTCCTTGGATCTTTTTCCCTGGGACCCGTGGTGGCTGCTCAACACGTTGTGTAGCGAACCCAGACCCTCGCAGGCTGAACAGCATCGAGTCCTGGTGTGACCGTAAGAATGGATGAGTGAATGAGAGTGTGACTGGCTCCTCTTCCCATCTTTTTCTTCCCCTCTACCTGTGGTTAGAGGGACACGGTCGTCACCCTGCTGGATAAGGACAAGATGCAGGTGAGCTACTCAACAGAGCCCCATCCTATCCCTTTCACTAGGGATAGGAGCGTATATCCACCACTTCCTCCAATAAGGGGGAGGAAGTGGATGCCAGCTTGAGACAAACCCATACTTTATGTTGCCTCTTGCAAACAGGAACAAGTTCTTGCTTGCTGGTACGAAGAGATACGCTTGCCTCTCTCTTAGTACTCGGCCCAGAGGTCTGACCATTGATCCTGCGGTGCACACCCCGATCAATCGGACAGAGGCTTGGATCCCTCCCTCGCTCTTACGACCAGGGAGGCATTCCAGGGATGGACGAACACCAGTCTGTTCATCAAAAGACTCAGATTCCTCCCACCAAGAAGTGAGTCTTCCTATTGTTAAAGGACCGATGGTTTGTATTACATATCGGAACAAATGACAATTTGTCGAAAATTGCATTTTTCCTAACTATACAAACCTGAGGTCCTTTACATATAGTCCCTCCTCATGCCACCCCTCACTCTGCGTATTTTGCATGGGCCAAAAGCAAAAGTGATTTGTTTACCTCACTGTCGGACAAGCAGTTAACTACCGTTCTCCCCTTGTTCGAAGCTTACGACCGTTCCAGCTGCCGCCAGCTACTTCCTATTGTTAAAGGACCTCAGGTTTGTATAGTTAGGAAAAATGCAATTTTCGACAAATTGTCATTTCAGGACTGGCTGATCTAGTAGGTCAAGAACAGGAAAGGGCTCTTTGCCCAGTAAGAGCCTTAAGTTACTACGTAGAAAGGACAAAAAGCATTAGAGGGGCTTCAGCTTCTCTCTGGTGTTCTGTGAAAGATCCTACTAGACCCATGTCTAAAAATGCTATGGCTTTTTTCGTAAGAGAAGTCATTAAAGAAGCGCATTTGCTTTGCCGGGAAGAATGCTTCGGTTTGCTTAAGGTTAAAGCTCACGAAGTGAGAGCGGTAGCTACGTCCTTGGCATTCAGAAAAAATTTAGCCCTCAAGGACATTATAGACTCTACGTTTTGGAGGACAAATTCGGTCTTTGCTTCGCATTACCTCAGAGACGTGAAGACAACTTTTGATAATTGTCAAACGTTAGGCCCGTACGTATCCTCAGGTACAGTACTGGGCAAAGGAGTTTCCACCCCATAACCTACTAACATGCTAGGCTATTATTTTAATTAGGTTATAGTGTTTTATGGTTGTCTGAGAAGGTTATTACCTGCTCAGTTTTTGGTGTAGTATCTTGTTATAGTGATTGTGTGTGGTTCAGGTGACTAACTTTCCTAGCATGAATGCCCGTGGTAAATGAGGGCTAGGGTTCTCTGTCAGCAAATTGGTCATGTCCAGTTGTCAGACCCTTGTTATTAGCTTTCTCAACAAACAGGTCACATCCTAGTTGAGAGCTACTAAGGTTTAGCAGGCTAAGAGGCAGGACCTACGAAGTCAGCTACCTTAGCAGGTAAGGAACCTAATAGTAATTTTAAAAATTAGCTAATTTTTAAATTATGACGATGTTGCTGTCTATGACCCACCTCCAAATGTGTCAATCAGCTATATATATACCTGCCAGGTAAGTGTCATGCATCAAAATGATATTGTTATGATACAATAAAGTTTTATGCATACTTACCTGGCAGGTATATATAATTAAATTCCCACCCTCCTCCCCTCAGGAGACAGGGTTCAGAGAAAATCTAAGGAAAACGGGAATGGTTCTGAGCACCAGCGCCACGGGAACAGGGTGGCGATCACCTGAACTACCAGTGTACTAGCGGTTGCCGCGAGTTTTGAAATTCTGCCAGTGCGACAAGAGGATAAGCTATATATATACCTGCCAGGTAAGTATGCATAAAACTTTATTGTATCATAACAATATCATTTTATGTACATACTATTGTCTTTTTTTTAGGTTCACAGTTCACAGTCAAGTGTTACATTGTCATAAAACCATTTAAAGTCAAGTGAAATTTCCTTACTTTATTTTACTTATGTGTTTTCTTATTTTTTAACATGTCAACTTGTCATCTATTAATGTGATTACTTTCACAGATGGGATTGAAAGTTGGTGTGCGTCAGCGTGGTTGCAATGGTTTAAGCTATACCTTGAATTATGCAACAGAAAAAGGGAAATTCGATGAAGAAGTTATTCAGGATGGTGAGTACAATTAAGATTTTTTTTTTACTTTTTTTTTAATACAAATTGTTGGTGTGATATTTACAGTTATTAATGAAGTAATGAATTTGGGTAATCTGCCACATGTGTCACCCTCACCCTTATGGAATTCGTGCTGTATATCTTGATTGTATTCCTTCTTTTGTTGATATGTCTTTGGAGATCCTATTACACATTTTGTTCATTGCTTGTTACTGCTTAATTTTAATTTTGACTTGCTGCACTTACATATATTATTCTTCTTGTATTATTCCTTATGTACATTACAGTTGAACTTGCAACTGTGCTTTGCTAATATTTTTTTCTTGTTGGATCATTTAATTTGGCCTAATCCTTCCTCCTGAAAACTTGCAATGGTTCAGTCCATACCTAAGAAAGTTGGTTGTTAAACTCCCTCAAACTACTGTCCTGTTGTTTACTTCCTAGTATCACAATAGTGTAAAAATTATTCTCTAAAATCTTTTGCGCCACTTCTATGTGATCACTAGCATGACATTTTAAAAGACATTATTGGGAACCTCCCCTATTTCACAAATGTTTGGTCAACTTTCAACATGATTTTGGAGAATCTTATGTTGTTAATTTTGATATCTATGTCTAATAGAATGGCATAAGGCCTTGTTAACCAAACTTCTTGCTTGGGACCTTAATTTTCACTTTATTCAAATGTTTAGCTAATTTACATCTATTGTCAACAGCATATCTGCTTCCTTTCCCATCTCTTTTTGTGTTCTTTCATCCTCTGCTTTTGCCTACACTTTTCATCCATGTTTCATGATTTTTTTTTTATTATATTTTTGTTCTTGATCTTCTCTCATTTATATTTATGATCTTATCTCATTCATATTTATGATCTTCTCTCATTCATATTTATGATATTCTCTCATTCATATTTATGTTGAAGAGTCAAGTTAACAAAATTTTCCCTCCTTTGTTTCTTAACCCTCTGCTGTTATTTACTATGAATATGGAAATTAACTTTTTTCATATATCAAATTATTATTGCTGAGATGTAAATGTGTGTGGTGATCCTGGAGGATTCTTAATGAAAATGTCATTGAATCCCTAATTTGGATCTGCATTTTTGGTGTTAAAGGTACTCCAAACTTGTCTTAAACCCCTAAATCTACTAAGAAACAATTGTGTGCTGTCAAAATTCCATTACTGTTTCTTTTTTCTAATATACTTATTAAAACTTTGTTGTCCTTATTTTTCTATGTTTTGAATAATTCTTTCATATATGGGGAGTTCTTTTGTCCCTCTCATTGATAGTATTTAATGAAAGTCAGTTTTGTTTGGTTAGATCAGTGACTGGGCTCTTACCTCTTCTTTCAATTCTCTCTCTCAGCCACCTGGGGCCTTCAAAGGTTTTTTGTATGGTTACATTACTATTCCACACTTGTGCTCTCTCTTGTTCTGGTGGCTCTCAGGCCTCTTGGTGGCCCATGGCCACTTGCACCAGACTTCTCCACGTTCCCCTGTTGATTGCTGCATCTCTGGGCATTCTCAGGATCCTCCACTCCCTATTCTCTTAGATCTGAACGTATTATCTTTCAGTCTCATCCTCAGTCTCCCCACCGGTCTTCTCCTTTCTGCTGGTCCTTCCATAACCACTTTAGGCATTCTGTCCTCTTCCATTCTAACCACATGTCCAACCCAACGTATCCTCTGCTATCTTACATAGCCAGTTATTAGTGGTTGTCTGGTTAAGTCTTTCATTTACTGTTTGCCTTCTCATTGATATCGTAAATATGACTTGTTATTCTATGCAAAATGTTTTGTTAAAAAACTAGTAGTTTCTGCTCTTGATGTTTAGTCAGTGTCCAGGTCTCACAACCATATAATACTACTGGCCTGATAGTGGTGTAAATTCTTAATTTTGTAGACCTTATGATGTCTCGTCTCTCTAAAAGATGATGTAGACTGAAAAAGTATCTGTTCCATGCTGTAATTCTAGCCAGAACCTTCCTCTCCATCTCATTTTGGATGTTAACATATACTGCCTAGATATTTAAATTCCTTCATGTTCTCAATATCTCCCATACTATTTTGTTTGTGCTGTTGTTGTTGGTTGTTCCTTGACAGTCGCATAATTTTGGTTTTACTTCCACTGATCTCTAGTAGTCCCACCCTGGCAGCAGTTCCTTTGAATGGTATATACTATGTACAAACATTATATTTTGTATATCTGTACCTAAGAAATCAACATCATCTGCAAATACAAGGACTTTTTGGCATTTTTATCTCCCAAGATGACCCCACCCTCAACTTCCTTGATACTCTGTATTATTTTCTCTAAGTGAGAAGTGTAGTAAGTTTCCTCTACTTTAATTTACTGAAGGGAAAGTTTTAAATATTGTAGATACAGTAGATTATCAGAAAATGCTATTCTACTGGGGGGGATAGTTGTATGATACGGGACAAAGTAACATGTAACGGCTATCAAGAAAACTGCTTTTGAGACCGAAAGTTCTGCCTTTGTTATCCATCACATAAAATGAGACATCCACGATTGGTTTGAAGATTTTTGTAGGGAACTTTTTAAAACAGTAGCTACTCATGAGGACTATACCAAACAAGTACGCATCCAATTGTTTAAGATTTTCAACCTCTTCAACTAGCTAGGTAAAAGAAATACTAACAGTCGGCATCATTTTTTACCAGTAGAACAAGGTTACGCTGATCAAGATTATTTTTTTTAAAGTTCACTCATCATTCTTTTTTACTTCTATATTACATAATCAACAACAACAACAACAAAGTACACTCGTACACATGATAAATTTACGCCAACTACTATGTAACTGCTTCTGTGGTGTTTATAAGTGAACCAGCCCATGTTTATCCACCCTGCTGGGGCCACTGAATAATGAAACAATCTTCGTTAATCTTTGATAGGTATTAAAGGCCCCTATATACTGTAATCATTTTTACTGTTGTCAAGAGAATGAACTTGTTGATTTTAATCACATTTGCAAAATTAGGTGGATCTGTGTATCATCCTACTCTTCTATTTGTTACAGTATTAAAAGAATGCTCGGGGTTCAGGTTGTATTGATTAAAAAGAATGGAAAAAAATTCTTTGCTAATCACTGTTTTATAAATACATTTAAACTAACTAAGCAAGAACATTGGCAGTGATTAAATAAGAATTAATGCATGCAATTAAATCTTACCCTTGATTGATTTTGTGTGGATGTTCATGGAAACTTTGTTTTGCAGGTGTCCGAGTAATCATTGATAAGAAAGCTCAGCTAACATTACTGGGAACAGAGATGGATTTTGTAGAATCCAAGCTCTCTTCAGAGTTTGTTTTCAATAATCCCAACATCAAAGGAACTTGTGGTTGTGGGGAAAGTTTTTCAGTATAGTATCTGAGAAGATTTGGAATTGTTGGAAATGTTGTGATACTATGCTTTTAAAAGAAAGGTATACATACATATTTTATATAGATAGGTTAGGCTATGATGTTTGTCAGGGGAATTGAGATTAGCATGGGTTTCATAGTTACCCATTTTGTCTACCTAATATTTTAGCAGACTTATTTCAGTGCCTAAGGACTTTTACTGAAGCATAAATAAAGTATCCTTGAATCGTATTTTCAAAAGCAACTTATAATTATACTTTTGAAGGGACAGTTTTATTTCATGATACAGTATATTTAGTAAGTATACATAGTATAATTTGTTTTCGTGTGTCTAGTTTTTGTGATTGTCTTTGTACTGTAATTACTTAAGCTGTATTTACACATTCAAGGATTTTCCTTAGTAAAGTAATTACTAGTTTGTAAAATATTAACTAGTAAATAACTAATTTTCATAGTGCTTTTAGTCCTTAAATTTTCCATTTCAGTCCAGATTAATGTTAAGAGTAAATGTTAATCAATACAGCGTATCAAAATTACCGTAGATATTTTACCATGATTTTTAAGACCAGGGTTCTTTATTTGTATGTGTCTGTTCATTTTAATTTTAAAAATGTTCAATAGAAATTTTATTTACTATCTTCCATAACTTTGTTTGGAGATCAAATAAGACCATGCCATGCAAACAGTGGTTCTTGATACTTATTAAAGTAATAATTTTCATGGTGACATCACCTGTACGTTTTAACAAAACCTTTTTTACACATAGTGGTTATTATTATTATTATTATGACAAAATCAAGTTAGTATGCAGAATGTTCAGTTAAGACTGATATGACTTTTTTGAAATTATTTTTACTGGAATTCAACCGAGAAAAGGCAACTGAGTAACAAATAAAATAGAAATAATTAAATGGAAAGTTATCCATCCTGTATTTAATGGAATGATCTTAAGTTCATCTTTTGAGAGGTTTTATTCTTAACTGACTGAATACTGTAATTGTTTTGTGTTGAATAATTATTTGAGATTTTGGTGGTTAGTACAACAAAGTAATGTGTTCACATTTGTACACAAGGAAAACTTATTTACTCTTAAGCATGCTACTTGTGCAATTCAAACTATTTATTTTGATGTTAAGGTACGGTTAAGAAGAGGGTATTTGCTCCTTGTAAATGAATGAAATTTATTGTACAGTGTAATGTAGTCATTTCTGTAAATGAAAATGTATATAAGAATAAAGGTATTATACATTTATTAGTAATTTCATTGACAGTATCACAGAGAAGACATATTACTGCACAGTCACATATAATGTATGGTGAGCATTTGCTATTTGTTGATTTTGAATGTGCTTGTTTGACAAATTGTTCATATCCCCTCTTCTTATGTGTCCAAACTGCCTCGGTCTGAGATCCCAGTCTGCCCTTCTATCTGCTAGGCCCATCTTTGTCACTTTCTCACTCATAACATTATCTTCCTCTTGAAAATCTCTTTTTTTTTCATTACCAATGAATGCTGCATAAAGCATTAGAGGCCATATGCATACCATTATAAGTTTTGCCCTTTAACTGATAAGACATTTTCATATACAGTGGAACCTCGACATACGAAAGTCCCAACTTAGAAAAATTCAAGTTACAAAAGCAAATACGAAATTTTTTTTGCCTCTGCATACGAAAATAATTCAGGTTATGAAAGGACGTTACTGTAAAGTCCCGAGATTCGCCCAGACCTCTGGGAACAATTTTAAACCTCGCACGCCGCCAACTGAGTAGACTCGCCACCATCCTCCCGCTCTCCCATTGGTTCCTGATGCTAGTCACTGCCATAAGATCCTGTTTGCCTCTTTGTCAGCATCATGCCTCTATGTAAAGGTGTTCCTTGACCATTTTTTGCGGCAGCATTATTGTAAACACTGGAATTCGTTACGTATTTCGTTTTTTAACGTAAATTCTTGTACTGTAAGTTACTTTACGTTATTAGCCATGGGTCCCAAGAATGTTGCTGAAGTTCACGGAAAGAAGAGGATGCTTTCTATGGAGAACGAAGATGGAGATAATAGTAAAGAAGTGTTAATGTTTTCTGCCATTTGTTAATGTGTTCCGTAAAGTTTAGTGTTAATGTTTTTTGTCATTTTTTAATGTGTTTCGTAAAGTCAAGTGTTCATGTTTTCTGCCATTTGTCCTCCTCCTCTGTCGCCACTTTTGGGGATTGCCTCACTTGAAAGGTAAGGTTCCACATTTTACTACATACGTATGTACGTACGGTATTTCTTGTACCATGTGCAGGCAGTCCCCGGAACATCGTAAAAAATCCTAAGAAAACCTTACTTTTAATGCTTTGGGTGCATTGAAAACTATATAAACTGCATTCTTATAGCATTTTTCATAAAAAAAACCCTTCAAATATTGATTATTTTGCATTTTTGGTGTCATATTTCATCTGCCAGATGAACGTTGTAGGCGTCGTAACCCTGGAAATAATGTCTGATGAATATAATTGAAAAGCGTCATAACCTCGGAACGTCGTAAGCCGAGACCGTCGTAACCCGGGGACTGCCTGTACACTAATAAACTTTACAGGTATGTAGTACATATTAGTAGTATATATGTAGTTTAAGTTAGGTATTGAATGGTCCAAATTGTTGTATTTTATTGTTTATTGGTCAATTTAGCTTTTATTATAAAATTTACTGGGGCATTTTTGAAGGGCTTGGAACAAATTAGGCAATTTACATGTAAAATGTGGTTCAAGATATGAAAAAATCAGGTTACAAGGTTGCTTCGGAACTGATTAATTTCGTATCTTGAGGTACTACTGTAATGGTATTTAGCAATCACTACCACTTTAACAGGATGTATTTTTTATATAACTGTCCTCTCAATACATACTGTATACATGCAGTCCCTGGGTTATGACAGGCTCAGCTTATGACATTCCGAGTTTATGACGCTCATCAAATATATTCATAAAAAAATATTTCCCGGGTTACAACACGTTCCAGGTTTATAATGCCAATCTGGTGGATGAAATATGGCTCTAAAATGGCAGAAAGGTAAAAATTTTTAGGGTTTTTTTTTATGAAAAGCTCAATAAAAATGCAGGTTACAAAGTTTTCAAGACACCCTAAGGATTAAAAGTAAGGTTTTTTATGAATTTGGATATTTCGGGTTATGACAATTTTTGGCTGTAAACCGGAACTGCCTGTATCTTATTGTGTTCACATGTTGAAATAAATGTTCTGCTCTTCTAGAGCCCAAGCCTCAGTGTCACTTATGATACTTGTGTAAGAAAAATGGAACAAAGCAAATTAAAATTTTTATATACTCGGCTAACAGCAATACAGAAACTGTGCCTCATACTGGATTTACAGAAACCATGGCCCATCTCATGAGTGCTTTGAACTATCTTTCATAACTTTGGATGATCGGAATGCTGGGGGGAGAGTAAAATGGCCTTTGCTGATGTACAGTCCTGTTCAAGTGCAGGATTGTCATCAGTTTATCATTTTTATTTCATTCCTCATTTTTCCATCTAGCCATACTTTCATTTCAGCGCTGAATGATCTTATAGGTCCCAGCGCTTGGGCTATGCCCTAAATTCCATAATCCATCCATCCATCATGAGTGCTTTGTGTTAGGCTCAGTAGTATTCTTGAACTAGTGAGTTCTCACTGATAGGAAAGCACAGTAGCTGTGGACAGCCACCTTAATGATAGAATGAAGGACTAAGACAGGTGGTCAGAATGCTGGACGAACAGATGCAGCACTACATTCAAAACAATGTAGATACCATTGATTTGATGTTTAATCTTACCAAATGCATGGCAGACGTTGGATGGGATAAAACTAATCAATTTTTAGTAGGTCACCAATAAAGAATCACTTTGTTACTGTGAAAGACGTTGAACGAATATAATTAATTGGCCATTATAAACAGTTTAGGTATTGTTTGTCTCTACTCCTACCTCAGCATCTCCACGAAACATTGTCTAAACACAGCTGGTGCTGAGTTTGTTTTAATCTGAAAGGAAAACTGCTAAATGATTCAGACTCCAGCACTGCTTGAATCATTGCCTGTGGATACCAGCAGTTCTTTCAGTGTTGAATGCTCTTATTTTTTTCTGTTGAAAACACTGAATTAAGAGAAGCACAAATTTAAATTATTAATATCATTGGTCTTAAATATGCACATTCTTAGAGGATGGGTCAAGTGTAATCCCTTTCATTCTTTTTATTGTCTCCATTCATATTCTCTTCCATCTTGCTGCCGACCGTCTTCTGACAGTTGGTTCATAGTGCAACTGTGAGGTTTTCCTCCTATTAACTACACCTTTTAAATCTTTTTACGTACAATTTCCCTTTCAGCACTAAATGACCTCAGGTCCCAGCTCTTGGCCTTTGGTTTAAGTTCTATATTCCAATCCATTCCATTCCGTTCGCGAGAAGTTTGAAAGCAATAGAACAAAGCTTTACACGTATCTGCTCAGAAGAGGCTTGTAATAGAGTTCCGAGGGAAGTAGTTTAAAGGATACTGAGGATGTAAGGTATAAGATTAGTTGTTGATAGTGATTAAAAAGTTTTATGACGGCAGTAAATAATCTGTTTGAAAATGCAGTTCGGAAATGGGTGGACTGGTCTAAAATATGAAGAGAGTGATGTGAGAATTCAGAGAATCCAAACTGGATATGTGCAAGTTGCATTAAATAAATATTAGTTGAGATGGTATGTTGGATTGTGCCAGCAGATGATGTGCTACTGGTGGGAGATAACGAAAAGAATCCTTAGAAACAGCTTACGGAATTTTAGAAGTATTTGCAAGAGGAAAAAGTTTAGAGATGTGTGCAAGAGTAAGATTATGTCGCTAAATGAAATGCACGAAGAGGGAGTAACGAATTTTAAAATGGAAGAATTCAATTGGCCAATAATAGTTACAATATTGGGAAGTGAAATCCCTATATATAATTAAGATATATGTATATATATATATCTATATATATATATAAATATATCAATATATAATATATTATATATATATATATATATATATATATATATATATATATATATATATAAATATTGTATTTGTATATGTATATATGCAGCAGTTTATTTATTATGCAGGTTTCGTTGAACGATAATGGACTGCGTACTTTTAACTATTTCGATGTTGGTTCTTTCCAATGTTAAGTAGTCTCTTCACTTAATTCACTTCTCGAAGTTCGTAAAATTATACAAGAAAGTCACTTCTTGATAAAATGATAATTCCTTTTATTTTTGTCTCCATAGCGAGCTCTCGAACTGTACTTCGTTCATAATCATGCCACTAAAATATTTGCGTCATTTCATGATTAAGCATAACAATTACGAATAAGTAAACAAGCTGTTAAAAGATTACAATTGTCATAGAATTTCTGTTAACATGTAACAAGTCCAAGAATTGGGCAACTACCTATGGTTAATTAAAACAACGGAACAACTATTCATAGAATTAGGTGTTTAACAAATCGCAAATAAACAACATATATTTATGTACTACTATAGATATATTAAACCATAAAATGTTCAGTACTTCGCTAGAAAAAAAAATGTATTTATACACAAATTTATCTTTTTGCCTTATCTTTGTTTGGTTTTATGTGCAGCCCTCCAGGGATGATCACATTTGCGGGCCCTTGTACGTATACTAGTTGCTTCTTATATTTTACTCAATTGTAGCGTTTTTCCTAAGTTTCGTGGCTCCTGCAAAATAGGTGTCTTTAGTTTTTCTTTTTATTTACTTTCTTCTTGTATGATCTTCATTCCAGGCGTTATTTTGTGGTATAGTTGTATATTATTATATAAATAAACATTGAAAAAAGACAAATTACTACATATAGAGGCCCTTCAGCCAATCGCAGTAGTGTTCCATCAACGAAGGTAAATACCGTACAATAAACACAAACGTGACTCCAGGTCATGTCTTCATTGCACTACTACGCGACTGACAACAAAGCTGTCATCGCTGCGTCGGGGACGGAGGTTGGTGACTGGGTGATGTGTCAAGTAGTATCTACGGCTGAAGATGTGATACGGTGGTTTATCTCCTATAGATAAAAATTAAACGGTTGTCAAAGACGGACAAGGTAAGTCACTTGCAGAAATGTTAGTAGGGCATTTTATAAATCATATAGAGAAGATAAATAGAATGACATACAGGATTATGTGGTAAATATATTAGTGAAGTTGTGCCCAGCAACGCCTACTACCTATGATATGGAAGTTGGTATCCTAGTATCGTAGGCGTTCTGCTTCGGTACACAATTTAATTCTTATATCAGACCACACTGACTGGTTCCCCTAACCACACATATTTCAGAATACCTATTTAAGACATGCATTTTGATGGTGTCTAAGCCTAGCCCAAAGCTGGTATTTCCCTGGAAATTGACTTTTTCTAAATAATTTCATTCTTAAAGCCAGACTGAAGGCCAGTCAAAGTTGGACCAAGGCTACATTAGCATGTCGTAAGGTAGCCTATCTCCAAATTACTAGGTAGCCTACTAGGTAGTAAACTAAACGTTTTAATCTAGCCCGATTGAGCTTTTTCAGTTGGTAGGCTATGATCTACGTACATTGTAGGCTTTTCCATCAACAATCAGAAGGTTACCTCCCTAGATAGTTTAGCTACAGATTTCACAAATAAACTAAAAGTTACTACTATTTAAAGTTATAAGTACTGTATCATGTAGTAGGTAATAGGTACTACTATTGCATTAGGAATAAGAAAGTGATCAAAGCATCTTTGTGGTGTGGTAGGCTCTCTTGTTTCAAATTAATTTGACCCTTGGTTTTTTTTTCGAACTGGATATTGGTACGGCAGCCGTACCCCGATCGCGGTAGATATTGGTACGGCAGTGAATTGCGCATGCGCGAACCCTTGTTTACCGTCTCACTCATATCCAAAGACTATATACTTTAGTATATACGCAGTCTTTGGGCATATCAGTAACAGCAAGAAAAATGGTGACGGAACATCATGAAACGCGGAATAATAATTAGTTTTCGCCGAAAAACAGATTTTTTCAGGCTTTAACGAGCTGAAAAAAGCCATAGACATCTATGAAGACTCAAACTTTCAAAAATTTGGTAATTCATGATATATACGTAGGTCACGAACGATCGAATCGGCCCTGAAAAGAATTCCGAAGAGGAGATTCAAAGAGGATTATATATAAATATATACACTACCATCGTACCTTTGGTGACTTTCTCGGCCCTTTATTCTGCCCGACATCGGCAGTTGCAAGGGCCGTTATACACTTTACAATATTCTTTTAATTCACTTCATTGGGTATTGCAGCTGTCTGAGAAGACGATGGAATTTACCAGGTAGTGAAATGGCAAAATTAAACAAAATTTCAGCACTATTCCATTAAAATTGGGATAGTGTTGTTTTTCTAGTACAAAAAAAGCGGGACAAAATTCACAAAAGCAAAACAAAAAAAAGGGGGGGGGGAGGGACATTTTGCTAACTAAAAAAAGGGGGACAGATGTTCAAAAAGCGTGACTGTCCCGCCTAAAAGCCGAACTCTGGTTTACATAATACAGTATGATTAGCAAACAGCTAAACGGATATAGCTAACTGCCGTATCTACAGCAAGTCAAGAGCGGCAATACGGCACCAATGACAGAATCTGCCGTACACTCACCGCACTATATTATTTGTACGGCAGGAAGTCCTGAAATTGACGCATGTGCAATTCACTGCCGTACCAATATCTACCACGATCGGGATACGGCTGCCGTACCTATATCCTGTGCCTTTTTTTTTTAATTGGTTTGACCTATGGTTTTTTTTATTAAGTATCCATAGTTTTTTTTAAGGTAGAACCAACCTTATAACTCAAGGAACAATGAATTTCCAGAAAGAAAATTAATACAAAAACCAACGTAGTTATATTAAAATTCTCAAGAAGAACCATACTATTATTACACGAGGATGCATGGTAACCTAACTTAACCTTTGCTAACCTAACTTGATCTAGGGTACTGGATTCTAAATTGACAAGTTGGTATCACTCCTAACCTAATTAGACCTATAGCATTGTTAATCATTCAGGGCTTCCTTTGAATGATAGGCACACAGGGTTCTTTATTACAGTACATAGCCTAGATGAAATTTTTTGAGTGAACAATACAAATGGGTGCATATGAAATAGGAGAGGTGAGGTATAACTTGAGAAATTTAATTAAATAATGTAAATTTACCATCTTTTGTTTATGTTTACTCAGAAAAGTGGACCGCCATGATTACCACCAGCCCCTTAGGGATAAGTGTGAAATTGTAAACAAAATATGCTAAGTTTCTCACAGTATTTCAGTAAATTTCTCAAATTATACTACCCGTACTGCATCATGTACAACCTTTTTCATGTTGATCAGTCATATGTTGATCAGTCAAAAATTTTAATTGATGAACATTGTTTCTGTAAGGAGTGTTACAATTACATACTGCTGTTCACTTCAATGGTCAGTACTAAATGTTTGTGTGAAACTTTAAAGCAGCTTAACAGTTTCCGAAGAAATGAGTACCTACTAATCTGAAAGTAGATAAAATCATATGAAGAGCATGGTTTCATTTAATCACAGTAATGCTGAATGCTGAACTGAATCTAAATTGTAAATGGTGGGGGCGAGCAATTTCAATCTTGTTCCATGATTGATAAAAGAGGTCACTTGGTTTTAAAATGATGACATATCTCCATGATGATTGGAAGTCGTGTAATATTCTTTCATGAGAAAATTGAGGGCTTTGATTTATTGAGGGGAAAAGGAAACTGGATGATGTCGATGACAATTATTGTACAGTACAGTGAAATTCATGGAGGGAAGAAGTGCAGAAGGAAAGTTTTATAAACTTCTGGAGAATGTCAAGTAGCTTCCAGTGTTGGAAAGTTTATGTGAAACAATAAAATATAAACAAAAATTGAGGCATGACAACTAGGGGATGATAAGAATGTTTATGAATGTTCTGGTGGTTTTGGGGAATGAATTTCTGGTCTGGCCATAGATTCGTATATTAGATTTATTGGTTTTGGAATTCATTTACAGCTATCACCTGCGCTGTGGTCTGATGGAGGTGAAGCACCTTGGGTGAGGTCACTGTAAAATTGGTTCTTTTTGGGGGTTTTAGTGTGTGTGACAATCACCGGGCCGTCAATTGAGATTTGTTGCCATCTGTTCAGTTTTCTTTTTTGTTCATGCTACTGGTTAATCTTTTATTTACTTGCTATTCGACTTAGCCTAGTCAACTGTGGTGAATTATATGGTAACCATATTCCAAAACAGGTATGTTAGTAGTGTATTCTTCACCCTTTGCATGGGAAGTAACTAAATACTAAGTATGTGGAAGCTTTTAGCAGTTTAATAATTATAAATATGTTTATGAAATATATAGCAATGATAATGAGGTGTGAGAAACTTTTTCCAAGTGCACAGTAGAAAATCAAGTAATCTAGCTTTGTTGAAGTAAATTTCCATTTGGAGTACTAATGATTATTTTAGCTAAAAGGAATGGATGTCCAGGATTCTTTAAGCATTATTATTATAACAAACAATAATCTGGTTTGTCTAATGTTGACCTAATGGATTTTCTCTCCAAAAATTCTGTGCATCTTTCATGTCTGATTTGAAATTCAGGATTCAATATGGCTCTGCTAGACCGGGATGGGAAGTTGATGTGGAATTGTGTTAGTGCTATCTTCCCTGGAGAAGCTGGTCCCTCATGGGCATCTTCATCTTCGGTCTCTGCAATGGAGACCGAGGGAATTCTGGTCTCTGGCGGGGGACTCTCCTCTGTTTATGGTCCCACTGTCTTTGGAAGTGAGAGAAGACCTTCGTTGGTGGTTGGACGACCAGAATCTATTGAAGGGCGTCCCTCTGCGTTCTCTCCCTCCGGACCTCCTTCTGTTCTTGGACGCCTCCCTCGCAGGTTGGGGCGCTCACTTAAGCGGCCTCATTGCTTCAGGCTTTTGGGGTTTGGAGGACAAGCAGCAGCATATCAACATCTTGGAGTTGAAGGCGGCTTTTACATGGTCTGAAGGAGTTTTGGGGGATGGTAGAGGGTCACTCTGTTGTTCTCATGTTGGACAACACCACGGTGGTAGCCTACGTGAACAAACAAGGAGGCCTGGTATCTCAGCAACTTATGCCTTGACCGTCGAGCTTCACCAGTGGGCAATTAGCAATTCGGTAGAGCTCTCAGCCAGGTATATCCCAGGGAAACGGAACGTGGTTGCAGACAAACTCAGTCGCTGGGATCAGATCCTAGGCACAGAGTGGTCCCTTCATCAAGTGGTGGCAGACAAGCTTTTCCAGATTTGGGAGGAGACCCATGCTGGACCTTTTCGCGACACGCTACAACAGGAAGCTGGAGGTGTTCTGTTCAGTGGTCCCAGATCCCTTAGCATTGGCAGAAGATGCATTCCAACATCCCTGGGACAACCTGGAGGCGTATGCCTTCCCTCTGTTTTGCTTGATTCATCAGGTTCTGATGGGTTCACAGGGTCTCAGAAGGACTTTGGTAGCCCCTCTGTGGCCTCTGGCGGAATGGTTTCCAGATCTGCTGTCGTTGTCGGAGATTCCCCCTTGGTGGCATCTCCTGTGTCAGCCCCATGCAGAAAGGTTCCACCAGTCAGTAGAATCCGTCTCTTCACGGTTGGAGGCTATCAACTATCTCCTCCAAGAGAGAGGCTTTTCTCAGAAATCAGTTGGGCACATGTCCAGCAGTCTTAGGAAGTCAACCTCCGCAGTTTACCATGGCAAATGGGCGATCTACTGTGATCGGTCTCGCAAATGGGGTTTTTCTCCACTTGCGACCTCTATTCAGCGAATAGCAGACTTTTTAACCTTCCTCAGAGATGAGAAAAGTTTGTCCGTTTCTGCTATTAGAGGCTACAGGGCGGCACTGAGTTTGGCATTACGCCTGAAAGGTATCGACATCTCCTCTTCCTGGGAACTTTCCCTGTTAGTTGAGGGGTTTGAGCAGTCGAGTTCTCCTAGAGAGCTCAAGCCTCCAACATGGGATGTTTCCTTGGAGCTTAAGAGCTTGACTAAGAGTCCATATGAGCCCTTGCGTCGCTCATCTGACAGGAACCTGGTGCTCAAGACAGTTTTCCTTTTGGCTTTGGTATCTTCCAAAAGGGTAGGAGAGCTCCACGGTCTTGAGTTATGAGGTGAAGCACACCAGGGGTTGGAAGTCAGTGTCCTTCGAATTTGTCCTGGAATTCGTGGCCAGGACCCTAAATCCCTCGATGCATGATGACAGGTTCGCTTCGTTTTCCATTCCATCACTGACTGACTTTGTGGGTGGTGATGCTCAAGAGCTTTTGTTGTGCCCTGTCTTGGCCCTGCGTTGCTAACTTAAAAGGACTCGGCACCTTAGACCAGGCTGCCGCAGACTTTTTGTTAGTACAGGCCATACAAAGAAAGTGGTGTCTAAGAATACTATCTCTTTTTGGATATGGGAAGCCATCAGACAGGCCTATTTGACTCTTGATGATTCCATCACCACATCTGTGCAGGCTAGAGCACATGACGTTAGGGGTATTGGTCCCTCTCTGGCTCTCAAAAAGAACTTGGCTGTACATAGAGTGCTGAGCGCTGGTACTTGGTTACGCCAGTCCACATTCACCTCCTTTTATCTTAAGGATGTTACCCACAGATCTATGGACACGTTTTCCCTGAGTCCTGTGGTGGCTGCCCAACAGGTTGTGTAACTCATAGTTGCCCTTAACGGGGCACCTTTGTATCTTACCTAAGATGAATGTGTGGATGAGAGAATGAGTGAGTTGGCTGGCCTCCTTTCTCTTGTACCTTTCCTTCTTCCTTCGGGGGGTTTAAGGAATTGACATGTCATTTGCTGGACTGGTCTGATACAGGTGAGTGAGGTAGTCATACTGGTAGTGTGGTCGTGCAATATACAATATCTTACCCACTATTTAGTAGCATAGGCTCCGCTCCTGGGCAAGGAGGAGTCGGGAGTACTACAAACCCTAGTTTTTCTTTGGTTCCCTATGCAATGGTTATCCCGTATATCATTGTACGTCACTCAGGTTCTGAGTGGTTAGATATTAGTGTATCTAGCTTCTCAAGAGGCTTCAGTCCCTCTCCAAGAACTATTTCTATTAATAAACATTACCTTAATATATAATTTATCTATCCCTAAATACCCAAAAACCGCACCAAAATTTACCACATTGGCAACCCTGTTACCTCCTATTCTGTCCGCCAATTGGCAAAACTGTCATTGACAGATACCAAACCTTCCCTCAAATCAGTTGTTAACGAGTGCCCGTGTTGTTTACATCATGGCCGCTCTTTATAAATTTCCTTAAACATTTTTGTGCCTTTAAAGCTTTCAAGAGGGTGGGTGAACTGCAAGCACACTCTTTTCTGGTTGCCAGATCTGGACAAGACATGATTTTGTCATACCTTCCTGAATTTGTCGCAAAGACTGAATCGTCTGATAATCCCATTCCCAGGTCTTTCGTACTGAAGTCGCTGGTCAACTTTGTTGGTAATTTAAATGAGGAATTAGTTCTTTGCTCTGTTAGGGCGCTCTCATGCTATTTACGCCGCACGAAGGACATTCAGGGTCGTCCCCGTCATCTGTTTGTTTCACCCCGAAATGTCAAGAGACCTATTTCAAAGAATGGTGTATCCTTTTTTCTCAGAGATCTGATCGTTAAAACTGGTGGTTCGGCTGCTGGGGAAGACCAGACGCCGAGAGCACACAGTATTAGAGCAGTTGCTACATCAGTAGCTTTTATGAAGAACGTCTCAGTCGCCAAGGTGCTTGAGGCGGCGACTTGGCGTTCTAATTCTGTTTTTGCCTCTTTTTACTTGAGGGATATTTCTCTAGTTCTAGGCGACCTTCGTTCTTTGGGCCCGTTGGTGATGGCAGGACAGGTCGTCAGACAGGAGAATTAGGTAGTCTTCCTGTTTTACGTTTGGTTGCTACCTGTATATTATTAATTAATTTTTGTTTTGTTGTATATGTTTTTTGTTTTTTGTATTATAACCCATGGCAGTTTTTGACGTAGTTATACGTAATGGGAATTAGGCAGTTTGGTATTTAGGTGTTGTTGATGACAAGGACTGACTGCTTGGCAACTCATGCTGCTTCCATTGTCAGTGTGAAATGGTTCCAGCCACTGGGTTGTCGGCACTGGCGACTACGCTTCTCCCAGAGTCGATGCCGACCTAGGACTAGCCACTGGTTCGCTTGTCCTGACGACTCCTGCTTCTTCCACTGTCCTGGACAGGGAATTAGTCGATGGATCGTCTGCTGTCATCTGGTGACTCGCTCACCATCTACTTTTTGTCTCGCCTGTTTTCTCAGAGTCAGACACTCGTGCGAGATCAGGCGACATTTAGTAGCCCTGAGTTTCTTGTTGAAGAAGTCGGTTGCGTTGATACACCCCCGATGATCGTGTAACATGAGACCAGGTTGGACTGTCAGGCATTCGTCCTTCGGGACTGAATCGCCTTTTTGCTCCCCGCTCCTTTCTCTTGGCACCAGAAAGCTCGAGTTAGGAGTTGCTCATGAGCCGATTCGTTGCTGGCGACGTTGGGTTGCATTGATACACCCCCAAGGTTTGCTTAGCTTTGAATTGCCCAGACAGTCCAGACACTCATCCTTCAGGGAAAGAATAGTGCTTGATAGTCTTCAGGGTGCAGCCTTGCTGTCCTCGATTTGTCTGACTGGTCACCTGGTCGGTCACCTGACTTTAGTACAGACGGACTGACTATGCACTTATTCCTTGTCCTGTGCTACCGCAGTTTGGCGGCATTATGGTAGGAGACTTTGAGTTGTTAGTATCTTAGACCTTGGGTTGAGTTTTGACTGCCTATGATATATATTTCTTTCATTGTTTTCTCCTATTCTGTCAGAAGGGGAAATTGTATTCAGATTCC
Source organism: Macrobrachium nipponense (assembly GCF_015104395.2). Classification (NCBI taxonomy): domain Eukaryota; kingdom Metazoa; phylum Arthropoda; class Malacostraca; order Decapoda; family Palaemonidae; genus Macrobrachium; species Macrobrachium nipponense. Next base: position 66,418,973 of record NC_087213.1, on the reverse strand, counting down.
CTCCTCCTTTTCAATGTGGTTAATCGGGCTAGATAAATTATATTAAGGTAATGTTTATTAATATGGAATTTTTATTCTAAATTAATATTAATAATACTTACCTGTATAATTTATCTAGTCCCACCCATCCTACCCCACGATCTGCCTATCACAACTGATTTGAGGGAAGGTTTTGTATCTGTCAACGACAGTTTTGCCAACTGGCGGACAGAATAGGAGGTAACAGGGTTGCCAATGTGGTAAATTTTGGTGCGGTTTTTGGGTATTTAGGGCTAGATAAATTATACAGGTAAGTATTATTAATATTAATTTTAGAATAAAAATTCCATTTTGAGAGCTGGACTTGCGGGTAGGCCCCCAGTCGGTCTAGGATGTCTTATACCTCCCTCCAAGTATGAGTCTATCCAATTGTTAAGACCGAGGGTTTGTTCACGTATGAACAAAGGACAAATTTTCTAAGACAATATGTATTTTTCATAGCTACAAACCTGAGGTCTTAACGTTATACTGCCCACCTCTAGCCGCCCCTCTTTTTGTTAAGTCGTCCTGAGTTGGGAAAGACTGGCGTAGATGATCGGCATTTGGCCACTCTTCACCCGATATACGCTTGCGTTGCCAGACATTACAAGATTCCTTGCTTTCATCTGCTTTTTAACCGGATCCAGCTAGGGGCTAGAAATGATCCCATTATTAAGACCTCAGGTTTGTAGCTATGAAAAATACAAATTGTCTTAGAAAATTTGTCATTTTTATATTCTTCAGTTTACCATAAGGACTAGTAGTCATAAAATTCTCTGCTGATTATTGTAGGTTCACCAAGCAATGCTAGATTGCTTACATTGTGATTCAAAGACCCACTGTAAGAACCAAACAAGCTATCAGTGACCTTATCCTTCTTGAACTCTTCTTGTTTGTTGCTGGATTTGAGGAAGAAATGTATGAGGTTGCAAAGTTAGGGTTCAAGGACAGGATGATGTTACTCTGTGTTGCTGTTAGGTCCGATTCACTAATGCAAGGTGCATGGTTGTCAATCCTCCTTTGCTTTTGAGGCAGCATGGCTGCTGTGTGCAAGACTAGTTTATTCAAAGGCTATAAATCACATTCAACAGAAAATGCACAGTTGTGGATGTCTTAGGTGGGTATAAGAGGCTTCCAAATCTGTCCCAGCAAAAGTTCTGGTGGTCCCACTGGTTAGCTGCCCAGGTTTATCTGTCCCTGAAATTATTGGTTTTATCTAGGAGGGAACTAGATAGACTATGGTAAACAAGGTCTCTGTGGATTCTGTCTAAATGTGCACCTTAGAGGCCTTGGAGTGATTGTCACTGGTTTAGAAGAAGGCTGTGTGCAGTCGTGTGTCTGCTGATGAGGGAAATTTGTGCACTTACTATGATCATGGTACTTGATGGAGCTATTCATTCATGTAATGATGATGAATGCAGGCATTCTTGTACCAGATTAAATGGTTTGCAGTCATATGATTGACTTGAGTAGCGATCAGGGTGAACTAAGAGATTTTTGGCAAGGTAATTTTTCAGATTCTTAACTGGGTACAAGTAGGAAACATGCTGCTATTCCCAAGTTTTTTGGGAACTATCAGAAGTAAGGCTCTTGTAACCAGAAAAATAGGCCTTGTCCTTGGAGAAGACCTTCTGTGCTTGAACCACAGGTTCTCTGGTTAGTGTTTCCCATCTTTTGCCTGTTCAGCCTACTATGAGGAATCCCATCCCTCATCTGTTGGAAACCCTGTATATCATTGGTATCCACACCATTCATCAAGAACTACTGACTTCAGAATATCTACAGATTACTGCTTTCCATTCTGTTGTGTTTTTATATTCTAAGAAAAATATTTTAACTGTTTCTGACTACTAAATTCACGAACCTCGTAAATGTAAATAGTACCATTCATGTATGATATGGTGTTTTATATATTCCAGATGGGAAAGAAAGATTGCCAGACATCTCGACTGCCAGTGGATCACTACAGGAAACAAATAGGTAAATTAGTCTGTTATGATTTTTTCTTTTTCTTGTAGAGACTGAACAGAGAATCTTAATTACTGCCAGTCGTGTGAGTTTCATAAAAGAATTTCTCTGTGAATGTCAGTTTTGTAAAAGATACTGTGAATCATACAAGTCCCCTCAAGGAGTGAAATGACATATTTTTAAAGTATATAATTTGTATTTTTCCTAACATACAAACCTGAGGTCTTTACATAGGGGATTAACTTTCAGCAAGCTGGAAATCTGGCTGTTAAACTTTTGCAAGGTGGTTTTGTTATAGGTATCGATGGTAGGGGTGGAAGCACTACCTACCAAGTCAGTGCTCATTCAATTCTATGTGGTTTACCTTTTGGCCCAGGTAAGAGAAGGGGGTTGGTAAGAGGTGGTACCTTTATGTAAAGACATGAGACTTGTATGTTGGGAAAAATGCAATTTGTTCATGAAACTTACCTGTCAGATATATATATAGCTGTATTTTCTGAAGTCCGACAGAATTTCAAAAACTTCCGGCACATGCAGTGGTCGGCCAGGTGGTTAGTGCCCATTCCCGCCGCTGGGAGGCGGGTATCAGGAACCATTCCCATTTTCTATTCATAATTTTTCTGTCGCCGGTGCTGGAAACACCTGTTTTCAGTACCTCCGTCTTAGGATTTTGGAAACTTCATTGCCGCTAAGTATCCTAATTGTCTTTTAATTTATTTATTTGGATTTGTGGCTAGGCATACGCTATCTTAAATTGATTTGAATTTGATTCATTTTTGCATAAGATATCTGAATCTAGTGAGGCTAGTTTCAGAGGGTGTTGTCTGCAAAGATAGGGTGTGGCTACCGAAAGCTTCGGTAGATCCGCACTTGGTATGCACGAGGGGTATGGGTCTTGCTTCTTTGTTGAGATTTGTCATGTAAGGAGTGTGAGACTTTGTCTATTTCCGTAAGGAAGACGTATGATTCGTATGTACGCAATTAATCAGTAAACATGTCTAATTCCGTAAGGAAGACGTATGATTCGTATGTACGCAATTAATCAGTAAACAAAAGTCAGGGTAGTGAACCTGCTAATTTTATACATTCAACTTACCTGTCAGATATATACATAGCTATTACTCCGTCGTCCGACAGAAATTCGAATTTCGTGGCACACGCGGCAGGTAGGTCAGGTGATCTACCCCCCACCCCCCGCCTGCTGGTGGGCTGGAAATAGGTAAACCATACCGTTTTCTAATTCATAATTTTTCTGTCGCTGTAATGTAAACAACGTTTGCAGTTCCTCCTGACTTGATTTTTGGATTTCATCGCCATCGATCTACTGGGCTATCTTTTGCAGGGAAGTACTGGATCTTTGGTTCGGCATACGCATATTAATTTGTTTTTATAACTTTGGCTTCGAAAATTTCGAAGAATTGTTTACGTGTAACTACCCAACTTTTCGGTAGACACTCACATAGTTTGCAAGAAGGAAAATTTTAATATTTATTCATAATAACGTGTAGTAAATGTTAGAATTGATTGAGCTAACTTCCTTCTTGAGGATGTAAGGAAAGAATAGTTACGCTTCCTTTAGAAGTTTATATAGCTCTCGTACTAACGAGCAGTTAGAGCATTAACAATACTAGTAGTGTGGTATCCTCATCTCCTTCTTACTTCACAGAATCTTCAAATTCATATTGCAAATTGAAGACAAAGGAATGTAGCTCAAAATACGAGCTATTGAAAGGTAAGAAGTTATTTTAGTGTTAGTGCAGTGGAGGGTGCGTTCTGATCGGCTCTGTTTCGCTCCCAGGCCTAGACCTCTTCCAAGCTCACATACCCAGAGGAGAAGGAAAGTCGAAAGCCTTACGGAGGTTATGGAGAATCCCCTTCGATCAGGCGTCCCCTCGGCAGGATCTGTAGAACGTCCCAGACTGCCAAGTTCGCCATTGGAAAGGCGTCCTAATTAGTAGAGGGTGCGTTCGATCGGCTCTGTCTCGCTCTCAGGCCTAGACCTCTTCCAAACTCACAAGCCCAGAGGAGAAGGAAAGAAAGTCGAAAGCCTTACGGAGGTTATGGAGAATCCCCACCGATCGGGCGTTCCCTCGGCAGGATCTGTAAAACGTCCCAGACTGCCAGGGGATAGCCATTGGAAAGGCATCCTTTAAAAAGTGCGTCTGTTCTTCAGTTTCTTCATCTTACATCCGAAAAGACGAAGAATGTACATGTTTGGAGTTCGGACGATCTGGCTCGTTCTCTGAATAAGAGAACACTGACTCACTGAGCGAGAGGCTGAGAGCCAGCCAGCAAGCTAGCGCGAGCCGCGTTCCAACAGACTAGCGCGAGCCGCGTTCCAACAGACTAGCGCGAGCCTCGTTCATACAGTTAAACGCGAGCCGCGTTCCAGCAACTGAGTGCGAGCCGCGTTCCAGAACTTTTTTCTTGGCGCAGGGCGCCTTCAAAGAGAAAACAGATGGCTTAACTAAGGAGCCTTATAATAGAGTGGCAATCAGAAGGATGCTTCCATTGAACGTTTACTGGCAAGAGGCTCGTATAACAAGACTAGAGGCGCTCGGATCTATTAGGGACCTTCCACGCAAGCGGAACGTTCCAGGAGCGAGTCTCCTTTCTAGCGTGCGGAACATTCCAGGCGCGCGGAACTATCCAGACGCCAGGCGCTAGGCGCAAGGATCCAGACGCCAGGCGTCAGAAGATTCCAAAATCTTCATTTGAGAGAGAGGTCAGTCGCGAGACTCCTCTTTGAGTTTTTAACTTGAGCAACTTTCCCCTGGCAAATGTGCAAGATGTCGCACAGGCGGCCGTTGCTTTTGTCAGAAGACTCCTGTGTTAGGCAGTTCCTCTCAATGCGGACTCTTTCCTTCATCCATGTTCTTCCCTCGTTTTGAGGAGGCAAGAACTTTGGGAGTTTTTCTTAATAAGAATCTCATCGACGTTTGTGTATGATGGCGGATAGGAAATATCTACTTCCTTCCGTAAACCCTAGTGATGAACAGGAATTCTGTCTCTTCCGCGATTTATGAGGAAATCACGAAGATTTAAAGAGTTCCTGGATTAACTTCGTTCCTTAAGGATATATATATACTCTTTCTTTCGTTCTATTAACGAAAAGAACGAAGATAGTAGAAGGTAGTAGAGTTTCTACTGTATGAGAATACGATACGGTCAAATCATAAACACATACCGTAGTTACTTCTTTTCTGTGCAACTCAATTACCAGTATCCTTCTACGACTTTCCTAGGAAGGACTACGCTTAAAGGGATTGTTAAGACAACACCTACTTAGCTTCTAGATTTATCGAAGTCTTGTTTCGCTTAAATATGCTTTGATAAGAACTTCCTGAAGTTCGATAATAATTTTATAAAATTCCTTTATTAAATGGAGTAGCTGGCAACTCTGGAAGAGTAAGCGGGGACTGCTTTCGCCGAGAGCCTGAGACCAACGCAGTACGCCTACGCCTGTGACTGTCGGTACCACTACCATGTAGGTGTCAGTCATGAGCGGTCAGGTGTATCTCTCTCTCCTGCGGGATGGAATAACTTCCGTATCTCTCCCCTACAATCGCGGTCTTAACCTCGGATTGAGGGGATAGTTAAGCTAACATAAATAAATATTGTATGCCTTTTGCTAAGAAGCTTTCAATAAGAGAGATAGTACAACCTTTCAATGCTGTTTACCGTAGGTAACATTGTTAAAGGATTCTATCGCAGCAGAACATTATATTATGTAATGCTCTCAGGCTTACGAAAGCATAGCTTATTAGAGTACCTGCTCAGAAGATGGATGAGTCGGATGGGAAACATTCTCTTTGGGGCAGAACTTGTTTCCCTGAATGGACTATACTACGTATATAAAGCTTTTTCCTACTAAGAACGGAATTAACATGTGAAAGGATGTCGGGTACCATAAAGGCACAAGTGTTCTGGCACATAACATAAAAAGAATTAGAAGAAAGCGCCAGTCTGGCGCAATGCTCCAGAAGCGCCAGCCTGGCGCAAAATTTGCGCCAGAAGCGCCAGCCTGGCGCAGTGAGCCAAGAGCACCATCCAAGATTTTCTCGTTTTAGCGAGTTATTAACCTAAGATTCCAGTAGCCTCTCGGACACCAAGCTCGGTAACGGCAAAATTCGTTCCTGATTTAATCACTTAGGTCAATTCCACGACTCTCTCATATCGCAAAGAGCATCGAGAATCTTTTTTTTCGCTCCTATTCGCGTTAACAAAGAGATCCTTCTCGATCGACGATAATAACTGTTAACATGTTTAACATTATTGGAAAGAGTTGTGAGAACCTGCGGAAAGTCTTCTTCATAGATCTCTCAGTAAGGTAGAAGACGAACAGGCTTCCTATAGACTGCTTCCTTTTCCTACTTCTCCCCCGATTGAAGATGACGGGGGAAAAGCTTCAAGGAAGATTATCTTGGCAGTACAAGAGCAACTGGCCTCTTTGGTGGGAGTGTTAGCGCCTCGTAGGAAGGACGTTGCGCTTCCAATCAAGAAGTCTCGTCCTCTCTCCCCTGCGAAGCGAGAGGCGTCATGCAGACGTGAAGCTTCCAAACATATCGCAGAGGCTTCGGTTTCGAGAGCGAGATCGGGAGAATCTTACGGAAGACACGTAACGCGAGAGAGACGTGAGACGTCGTCGAGACATGAAGCGTCATTTAAAGCTGCTTTTAGACGCGAGGCTCCAACCAAAAAATTTGGCGCCAGTTAGGACGCCTTTTGAGAGCGAAGCGTCTTCCAGGCGCGAGGCGTCATCCAGACGTCAGCAGCCACACAAGCGGGAGGCGTCAGCCAGGACGCTTGGCGGACTAGAAGCGTCATCCAAGCGGGAAGCGTCATCCATTTATGGAGAGAAGCCTGGGCTGTTGGCGCCTTCCAGGACTATTAAAGCGGGGAAGAGGAAGGAATATCATTCCCTTAGCCCCTCTCCTATTAGGAGTTTGTGTCCTCCAGAGGAAAGACGTACTGAATTAGCAGCGGAGACTCATCTAGACCGAGAATTAGAAGTAAACTCGGAGGAGCAGTATCAAGGAAGAGAAGGACTGTCGAACTATAGAGTTTTGACAGCCTGGCTTCTAGAGGAGTATGGAGACAACTTGACTCCTGCCTCTCCTCCTTCTCCGCGCTCTCTTTTCTCGAGTGCAAAGACGAAGAAATCTTCGTCTTTTCTTAGAATGAAGCCAGCCATTTCGATGAAGAGGGCTCTTCAGTCTTTAGACTCTTGGATGAAGTCGAAGGAGGAGTTAGTTAGAACGGTCTTCTGCATGCCTCCAGCGAGACTAGCTGGTAAAAGAGGCATTTGGTGTCAGACGGGAGAGAATATGGGTATTTCTCTTCCGTCTACGTCAGAAGCGGACTTTTCGACCTTAGTTGACGCTTCACGTAGACAAGGTTTGAACTCTGCATGTATAACTTGGGGCATTTCAGAACTGGACCATCTCCTCAAGGGACTCTTTCATGTATTGGAAGTTTTCAACTTCTTAGATTGGTCCCTTGGGGTGATGTCCAAGAAAGCCCATGATTCTGAAGGACTCGAACCAGAAGTCCTTCTGTGTATTTCGTCTTGTATAGACAAAGCGGTTCAGGATGGCTCGGTTGAGATCTCCTCTTTATTTGGAGCAGGTCTTCTTAAAAAGAGGACAGTATATAGTGCCTTTTTAACCAAAGCGGTCTCCCACGCTCAGAGGGGCAGCGCTTCGTACTCGCCTTTGTCTGACTTTTTGTTCCCTTCTCAGTTAGTGAAGGACATTTCTCGTTCATTAACTGAGAAGGCGACTCAAGACCTTCTGACGCAGTCAGCAAGGAAGAAGAAACCTGCAGACAGCCTAAAGAACACTGTCATTGTCTGATGAGGAGAAAGACCGGGCCTACAACCTGACACAGATGCTCTAGATGCGAACATATAGGACAGATAAGAGTGTCCGATGTGGACATTGCCAGACATCCTCGAGACTCTACCAAGCTCGAAGCTCCGGCAAGTGGGGAGGGGGAGCCAACCGGCGCGAGGCGCCAGGCAGGAGCGAGGCGCCAGGCAGGCGCGAGGTACCAGCCAGCCGTGAAGCTCCAGGCAGGCGCAAGGCGTCACTCCAACCGGGCGCTAGACGCCAGCCAGGCGCAAGGCGCCAGCCAGGCGCGAAGCTCCAGGCAGGCGCGAGGCGCCAGGCAGGCACAAAGCGCCAACCTGGCGCGAGACGCCAGCCAGGCACGAGGCGCCAGCCAGGCGCGAGGCGCCAGCCAGGCGCAAGCCAAGCTCTAGGCGCGAATCTCCAGCTAAGACGCCAGGCGCGAGTGAGGCACCAGCCAGGCGTGAGACGCCAGGCAGGCGCGAAGCACCAGGCAGGTGCGAGGCGCCAGCCAGGGGCGAGGCGCCAGGCAGGCGCGAGGCGCCAGGAAGGCGCCAGGCGCCAGCCAGGCGCAAGCCAGGCTCTGGACTTCATCCAGAAGAGATCTGTTGCAAAGAAAGCCCTGGTCTTCTTTGGAAGAGTGGAATCTCTAAAGCACTTCTTGAGTAACTTGATGTTTCCTTCAAACAGCTAAGAATTAAAAGCGCTTGAAGTGCGAGCTTTTAACAATTCTTGTTCTTTCCATAACAGTATGTCGTGAGAGTCATATTAGCTGTAATAACGGGAGATGCAACTCTGTGTTGACTTCTCTTTGCACGAAGGAGATCAAGTGGGCCTATGAGAGATCCTTCTCTCTTTGTTATACGTGTCCACGGATGCGTTGCTGGGATAGGGAGCCGACACTGATCCTTAACTAGTAAATTAAAATTTTTTTTAAATTTTAACATAAGTGTATTATTTTCTGAGGTTATTTGAAATGAGTTTGGGGATAGCTCTTTTCAAATTAAGCACAAACCCTCGTGTTAGGATCAGGTGATCGGGATCGGTGTTGTGCTCCTTAAATTATGTCAATAGGCATTGGTGTATTGTCATGTAAGTGGATAAGACCCCATTGACAAATGACCACTAGATTCTGTCAAGTAAGTGGATAAGACCCCATTGACAGATCTACAAGAACTCTTAGCCATAGGTCACATCCTCGCTGAGGCTCTTGAGACGAAGCAGACTACTAGCAATAGCTAGGAAGTCGACCCTTCGTCTAAACACATAGGAACCAAGGTTTTATTTATTTATTACCTACAACGTATGTTGTTTACCTGTCTATTCAGTAATAGCTGTCTTTTACCCTCCACCAATGGTGTGAATCAGCTATGTATATATCTGACAGGTAAGTTGAATGTATAAAAATGATATTGTTATGATACAATAAAGTTTTATACATACTTACCTGGCAGATATATACAATTAAATGGCCCTCCCAGCCTCCCCTCAGGAGACAGCTGGAAGAAAAATTATGAATTAGAAAACGGGTATGGTTCCTATTCCCGCCACCCAGCGGCGGGGGGGTAGATCACCTGACCTACCTGCCGCGTGTGCCGCGAAATTCGAATTTCTGTCGGACGACGGAGTAATAGCTATGTATATATCTGCCAGGTAAGTATGTATAAAACTTTATTGTATCATAACTATATCATCTTTCCTGTAGACTTTATTTTGCCTAACCTATAGTATGGCCTACGGGTTATGAATATGTCTGCGAGAGGTGATCGCTCTCCTTCATTGTTGTGTAGAGTGCTACTTCTGTTATTGTTACTCCTAACCCTGTAATGTTGCCTTCGGGCCCTAAAACAGTGTCTGTAGAGGTTATTGCCCTTTCTCTAATACTCTTTCGATTCGTAACTTAGAATCGAAAGTGCTTGCTTTAGAGAGCAATAGTGAAGTGGCTTAGTGCAGTGACAGTGCCCCTTGTGTAGTGGAGGGTGCGTCAGATCGGCCTTATTTCGCCTCTAGGCCGGGACCTCTGCTTGACTCCCAGGACCCGGGGAGAGAGCATGTCGAAAGCCGAAGGAGGGTTACGAGGAACCCCCACCGATCTGGCGTGCCTTCGGCAGTTTCTGATGAAAATCCCCAGACTGCCAAAGTGCGTGCACGTGCACGAATCCTGAAGGATTGCTTCTCGTCCTCCGAAGCGTCCTCCCCGCGCAGGGGTTGGAGCTTTCGGAAGGACTCGCGCCCTCTAAATAGAAGCTTTATAGAGGAGGACGCTTCACGTTTCTCTCTCTCTCTCGTCATGCGTTTCAGTGAGAAGTAATAAGGCGAACGTCGCCTGAACATGTGTACGTCTTTCCACCGAGAAATACGAAAAAGAAGTTGTAGTAGCAGGACGCTTTTGAGCACTGACGTCCGAGCTTTGTTCTGTGAGAATAAGAAGGCGTTCCCTCGCCCCTCGTATTCTTACACGATCAACCCTTCTCCTGAGACTGCTTCGTGCAGTCGGATTTTTCTCCGAGATGTATCTCGCTCTTCCCTGAAGGCAGTTTCTCTCGCTTGTTTTGACGCCTGTCAGGAGCGTGACGCTTTTCTGCACGCTTCTTTGGACGCTCGGCTTGGGCGGGACGCTCGGATGGACGCCGTGCGCGCGCGGGTGCACGCCAAGCGCGTGCCAGTGGACGCCGAGCGTGCGCCAGTGGACGCCGAGCGCGCGCCAGTGGACGCCGAACGCGCGCCAGTGGACGCCGAACGCGCGCCAGTGGACGCCGAGCGTGCACCAGCGCACGCCAGGTGTGTCGCTTGGCTGAACGTTTCTGTTGAACTCTTCAAGCTCTTGTTTCAGATTTGGGCCTAAAGAATTTTTACCTCTACCTTCGGTGATACCTTCTACCTCACCTGCAAAGAATGTGAAGTAAGCAGTGCTTCTGAGGAAGCTTAAAGTGAACAGGCAACTTCTTCTTCGAAACCCAGCAAGACATCGGGTTTTGCGAATTCAAGAGGTCTCTGTCAATTAATATTGCTTTTCGCAAAGGTGGATGGAGTTAAGGAAAGCTCAAGGGAAGATATCATTTGCTCTACCGCAGTCAAGACTTTGTGATAAGGCAGTTACGGGTTATGTAAAAGCTCGACGTCCTGCACGTCATGACGCTCGGCTACGTTCAGTAGGATTCTTGCAAAAGCACTCATCAAGAGGACGCTCTTCAGGAAAGCGCAAGACAGGACTTCCTTTGCCATACTGCCAATAAATTTAAGTTGCAAGCTTTTTAGTCCATCTGAAAGGGCTTTTCAGATGATAGATTTTGTTAGTTCCTAAGTTCGGGACTACGCTGCCGAAGTTGAACATCGGGGTCCTACCTGCCAAAAGCCCAGTCTCTTATCAGGATTCTTGCCCCTTCCTCGATTGATACGGGAATGGGAAAAATAATATGCTCGACTTCCTGGATTATGTTTTGTCAATTCAGTGACTTTCCCCCATTGACAATATACTATCGTTTTGTCAAGTAAGTGGGTATCCCCTCATTGACAAAATATCTCTTTGTCCCGTAAATGGGTTAGTTCTCATTGACAAACATCTCAATAACTTTATATTGCGTAAGCGGATAAGCTCTTTTTGACAAGATTCCCAAGAGCCCTCATTCATCAATCGCAGACTCGTACAAGTAATAGACTTGTAGACTACGTCAATGAACGCTTATGTCCAACAACATAAGAAGCTTGAGCTATCCGCTTCGATTCTCAAAGATTTGTTCAATAAACTTGCCTGTCAGATATGTATGTAGCTGTGTTTCCGAATTCAGCTATATATATGTCTGCCAGGTAAGTATGAACAAACTTTTGTTGTATCATAACAATTTCATATTTTGCCTTGCGTTATTTTACTACTGGTTGGTTCAAGTCATATACGGTTGCTGTAGTTACCTCTTCGGATGACAACCGAGAGGTCTATTGTCTTTTTTTTTTTTTTAAGGGCATTTTATCGTTACTCCCTGCAGCGTACCAGGAGTTTCCGATTTTTCTTTTACCGTTGTATGATAGTGTTATGACGACACAAACGCACTTCTATATTTAGCGCCTTCTGTTTCGCTTAAATATACCAGCTTGCGAGTCTCTTTCTGCTCAAAAATAACGGACCTATTTCTTCGTAGAATAGAGTAGCTGGCAACCCACGCATAACGGTAAGAGACGACGAATGTAAGCTGCTGCTGTCACTGTCCGCTGCAGTCCAACCGAGCCAGTCCCAGCTCGTTCGCTGTCATGCGCGGTAGTTTACGTCTCTCTCTCCTGCGGGATTGACTGACTAACTGTATCTCTGTCCTACAATCACGGACTTTAGCCTAAGATTGAGGGGATTTCTTACATGAATGAATAAACATTGCATTCGTTTTGCCTTACTATGTTCAACAGAGATATCTCTTAATCCTTTCGGTGCTCGTTACCGCACGGTATAGATCTACGAGTCTACCGCAACATTGCACTATTATATGCTCTCCTGCTTAGGCAAAGCGCAGCCTTATTAGGGAAGTAAGCATACTCGGGGAGGGAATGGATGAGCTTGCTGGGGACCATTTCCTTCCTGAAGAAGTTTGTTTCCCTGAATAGACTGCAATTCAGACCTCCACAGTTTTTTCCTACTGGGAAACTAAAATATTATTCAAGATCTAGGAATGATTCTGAACATCTCTCTGTGCGTCTATCACCTGAGGTGATAGAAAGAAGGTGCCGGACATCTGGATAGGGTTTCAGATGTCCTGGATCTTAATCTGAAAGAAGTAGAAGCAATTCGGTCGTCCCTCCAGTCCTCGAAACAAGTTTTTGGAACCAGTGGTCCAGATCAACTCTGATATTCCACAGCTCTCTCATATCTTAAGAAGTATCTTCTCTCGGTCCCTGTTCGAGTTTACGAGAAAGAGCCTATTATAACAACAGGCGTAGAATGTAACAATCCTCTAGAGGTTCGTTACAGGATTGCAAAAGTCCGTACGAATCGTCTCGATCGACGGCAGCAACTACTGACTTCCGAGTGGAATCTTTCTTTAGAAGTATGTTGAGAGTTGTGGAGACACTAGGGACGTCCTTTCATTCTTCTCTTCGATATGTTGAGGACGAAGAGGCTTCTTCTTCTCTGCTCCCTTATTCTCGATCCGGGATCGGTACCATTAAACGCCATCCTATGATATTGAACGGGGATGGATGTTTAGTCTTTTCCCCTTTTTCAATTGCTTAGGAAATGTAATAAGAGGATTTATGACGTCACAGGGAGCGACAATGACGCTGATCGCCCCATGTTGGCCTTCAGGATCCTGGATTCACAGAGGTCACGTCCTTCCTAGTTCACTTTCAAAGGACCTTTTCCGAGAGTCGGTCTACTCTTACTCGAAAGGTATCTATAACCTCTCTGAGTCTGACTACGTTCAGACTATCGAGATGTTGACAGGAATAAGATTACCGTCTTCCCTTTCCGTCTGAAGAATGGGATAAGCTGGCAGTCACAACTATTAAAGAATACGCAAATATGTTGTTGACGGCCTTTGGGCTCAGAGATTTGCTTCTGTCAAACAACAAAGCCCTTCACGATCTTTGAGTTCTGTGGAATCTCGAAACTCGCTCACCATCTACTTTTTGTCTCACCTGTTTTCTCGGAGTCAGACACTCGTGCGAGATCAGGCGACATATAGTAGCCCTGAGTTTCTTGTTGACGAAGTCGGTTACGTTTATACACCCCCGATGATCGTGTAACATGAGACCAGGTTGGACTGTCAGGCATTCGTCCTTCGGGACTGAATCGCCTTTTTGCTCCTCGCTCCTTTCTCCTGGCACCAGAAGCTCGAGTCAGGAGTTGCTCATGAGTTGATTCGCTGACGATGTTGGGTTGCGTTGATACACCCCCCAAGGTTTGCTTAGATTGAATTGCCCAGGCAGTCCAGACACTCATCCTTCAGCGAAGAATAGTGATCAGGAAGGCCGCCTTCTAACCACCCTAGATACGACAAGAGGGTTAGAGAGATTTTAAGCCATCGTCACAAGTTTTGGCTTTAGAGAACACATGGCGGTGTGCTCTCTAAGCCTTCCGTTGTGGCCTAAGAATGGAAACCCGTTTTGTCCTTGGGCCAGGAGCTTGGAAGCAAGGATGGCACAAGTTAGTGGGCAGGAGCCAGAGAGAGTCCTGTGCCCTGTCGGGTCTCTCAAGTTTTATCTACATAAAACTCAAGAAAGTCGAAGTCGTTCGGGCAATCTGCAGTTCCGAAAAAGACCAGACTTGCCCATATCGAAGAACACCCTGGCTTTTAGTGTTAAGGAGTTCTTTCTAAAATGCTCCTTCATTGTGTTTGCACAAAGATTTGAAATCTTTTTATCTGAATGCTCACGAGGTGAGGGCGCGACCTCGGAAGCATTTCAACAGAGCATGGCACTCAGCAACATCCTGAGTACTATGTTTTAGCGAAGCAACTCTGTGTTCACTTCACACTCCCTGCGAGATGTGAAGATGGCATATGAGATCTGCTGCTCGCTAGGGCCATACGTGTCTGCAGACACAATCTTGGGGGCAAGAAGTACCACTCATCCTATCCTGTAGAAAATGGTTAGGAAGAGCTCTTAATTTAGTTGTTGAGTCGCCGACAACGGCGACTTCTTAACTCTTAAGCCTTAGTTAACACACCTTAACTTTGGCTAGGTGGTCAGGTGGTGATATATATATTTATATATATATTTATTTTACTTCTTAGCCCTCATGGTATGGTCAATATGGTCTAGTCACGTCGTGGTCTCGCCCCTGTTGACAGATCATCTGGAGTGCACCAGCTATATAGGTCTCTACCTCGCTGGCAACTCTAGTAGCACAAGCAGACTTACGCGGCAATAACCATGAAGCCAGCTATGCTAACAGGTGGAACCAAGATGTAAATCATCTGCATGCATTTGTTTCCCAAAATCCTTCTATTCTGTCCCTTCCCACCTCCAATGGTGGGATTCAGCTATATATATATCTGACAGGTAAGTTTCATGAACAAAATGATATTGTTAAGATACAATAAAGTTTGTTCATACTTACCTGGCAGATATATATAATCAAGTACCCACCCACCTCCCCTCAGGGGACAGTGGAAATAAAAATTATGAATAGAAAATGGGAATGGTTCCTGATACCCGCCTCCCAGCGGCGGGAATGGGTACTAACCACCTGGCCGACCACTGCGTGTGCCAGAAGTTTTTGAAATTCTGTCGGACTTCAGAAAATACAGCTATATATATATCTGCCAGGTAAGTATGAACAAACTTTATTGTATCATAACAATATCATATTTCTTTAAAAATTTGTAATTTGTCTCTACAGATATACAAACCCTTGATCTTTATATATGGGAGGCTTATTTTTGGAGGGAGGATTCTGAGTAAATCTCTGAACTGACTGGTATTTCAGCTCACCTGGGTACTCTCTTCCTGGTCAAGAAAGAGCAAAGGGAGGAGACCATACCTCAGATCTGTTGAATGAGAGATGTTTAATTGTCAGACTTCGGACATTTCAAATTAAAAAAATGTAATATCCTTGATTCGGAAAGTTTGGATGAACCCACAGTGTCAGAAACTAGTATAAAGCTAAGAATAACCAACTGGTTTGTTCATTGTCAGTCCCTCTCGTCCCTTGCTAGAGAGAAGAAGGATTTGCATTTGCATGTTAGTCCAAATGGAGCTAGATTATAGATAGGATATAATTAGTCATCTAGATCACCTGCATTTATGTCCATCCAGCATGTGACGGCTCGTTCACTGTTTCTCTACCCATTGGGAAAGGAATGAAGACAAGAAAGTGAGGAGGCCAGTCCCACACACACCTTCTCCTTGCAGTCACGTGGCTTACGCGAGATACAACCTGTCTGGCAAGAGCTGGGTGAACTAGTTGACTTGTTGAGCATGGAAAAGGTGTCCAAGGACCTATGGGCAGCCTCCCAAGGTAAAAGGAAATTAATGTGATCTACAAGATTACATTTCATCCTAGCACTAAATACGATGGACAAACTGATGCCACTGTCCTCAAGAGAACTAGCCCAAAACGTACTAATGTCCACCAGAAAGTTGCAGGGTAGGCTCATTTGATCATCTCACTAGTCGGAGAAATGACCATTGGACACTGTTTCTTGGCTGACTGGAAGCTGATGCATCATCCTAGCACTAAATACGATGGACAAACTGATGCCACTGTCCTCGAGAGACTTGGGCCAAAACGTACTAATGTCCACCAGGAAGTTGCAGGGTAGGCTCATTTGATCATCTCACTAGTTGGAGAAATGACCATTTGGACACTGTTTCTCGGCTGACTGGAAGTTGATACACGTGTTTCTTGGCTGACTGGAAGCTGATGCATGAGTTCTTGGCATTGGACTAAAATTCTAGCCTTTAAACATAGACGTCATTCTGTCATTGGAACCACAGGACCTTAAGAGTGGAATGATTAGTCTCGCTGATCACCTTCAAAACGTTTTGAACAGCAAAAGATTAAGCCTTCAGATGTAAATGGATACCAAACTTTGTTCAAGGGTGTGTGAAGACAGAGCAGAACAGCACCAACTTCAGTAATTCTGAAAGAACTGTGATCAAGCTCCTTCAGAGGCTGAATGAATTTCTGGAAGTCAAGTTGCTAAGATCAACAGTCTTGATCTCTTGACTTTTATTGAATGAATTGGTTGTAATTATATCCATCCTGGTTGGGATGTGTCTGGTTGGTCACTGAACTGAATGTTCTATTGTCTACTCCTTACCTGCACTTCAATAGAGTAGATGAAAGGACACTAGGCCCTTTGTTGACCATGGCACTACCGTGGTGTCGTTGCTATCACATCAAGGAGCATCCATCTTACAATCTTTTAGATTCTTGAAAGTCTAAAAAGAACCTGTAAATAAATGAAACTTCTCTCTCCCTCAGGAAGATGTAACATGAGAGAGACTAAAATATTATATGTGAGGATGGAGGGAAAGACGGATGATAGCCATAACTCCCACACCCCAATCCTACTAAAATGAAGGAAAGAGGCGAGATGACAAACATGACTGGTCCAGCAAGAAGAGAAGATCGAATCATCCGCCATTAAAATTCGTCCCGAACATCCTGCAACGCATACAATCTGAAAGACTAAAACATTACAAAGTTCCCAGACATGTGTGAAAGATACATAAAAACATAAATGTCTATACATCATTTTTCAAATCAAAACCCTAAATCGAAGTAAGGGGTCCTGTCTCTGAAGGGGCAATACTCTCTTTGGAGACGGACTAGCCTATCACCCATAATGTAAGCGATGCCAATGCAGAGTTAAAGACGTACTATATACTGCAACAGCATCTTCCCCAAAGAAGTTCAACACTGCAACAAAGAAGGCTTGTCTAACACATTGACATCCACGGAACTTTTTGGCTGAATAAAAAGAAATAAAGAGCAGGCTACAATAAAAAACTGCATGGAAAAGGAGAGTGAAGCAAAACTCCAGTCTCCAAGGCGGTAAAAGAAAGACTGGCATATCGCGGGGGTCTGAGCTTGGTCGAAGACCAAACATCCATCACGTATATGCGGGAGTTGCCAAATGCCAAAGATTCCTTTTTTTTTTTTTACAATCTGATTGTTTTTACTGGTTTCTAGCTAGCGCTAGAAGATTTATCCTATTGTTAAGACCTCAGGTTTGTTAGCTATGAAAAATACAAATTGATTAAAAAATTTGTCATTTTGGGTAATTATGGCAGGTGTTTAGCTTTTTGTGTGTCCAAGGAATAATTCAGGTTTATTAGCTTACCTTATGAATATGGAGAGCTTAATTTAAGAACATGGCTGGAAGTTTTCACTTTATCTTGAATGAAGGATATTAATTGTGCAGATTATATTTCTGGGACTGTCTATATTAGAAGTGTTGCCGGAAGACCTCTTTGTGGCTGCTTTAAATATGTAATCATTAATTTAGTCTTATTCCTCTGTGCCAGGCATTGATGACTTATATACTAAGGAATCTATGTCTATGAACCATTAAAAGACTTTATGAATTGTGGGTACTTCTGAATTTATTGAAACGGGATTCAGTCTTATCAACCTCCTATGCACCACTTTACTTCAGGAGCATCAGCAGCTTAGATGCCACCTCATTGTCCTAACAATGTCTCCTCACTTTGTTGTTGGGATTTGCACATGCATTCAAACCTAAGTCCAGGTTTCATTCTTTATTCCTGTTATCCATTTCTTAGGGTTTTCTTCAGCAGCTTGTTTCTCCAACCAAAATTACATTACTGACTAATGTAAATGTTGGGTTAGTTATGAAACAGATGCAGTATATCATTATAAAAAATTTCAGTGCAAACTCGTCATTTACATCTGAAGCTAAACAGAAACTCTGCAGATGATGTCCATGTGGGCATGTGTGGTGAGGCTGCCCTGTAAGCAGATGACCTTGTAGAAGATCACTAATGTGGATAGTGAGATAAGGGATGTCTTCTTCTTTATCTTCAACTTTTCCCATCTTTATATGAGGTCACTGTTTGTTATTAGCTTCTGCGATAATGCAGATGATTGATGTGTATTGAAAAAATAGTTTTGTTTTAATAAAATCATTTTTACTCATCTTAGTACAAGATGTATATCAGTGGTAAATTGACGGTTGGTTCTGTGTGAAGGAAATTTAACTGTTAACAATCAGTTTTTCCATGATTTCAGGAAAACAAAACAGAAAGCATACAACAGTGGATGTGAAAAAAATTAAAAAGCAAAATGAAATGAAAAGGAAGACTACTAAGGTTTACAAGGTAAGAATTTATTTCTGCCATATAATTCGGTAGTTTCATACATTCAACTTACCTGTCAGATATATACATAGCTATCGACTCCGTCGTCCCCGACAGAAATTCAAATTTCGCGGCACTCGCTACAGGTGGGTCAGGTGATCTACCGCCCTGCTCTGGGTGGCAGGACTAGGAACCATTCCCATTTTCTAATCAGATTCTCTCTGTCGCCGGTGGTGTCAACATTGTTGTTACTACCTCCTGACTGGAATTCTTTTTTCAACGCTTCTTGATCATCTTTCGACTGATTTTTGGTGACGTACTTGGATCGTTGTTTGGCATTCGCTATCGTGGACTGTTTTTTGGACTTGGCTTTGGATTTTCTTAAATATGTCTGACTCTAGTGTTAGTTTCAGAGTGTGTGTGAATGAGGGATGTAAGGTGAGGATTCCGAAAGCTTCGGTAGATCCTCACACTACATGCAGTGGATGTAGAATGGCTGAGTGTTCGATTGAGAACACGTGTAACAAGTGCGAGAGACTGAGTGCGCAAGAATGGAAGAATCTAACTTCTTACTTGAAGAAGTTAGAGAAAGATAGAGAGAGGAAGGCGGTTTACAAAAGCCGCAGGAAATCTCGTGAACTTCTATCTAGTTCTGTAGCTTCTTCTTCTGATAATTATTCGCATTCTGTTTCAGTTTGTTCACAGGTTGCTAACCCCTCTGATTCTGCTTCGGAAATTGCGGAACTCAGAGCTTCCCTTCAGAAAATGCAGGAAAAAATGGCAGCATTGGAAGGTAAGAAAAGTGAATGTGGTTTTTCAAGTGATTTTAGTGTCCCCAGTGTGGTGGAGGGGGCGTCTGGTCGTCTTTGCGACGCTCCCAGGTCTAGACCGCTTCCAAGCTCCCTGGCCCAGAGGAGAAGGAAAGTCGAAAGCCATACGGAGGTTGTGGAGAATCCCCAACGATCAGGCGTCCTTTCGGCAGAGTCTGTTACATCTCAGACTGCCAGGGACCGCTATAGGAAAAGCGTCCTACGAGAGTGCTTTTCGTCTTCTAGTTCGCCTTCTCCGAGAAGAGGATGGAAGGAGTCGAAGCTTTCCCGCCCGCTGAAGAGGAATTGGAAAGAACCTGAACTCAATTCTAGCCCCAGGCGCTTCTCTGAAGAAGATGCGCCTTCGGTAATAAAGAAGGCTAGGAAGGAGTTAGATCCTTGGACTGTAAGAGATCCTCGAGCGCCTTCCAGATCTCCCTCTCCTGATTCGAATGAGTCCTCGACCAGGAAAATTTTGCTAAATATGCAGGAGCAATTAGCGTCTTTGGTAGGAGTACTTTCCAAGGAGCCTACTCGTAAGAAGGATGATAGGCTTCCGATTAAAAGATCCAAATACCGATCTCCTGTCAGGCGCAACGAGCCTTCCAGGGGAGTTGTCGCACAGGCGGCCATCTCTGGGGGGAGCGGAGCGTTAGACAGGCGAGAAGTGGAAAAGGAAGTAACTCCTGCCAAGTGCCTGGCGCCAGCTAGGAGCCAGGCGCCAAGTAGGCGCAAAGAGCCTGAGTTTCCTGTACGTCGTTCAAGACCTAGAACTCCAACCAAGCGCCAAGATCCAGCTGGAGAAGAGGAAGCTCCTGATAGGAGTGAAGCGCCTGCCAAGCGAAATGCGCCTGCCATGATCGATACTCCTGCCAAGCTCCAGGAGTATTCGGAACTAGATGCGCCTTCCAAGGGCCAGGAGTATTCGGAACGTGGTAAGCCTGCCAGGCGCCAGGAGTATTCCGATCTCGATACTCCTCCCAGGCGCCAGGAGTATTCTGAGCTTGATACTCCTCCCAGGAGCCAGGAGTATTCGGAGCGCGATGCGCCTACCAAGCGCCAGGAGTATTCGAAGCGCGTTGCGCCTGCCAGGCGCCAGGAGTATTCTGAACATGATACTCCTCCCAGGCGCCAGGAGTATTCCGAACATGATACTCCTCCCAGGCGCCAGGAGTATTCTGAGCGAGATATTCCTGCTAAGCGCCAGGCGCATTCTCTACATGAAGAGCCTGACAACCGCCAGGAGTCCTCCAGGCATCAAACTAAAATTATCCATGACTCTCCTAAGGATAGGCGTAGAGAGAGGCTTAGTCCCTCTCCTATTAGAAGTGCTTCTTCTTCGGAAAGGAAGAGATCAAGGGAGGAGACAGACGAAAGAAGGGAGCCTTCTCCTTCCGAGCCTATTAACTTAAAGGATGTCTCGGAGGACGAGATTACTAATAAAGAAGGACTTTCAAATTATAAAGTTCTTTCTTTTCTCCTTTTAGAAGAGTATGGAGATTCGTTGACTCCAGCTGCTCCTCCTTCTCCACGCTCTCTCTTTTTAAGTACGAAAGCACACAAGTCTTCCTCCTTCCTGAAAATGAAGCCGGCCATATCCATGAAGAGGGCCCTACAATCTCTTGACTCCTGGATCAAGACAAAAAAGGAGTTAGGAAGGACAGTTTTTTGTATGCCTCCTGCTAAACTAACGGGTAGAAGAGGCATATGATATGAGACTGGGGAGAATATGGGATTGTCTCTGCCCGTTTAGCCGAGTCGGACTTCTCGAGTCTCGTAGACTCCTCGAGGAGACACGCCTTAAATTCGGCCAGAGCAACATGGGGTCTTTCGGAGATGGACCACCTCCTCAAGGGATTTTTCCACACTTTAGAAGTATTTAACTTCCTGGATTGGTCCCTTGGGGTTCTGGCTAAGAAGTCCCAGGAAAAGGAACAACTAAACCCCGAAGCCTTACATAGTATCCTCACATGTATTGATAAGGCTGTTCAAGATGGATCGGCGGAAGTCTGCTCCCTCTTTGGTGCGGGAATACTAAAGAAGAGGGTGGTTCACAGTGCTTTTCTCACTAAGGCTGTCTCTCCTTCTCAGAGGTCCGCTTTGTTGTTTGCGCCTCTTTCAGAACATTTATTCCCTTCTCAGCTGGTGAGAGACATTGCTCATTCACTAACTGAGAAGGCCACTCAAGATCTCCTTAGGCAGTCTTCAAGGAAGAATAGACCAGTGGCCAGTGAGGAAAAGAAAGGGGCTCGTCCAGCTCAGCAGCAGCCCTTTCGAGGAGGCCCTCCGGCTAGATCTATCGCCAGAAGGAAGACAACAGAAAGAAGGGGAAGATCTTCCTTCCGTCCCTTTAAGAAGGGAAAATGAGAAAACTATCCTCCAGACACCTGTAGGAGCCAGGTTACTTTTCTTTGTGGGAGCCTGGGAAGACATAGGATCCGATCCTTGGTCGATGTCAATCATCAAGAAGGGTTATTGTATCCCATTCAAGGACAGCCCTCCCTTGACAACATCACTGAGGGAACTGTCCGCCAAATACAGGGACCCTGTTCTGATGGATACTCTTCGTCAAATGGTGGAGCAGATGTGGGACAAAAGAGCAATAGAACTGGTACTGGATCACAGCTCCCCGGGGTTTTACAATCGCTTGTTTCTTGTAGCGAAAGCTTCGGGGGGATTCGTAGAACACAGAAGTTCAGCATGGAAACGTCTGCTTCAGTCCTTGCAGCACTCCGTCAAGGAGATTGGATGGCATCCCTAGACCTTCAAGACGCATATTTCCACATCCCGATTCACCATTCGTCGAGGAAGTACCTTCGTTTCATGTTCGAGGGAAGGATCTATCAGTTCAGGGCCCTGCGTTTCGGCCTGTCCACGGCTCCCCAAGTCTTCACAGACTAGATGAAAAATGTGTCAAGACACCTACATATGAAAGGGATAAACGTCTCCCTATACCTGGACGACTGACTCATCAGGGCCAGGTCTCAAAAGCAGTGTTTGGAGGATCTGTCAACAACTTTGGAACTGATGAAATCATTAGGATTGATCGCAAACCTCGAGAAATCTCAGATGGTCCCCAGCCAGAACATGGTTTATCTGGGGATTCAGATGGATTCTCGGGGTTTTCGAGTATTTCCTTCTCAAGAGAGAATAAAGAAAGGTTGTACCACAGTATCGAGCTTCTTAGAGAAAGAGCACACTTCAGCGAGGGAATGGTTGAGCCTTCTGGGGACCCTTTCCTCGCTCGAACAGTTCTTTCCTCTAGGAAGACTGCATCTCCGTCCGCTTCAGTTCTTCCTGAGAAGGAGTTGGAGTTGGAAGACAGGACAACTCTCGAACACGTTTCCAATCTCAGCAGAAATAAAAGATCAATTAAGGTGGTGGTTGACCCCCTTAGAAGAGAACAAAGGAGTATCCCTGGAAGTACGGAACCCAAACCTGACATTGTTCTCAGACGCGTCGGAGACAGGTTGTTCTCAGACGCGTCGGAGACAGGTTGGGGTGCAACCTTAGGATCCAAAGAAGTGTCAGGCACCTGGTCGGAAGAACAGGTGTCATGGCACATAAATTGCAAGGAGCTATTAGCAATTCACCTTGCGTTAAAGAGCTTCGAGCACATAGTCAGAGACAAAGTGGTACAGATAAACTCCGACAATACTACCGCTCTGGCTTATGTCAAAAAACAAGGAGGAACTCACTCTCTCGCCCTATATGAACTAGCAAGAGATCTGCTGATTTGGGCGAATCAAAGGAATGTAGTTCTCCTAACAAGATTTCTCCAAAAGGATAGACACATTTTGCGCCCTAGTAGAAGATCCCAGGGCTTATGCAATAGACGCCTTTCTCCTGGACTGGTCAGGGCTAGATGTGTACGCTTTCCCCCCATTCAAGATACTGGGGGAAGTAGTCAGAAAGTTCGTGGCCTCGAAGGGAACCAAAATGACTCTGATAGCCCCATATTGGCCATCCCGAATTTGGTTCACAGAGGTAATGGAGTGGACAGTGGACTTCCCCAGATCTCTTCCAAACAGGATAGATCTGCTCAAACAACCCCACTTCGAGAGGTACCCTCAAAACCTACCCGCTCTTGCTCTGACTGCCTTTCGACTATCGAAAGACTTGTCAGAGCGAGAGGGTTTTCTCGCAAGGCGGCAAGCACAATTGCCAGAGCCCGCAGATCATCTACTAGGCGAGTGTACCAATCGAAGTGGGAAGTTTTCAGAAGTTGGTGCAGGTCGAAGAAGCTGTCCTCTTCCAATACCTCTGTGACCGAAAGTGCGGATTTCCTTCTTTTCCTGAGGGAAAAATCCCATCTCTCTGTACCGACTATTAAGGGGCACAGGAGCATGCTTTCAGCAGTATTCAGAAACCGATGATTAGATTTGACAAATGATAAGGATTTACACGATCTCATTCGTTCCTTTGAAACATCAAAGTCAGTAGAACCCAGAGTTCCAAGCTGGAACTTGGATGTGGTCCTGAAATTTCTGTCCTCCGAAAAGTTCGAACCACCACACACGGCTTCCTTTCGAGATATCACCAGAAAGTGTTTATTTCTGCTGTCTCTCGCTACGGCAAAAAGAGTCAGCGAGTTGCACGCCCTTGAGTCACGAGTTGGCTTCAAGGGAGACTCTGCGATTTGTTCATTCCTGACTCTCTTTCTTGCTAAGAATGAGAATCCTTCGTATCCCTGGCCCAGGAGCTTCGAGGTAAAAGGACTTACTAGTCTGGTAGGCAGAGAGGCAGAAAGATCCCTTTGCCCAGTTAGAGCACTTAAATTCTATCTGGACAGAAAGAAGCAGTTGGGGGGTTCGCAACACGGTCTATGGTGCTCAGTAAAGGACCCCAAAAGACCAATGTCTAAGAATGCCTTAGCCTTCTTTGTTAGAAGTGTCATTACCGAGGCTCATAAGAACTGCCCAGATGACACTTTTAATCTATTAAGAGTAAGAGCTCATGAAGTAAGGGCAATTGCGACGTCTATTGCGTTCCAAAGAAATATGTCGCTGAAAAATATTATGGATGCAACTTATTGGAGATGTAACTCAGTGTTTGCATCTCATTACTTAAAGGTTGTGCGCGTTACGTATGAGAAATGTTATTCTCTAGGTCCGTTTGTGTCAGCACAGACGGTTCTGGGTAATGGAGCGAGCACCAATCCTTAAATAAGTGTACGTAACCCTCTTGTCGGATGTGTTCTTGAATTTCCTGTGCATGGAAGTGTCAGATGTCGCACAGGCGACCTTCACTTCTCTTCACTAGGAGATCGAGTGGCAACTGACTTTTAGAGGGGTACAAAAATTTTTTTTGTTTGTACTTTTGTATGTGTGATTATCGAGTTTTTGGTTGTTTGCTAAGAGTTCGGGGATGACTCTTGGCAATCTTAGAACTAATACGGGTGTTAGGATCGGGTGATCGGGATCGGTTGTGTGCTCCTTAAAGAAGGCGTGTTGTCATATAAGCGGATTAGCACCCATTGACAAATGCCAGTTAGGCTCTGCCGAGTAAGCGGATTAAACCCCATCGACAGACCCACAAGAACTCTTGGCCGCAGATCACTATCTCGCTAAGGCTCTTGAGGTGAAGCAGACTCCTGGGCAGTAGCCACGAAGTCTTCCACCTGATAAGGTAGGAACCAAGGTCTATAAATACCTACAACATATGTTGTTTACCTGTCTAGTCAGTAGTTAGCTGTCTCTTGCCCTCCACCAAAGGGTGTCAATCAGCTATGTATATATCTGACAGGTAAGTTGAATGTATGAAAATGATATTGTTATGATACAATAAAGTTTCATACATACTTACCTGGCAGATATATACATAGCTATCGACTCCGTTGTCCCCGACAGAAATTCAAATTTTGCGGCACTCGCTACAGGTAGGTCAGGTGATCTACCGCCCTGCTCTGGGTGGCAGGACTAGGAACCATTCCCGTTTTCTAATCAGATTCTCTCTTCCACCTGTCTCCTGCGGGGAGGCTGGGTGGGTCTTCAATCGTATATATCTGCCAGGTAAGTATGTATGAAACTTTATTGTATCATAACAATATCATTTTGTATATACTATTGTGTTAGTTTGCTTCCATACTATCCAATATTCTTCCATTTAATCTTTGTGTTTCATCTGAAGTGTTTTAAGAAACACTACAGATTGTTGGCAGCATGCCATCATCATACCAACAGCCAAACCAGGCAAACATCCCAGTACAGGCAGTCCCCAGGTTACGACGGGTTTGGCTTACGATGTTCCGAGGTTAAGGCGCTTCTCAATCATATTCATCAGAAAATATTTCCAGGGTTATGACGCATGTTCCAGGGTTACGACGCCTACAACGCTCATCTGGCACGAGAAATATGACACCAAAAATGCAAAATAATAATATTTGAAGTTTTTTTTATGCAAAATGCAATAAGAATGCAGTTTACATAGTTTTGAATGCACCCAGAGCATTAAAAGTAAAGTTTTCTTAGGGTTTTTGGTGATGTTCCAGCTTATGACGATTTTTGGGTTACAATGCGTCTCAAGAACGGAACCCCCGTCGTAACCCGGGGACTGCCTGTAATCCAATATCTTTAGCATGTTATTAGTGCAAAGTGATGGAAAAATGATGAATTCATGGTTAACATAGTACTTGGAAATTGGTTGGGTCATATGATAATACGTATACTGTATCTGTACTTCGCCCTCTTATGCTACTTTGAAGATAATTTTTCAAAAGGATTTAAACGGAAACAAATAGCTATTGCAGCAGTTTTTGGTATCCAAAAGGCATATGATACTATTTGGAGATATGCTAGAATACAAATATTGAAAACAATGTGACAATGGTACCTTAAAGTTTCCTACCTTTTGTTAATAAAAACTTCTTAATAGACCTCATATTTCAAATGTAAATGGAGGCATTTCTTTAGATACGGACAATATTAGAAAATAGTATCCCGCAGGTAAGTGTTTGAAGTTACATCTAGTTCCTCCTTGAAATAAACCATTACAAATCAGTTACTTAGGGGAATTAGAAAAAGTTTTTATATGAATGACTATTATATTCTTCAGTCCTTTAGACTTACGGCATGCTTAATGTATTCTTAACAGGGCCATCACAAAAGCAGGTATGTGTACTGTACTTGGGCCTCTACTATAGGCTTTCAATTCTCTGTAGAAAAAACTAGTCTTCATTTTTTAAAATATCATTGGAAGAAGATTTATGATGTTGAACTAAAAAGTGTAAAGTTCTCAGGTTTAGTCTTTAGTACACAGTTGAATTAGAAGGAATTTAATCTTTGATACACGGTTGAATTGGAAGGCGCACTGAATAAAAAGAAGACAGACAAAAGTACATTAAACCTGATAAGAAGGTTATCACATACGGTTTTTGGGGTTGATATACGTATGAACCCTAATTTTGTTCATGAAACTTACCTGTCAGATATATATATAGCTGTATTTTCTGAAGTCCAACAGAATTTCAAAAACTTCCGGCACACGCAGTGGTAGGCCAGGTGGTTAGTACCCATTCCCGCCGCTGGGAGGCGGGTATCAGGAACCATTCCCATTTTCTATTCGTAATTTTTCTGTCGCCGGTGCTGGAAACACCTGTTTTCAGTACCTCCGTCTTAGGATTTTGGAAACTTCATTGCCGCTAAGTATCCTAATTGTCTTTTGATTTATTTACTTGGATTTGTGGCTAGGCATACGCTATCTTAAATTGATTTGAATTTGATTCATTTTTGCATAAGATATCTGAATCTAGTTAGGCTAGTTTCAGAGGGTGTTGTCTGCAAAGATAGGGTGTGGCTACCGAAAGCTTCGGTAGATCCGCACTTGGTATGCACGAGGGGTATGGGTCTTGCTTCTTTGTTGAGATTTGTCATGTAAGGAGTGTGAGACTTTGTCTAATTCCGTAAGGAAGACTTATGATTCGTATGTACGCAATTAATCAGTAAACAAAAGTCAGGGTAGTGAGCCTGCTAACCTTCCTGTAGACTTTATTTTGCCTAACCTATAGTATGGCCTACGGGCTATGAATATGTCTGCGAGAGGTAATGCCCTTTATGTTAGATTCCATCTGTATCTTGGAATCTAAGGTGCTCGCTCTCCTATCATTGTTGTGAAGAGTGTTACTTCTGTAGTTGTTACTCCTAACCCTGTAGTGTTGCCTTCGGGCCCTAAAACAGTGTCTGTAGAGGGTATTGCCCTTTCTCTGATACTCTATCGATTCGTAACTTAGAATCGAAAGTGCTTGCTTTAGAGAGCAAAAGTGAAGTGGCTAAGTGCAGTGACAGTGCCCCTTGTGTAGTGGAGGGTGCGTCAGATCGGCCTTATTTCGCCTCTAGGCCGGGACCTCTGCATGACTCCCAGGAACACAGGGAGAGAGCATGTCGAAAGCCGAAGGAGGGTTACAAGGAACCCACACCGATCTGACATGCCTTCGGCAGACCTGAAGATACTCCCAGGCTGCCAAAGTGCGTGCACGGGCACGAATCCTGAGGGATTGCTTCTCGTCCTCCGAAGCGTCCTCCCCGCGCAGGGATTGGAGCTTTCGGAAGGACTCGCGCCCTCTAAATAGAAGCTTTATAGAAGAGGACGCTTCACGTCCTCTCTCTCTCTCTCTCTCTCTCTCTCTCTCTCTCTCTCTCTCTCTCTCTCTCTCTCTCGTCATGCGTTGCAGTGAGAAGTAAGAAGGCGAACGTCGCCTGAACTCGTGTACGTCTTTCCACCGAGAAAAGGGAAAAAGAAGTCATAGTAGCAGGACGCTTTTGAGCGCGGACGTCCTAGCTTTGTTGCTGTGAGAATAAGAAGGCGTTCCCTCGCCCCTCGGATTCTCACACGATCAACCCTTCACCTGAGACTGTTTCGTGCAGTCGGTTTTCTCTCCGAGATGTCTCTTGCTCTTCCCTGAAGGCAGTTTCTCTCGCTTGTTTTGACGCCTGTCAGGAGCGTGACGCTTTTCTGCACGCGTCTTTTGACGCTCGGCTTGAATGGGACACTCGGATGGATGCCAGGCGCGCGCGGGTGCACGCTAAGCGCATGCGGGTGTGCGCCAAGCGCGCCCCAATTGGACGCCGAGCGCGAGCCAGTGGACGCCGAGCGCATGCGCCAGTGGACGCCGAGCGTGCGCCACGCGCCAGCGCACGCCAGGTGTATCGCCTGGCTGAACGTTTCTTTTGAACTCTTCAAGCTGATTTGGGCCTAAAGATTTTTTACCTCTATGGAAGCTTAAAGTGAACAGGCAACTTCGTTTTCGAAACCCAGCAAGACCACGGGTTTTGTGAATTCTAGAGGTCTTTGTTAGTTAATATTGCTTTTTGTAAAGTCCAGGATTGGATGGAGTTATGGAAAGCTCAAGGGAAGATCTCTTTTGCTCTACCGCAGCCAAGACTTTGCGGTAAGGCAGCTACGGGTTATGTAAAAGCTCGACGTCCTGCATGTCAGGACTCACGACAATGTTCAGTAGGATTCTTGCAAAGGCACTCATCAAGAGGACGCTCTTCAGGAAAGCGCAAGACAGTACTTCCTTTGCCATACTGCCAATAAATTTAAGCGTTAGCAGGCTTTCGTTGTGATACGGGAGAGGAAGCTGGTTGGAGAGTTCCTTCCTCTTCCAAGGAAAATTTTGCAAGCTTTTTAGCCCATCTGAAAGGGCTTTTCAGATGATAGATTTTGTTAGTTCTTAGTCGGGACTACGCTGCCGAAGTTGAACATCTGGGTCCTACCTGCCGTAAGCCCAGTCTCTTAACAGGATTCTTGCCCCTTCCTCGTTTGAGACGGGAATCGGAAAAATAATATGCTCGACTTCCTGGATTACGTTTGTCTATTTCAGTGGACTTTCCCCGAAAAAAAATTTACCCCATTGACAATATAACTATCGTTTTGTCAAGTAAGTGGGTATCCCCTCATTGACGAAATATCTCTTTGTCCCGTAAATGGGTTAGTTCTCATTGACAAACACCTCAATAACTTTATATTGCGTAAGCGGATAAGCTCTTATTGACAAGATTCGGAAGAGCTCTCATTCATCAATCGCAGACTCGTACAAGACATAAACTTGTAGACTGCGTCAATGAACGCTTATGTACAATAACATAAGAAGCTTGAGCTGTCCGCTTCGATTCTCTAAGATTTGTTCATAAAACTTGCCTGTCAGATATGTATGTAGCTGTATTTCCAAATTCAGCTATAGATATATCTGCCAGGTAAGTATGAACAAACTTTATTGTATCATAACAATATCATATTTTGCCTTGCGTTATTTGGTTCAAGTCATATACGCTTGCTGTAGTTACCTCTTCGGATGGCAACCGAGAAGTCTATTGTCTTTTTTTTTTTTTTTTTAAGGGCATTTAATCGTTACTCCCTGCAGCCTTCCAGGAGTTTCCGATTTATCTTTTACCGTTGTATGGTAGTGTTATGACGACACAAACTCCCCTCTATATTTAACGTTTTCTGTTTCGCTTAAATATACCAGCTTGCGAGTCTCTTTCTGCTCAAAAATAACGGACGTATTTCTTCGTAGAATAGAGTAGCTGGCAACCCAGGCATAACGGTAAGAGACGACGAATGTAAGCTGCTGTCACTGTCCTCCAGTCCAACCGAGCCAGTACCAGCTCGTTCGCTGTCATGCGCGGTTGGTTACGTCTCTCTCTCCTGCGGGATTGACTGACTAACTGTATCTCTGCCCTACAATCACGGACTTTAGCCTAAGATTGAGGGGATTTCTTACATGAATGAATAAACATTGCATTCATTTTGCCCTACTTTGTTCAACAGAGATATCTCTTACTTCTTTTGGTGCTCGTTACCGCACTGTATAGGACTACGAGTCTACCGCAACATTGCACTATTATATGCTCTCCTGCTTAGGCAAAGCGCAGCCTTATTAGGGAAGTAAGCATACTCGGTGAGGGAATGGATGAGCCTGCTGGGGACCATTTCCTTCCTGTAGAAGTTTGTTTCCCTGAATAGACTGCAATTCAGACCTCTACAGTTTTTTCCTACCGGGAAACTGAAATTTTATCCAAGATCTAGGAATGATTCTGAACATCTCTCAGTGCGTCTATCACCTGAGGTGATAGAGAGAAGGTGCCGGACATCTGGAGAGGGTTTCAGATGTCCTGCAACATAATATGAAAGAAGTGGAAGCAATTCGGTCGTCCCTCCAGTCCTCGAAACTAGTTTTTGGAACCAGTGGTCCAGATCAACTCTGATATTCCACAGCTCTCTCATATCTTAAGAAGTATCTTCTCTCGGTCCCTGTTCGAGTTTACGAGAAAGAGCCTATTATGACAACAGGCATAGAACGTAACGATCCTCAAGAGGTTCGTTACAGGATTGCAAAAGTCCGTACGAATCTTCTCGATCGACGGCAGCAACTACTGACTTCCGAGTGGAATCTTTGTTTAGAAGTATGTTGAGAGTTGTGGAGACTTTAGGGACGTCCTTTCATTCATCTCTTCGCTATGTTGAGGACGAAGAGGCTTCTTCTTCTCTGCTCCCTTATTCTCGATCCGGGAGCAATAGCATTACACGCCATCCTATGGTATTGAACAGGGGTGGATGTTTAGTCTCTTTTCCCCTTTTTTCAAACTCTTAGGAAATGTAATAAGAGGTTTGTTCATGAAACTTACCTGACAGATATATATATAGCTGTATTCTCCGAAGTCCGACAGAATTTCAAAATTCGCGGCACACGCAGTGGGCGGCCAGGTGGTGGTACCCATTCCCGCCGCTGGGAGGCGGATATCAGGAACTATTCCCATTTTCTATTCATATTTTTTCTGTCGCCGGTCGGTAAACAACTGTTTACAGACCTCCGCCTAGGATTTTGAAACTTCATTAGCCGCTTAAGTATCCTAATTATTCTTACGATTATTGACTTGGATTTGTGGCTAGGCATACGCTATCGTAAATTTTTCATTGCATTTGATGTCTGAGGCTAGTTAGCCTAGTTTCAGATTTTGTTGTCTGCATGGGGGATGGTGAAGCTACCGGAACTTTCGGTAGACACTCGCTTAGTGTATATGGCGTTTACTTGTTTTCTTTGCATAAGTTCAATGTAATTAGTGTAATGTGTGACTGATTACGGAAGAAGTAGGATTCATGTACGCATTTTAGAGCGTGTTAGAATCAGGAGTTTTCCTCCACAGTAAACAGAAGTTAGAAATGAACCTTCTAACCTCCTGTAGATTTTATTTTGCCTAACCCTGTGGTATGGCTTACGGGCCTAGAAGAAGTGTCTGCTAGAGGATTACATCAAGTAATCTTAGACTAAAGTGCTCGCTCTCCAATCAGTGTTGTGAAGTGTAGTGCCCCTTGTGTTGTGGAGGGGGCGTCAGATCGGCCCCATAATGCCTCTAGGCCTGGACCTCTGTCGGACTCCCAGGACTCAGGGAGAGGGCATGTCGAAAGCCGCAAGAGGGTTACGGGGGCTCCCCACCGATCTGGCGTCCCTTCGGCAGAACCTGTTGACGCTTCCCAGGCTGCTAAAGATCGTGCATGCGCACGAATCTTGAAGGATTGCTTCTCGTCCTCCGAGGCGTCCTCCCCGCGCAAGGGTTGGAGCTCTCGGAAGGACTCGCGCCCTCTAAGAAGCTTTAGAGAAGAGGACGCTTCACGTCCTCTCTCTCGTTAGGAGGGAACGTCAGATCGGCCCATAACGCCTCTAGGCCTAGACCTCTGTCGGACTCCCAGAAACCAGGGAGAGGGCATGTCAAAAGCCGAAGGAGGGTTACGGGTTTTTCATGCTGATCTGGCTTCCTTTCGGCAGGTCCTGTTGTTGCTTCCCAGGCTGCCGAAGATCGAGCACGTCACCGAAGCTTCAAGGGTTGTTTCTCGGCCTCCGAGGCATCCTCCCCACACAGGGGTTGGGGCTCTCGAAGGACTCGCA